>NC_137983.1:37522820-38062954 GCF_963924665.1 Micromys minutus | reverse complement strand
TGATACTCCATCATTCTCCAATTCATTTCTGTCATTTATAAGTATTTTTAAATATTATATAAATGTGTTAGAAATCTTAGATGGTAAGAAAACAAATATTCTGCTGACCATAATTCTTGTCTCATCTTTTCATAGCCTCCCCTCACTGTGTGTGTCTGTGTGTGTCTGGTTGCATGTGGAGACCAGATGTCAACCTTGAATGTCATTCTATGTTTTTGAGACAGGGTCTCTCATGATCTGCTGTTCTTGACCCTCAGATCTGGGCTTAAACATGCATGCCACCATGCACGTTTGTATGTGAATTCTGTGGATCAATCTCAAGTATGTATGCTTCTGCAGCAAACACTTTACTCAGTGAGCTATCTCTGCCCACTGCAGCCCACTTCTTAAAGGGAACAGCCCACATTCTTGTCAGTTTTAAGTTCTTCTCAATTTGCTTTTACCCAGTGCAATCTGGCATCAACCCTTCATTCCAAAACATACTCATCTGTTTTCATTATGCCACAGGCTCATCGTCCTTGTCTCCTCTAAGGCACACAGTGCTGGCCTTGCCATTTACATGAGACTTTACTCACTACCAGGGCTGCTGTCCAGATTAAAGGTTAACTCAAGAAGTCTGGAGAAGCATACAGCACAAAAGTAAAAATCCCTCAGCAAATATTAGATATTGTTGATACCTGTTGGGAGTTTTTAATGTTGGTTAGCACAGCACTCAGGGTTTATACTCACCTTAAGTAGTAAATATATTTTGCTTAGTTCTATTATTCTATTACTGTTTTGAACTTGGACATAGCATATCTTGCTCTAGGTTCTACAGTATTTTATTTTTATCATTTTAGATTTATCTGCCTTTAATTTTTATTCTTTTAGGTATATTTATTTTTATTTAAGTGGTTTTATATTTTTTTATTTGTATGTGTTTGAATGTTTTGTCCATATATATGCATGTGTATCACATACAAGCCTGGTGCCTATAGAGGTCAGAAGAAGACAGATAAAAGGAGTTGTAGCTGGTTGTGAACCACCTGGTAAGTGCTGAGAATCAAACCAGGATCCTCTGTAATAGCAATGAATGATTTAACCTGCTGAGATAGGTCTCTAGGCCCTGGGCTATGCATTCTTTAAAATCAATCATATTGGAGTTGACTGTATGTAGAATAGCGTCATTTCATGAGACCACAGCCATAATTATGAGACAGAACATGTCTGTAACCTTCAAATTGTCCCCATGTCCCTTTAGAGTCAGTCCTCTACCTGCACTTTGTTCTTGGTGAACGCTGTTCTTCTTTCTGGCATACTTTTACCCTTTTTCAAATTTTGCACCCATATATACAGTTTAACATTGACTATTGAATCTGAGTTCTCTCTCAATGCTGTGGTTTGGTGTTGACCACCCAAGATCCATGTGTTCAAAGTTTTGTCCCCAAGGTATTGATCTTGCAAGTGATGAACCCTTTAAATGGTGAAGCCTACTGTAGATCCTTAGGTTGAGGGATGTGTTCTTGAAGGGAGCTGTAAGACCCTTCTAATATCTTGCTTCCTGAAGGATGAGGGGAATTATATCTATCTATCTATCTATCTATCTATCTATCTATCTATCTATCTATATGTAAAATGTATACACACACATGTGTGTACAAATAAATATTTGTTTATATACTTATTTATATGTTTCAAGCTCCATTCACAAAGATTATTCTCTTAGGAATGAAATATTCAGCATCTTTGTAATAGACAAAATGACTAAAAATGTGTGATTGTATTTCTGGCTCCCTCTCAGTCCCATTAATCTACTTGGATTAATTTGACCTTGTGATTTTGTTCTAGCTTTGTTTTTTGTGACAAGATTTTATTACCCAGCCCAGGCTGAACAAAGCTTCTTGATACTCTTGTCTCAGCTTCTTGAGTGCTGGGATGATAAGGATACACCATTGGCTTTCTCTCTTAAGTTTTCTAAAGCATCATCTTAGGTCACTGATCCAAATGTACATTCATTTCTAACAAAAGCATTCCGTCTTAAAGTCTTCTCTAAACCCTCACTTAGCTGCTCCTCAGATTTTTGAGAAGTGACATTTGCATTTTCACTCACTTTAGAATATATTCTAATTTTCTTTGTGAATTTCCTTCTGGATTCATGTTTGATTTAGTGTTGAGCTATTCAACTTCTGTAGATTTGAGGCATTTTCCAAATTCCTTTTATAGTGATTTTTAATTTCCCTGTGTTATGGTCTGAGCACATTTGTTTGTATGATTTCTATCTTTTAAAGTTTTTAAGATTTGTTTTATGACCTAGCATATGGTCTGTTTTGGTAAGTGTGCCATGTTCAAGGAAAAAGCGTACATTCTGTTGAAATTGTGTGAAGTCTTCCATGAATGTCAGATAGGTCATGTCAGCTGAAATAGTTATCCAAGTGTTTTATATTCTTGCTGACTTTCCATCTGCCTGTCTACTAGTTACTGATGGAGGAATGTCACAGTCTTCTATTTATAAATGAACTGATTTTCCATTTCTTTTTTGCTGTGGATTTGTTTCCTGTTTTGGTCCTTTCGGTTTGTTTGATATATTTTGAAATTCTATTATGTGATACATGAAGATTCAGCCTCACTGTGTTCTTTGTATGAAGCAATGCCTGTCCCTTATAAAATGTTATTCATTATGTCTGATATTAATAAGAGCTACCCATTATTTTTTAGACTTGTTTTCTTAGTGTACATCACACCTGAGGACCTGGGTTCAATTCTCAGTGCTGAAATATGTATCTCTAATCAAAGAGATTAACTTTCTTCATAATTCATAGTTACTCTTTCTCCTTAATTTAAAGAGATTAAAATGAAGAAAGCTTGTTCTACATTTGGTCTACATCTTGGCATTCTTTATTCTGCTTTCAGTATTATTATAGGGAATTATTTTCTGTATGCATGAAGGACTTTCTTCAATTTTATTTAAAAAGTCCCCACTATTGTGGAATCCTGGGGGTAAACATGATCTGCAATTTTTTAAATCTGGGGGATATTTGTTCTAGCTTTTTTGTTTGTAGACAAGGTTTTATAACCCATCATAGGCTGAGTTAAGATTCTTGGTTCTCCTGCCTCAGCATCTTGAGTGCTGGAATGATAGGTATTCTATCTTGAGTTTTCTAAAGCAACAGCTTAGATCACTGATCCACTCAGAGATGATTTTCAGAAAGCTATTCTCTGAGCCTATGGAACTATGGATTTCCCCAAGCATGAGGATTTTGTTAAGGTAAAGGGAGATGTCAATGGAGAACCCTGCTCTCCAAGACTATATTCTGGATGCTCAGAACCTACGCATTTTCTATTTAAGCAGCACCAGATGATGACTACCAGCTGAGACCTCTTCTCTTGTGTTATGTCCCTGGTGGTTGGATTAGAGGTGTTTAGCTGTTGTAGTGGTATGAACATATGTGTACACAGGTGTATCCTGTCTATCTATATGTTCCAGATGAATCTGCAATGTAGTCCATATGGGAAAAAGAAGGATGGAAGAGTATAATAGGTTAATCTTTTCCCAAAACACTGTGTTCTGCTGTGGAACATAGAGTACTAGAATTCTAAATTCAGCCTGATGTTTCCAAATGTTATATATTTTTCTAAGTAGGAGAATGAATTATTAGGAGGATAAATTACATTTTATTTACTGTTTTACTCATTTAACTTATAACTTTTAATAACAGGCATACTGAGCCTAAGCCTGCTTATACTCTCCAAAGGAGGCATGACTGTCTTTCTCTTACAAGCCCATCAGTATATATCATGCATTTCCTCTTTATTGTTTTTCTTTTTACATTTTTTAGTTTTCCATTCTATCTTTTTGATAAAAATACTCTGACCAAAATCAATGTATAGGAAGAAATAGTTCATTTTATATTATACTTGCAGACAAATGGGAAAAGTCCATCACTGAAGGAAGTCAGGACAGGAACTCAAGGAAGAACCTGAAGGCAGGAACCATGGAGGAGTGCTGCTTACTGACTTTCTCTCCTGCACACACAGGCTCATGCTTAGCTGCCTTTCTTGTATAGTATATGTCCATCTTCCTAGGGGTGCCACTGTTCATATGGGACAACAATTGATACAGCATCCCACAGGCATACACACAGGAAACCTGATCTGGGTAATCTCTCAACTGAGACTCCTTCACATCCTTTGAGCTGTGTCAGGTTGAAAGCAGAAGTGAGTGAGGATGCTGTTCTAGAAACTAGATGATAATTTCCCAAAAATGGAATGGAAATATAGAAAAGTGCAATCAGCTACAGGTAGGGAGATGTGGACACACAAATCTAAAATTTTCCTTGTCTAAAGAAAAGGGAGAATGCATGTGCTTTGAAGAAACTGGATTCACTGTGATATTATAGTAGGTGTATCTTCTCCAGAACTTTGGATGAAAGCTATTTCTGAACTGTAAAACCTTGGCTAAGTTTCCCAGTTTCCAATCTGCACAATAATTACTGCACCCTGGAATCATATTAATGATCAGTGACTTAATAAACAGTTGGAATTGAGCCCATCAGATAGTAAACTCCCAATTTTTTTTTTTTTTTTTTTTTTGCTAAAATATTAGCAAGGTTGACTTTCAGGGTACCAGCTGGGCTTTTCCTATGTCTTGGTTGTATATTTTAGATTTAGGTGATGTCTGCTTGGCAACATTAGGATAGTCTGTGATTCCAGCTGTATTTCCCTCTAACTGTGGTGGTACCTTAGCTTTCCTATTTCCTGTCTCTCAGCACATGAGTAGGTTCCATCCTCCATCTTTCTTTGATGTTAAGTTGGGTGTGTTTGGGTTCTGGAAGAGAAACATGTACATATGAGACGTGGCCTTAAAACCCTCTGTTATTCTCACATCCTTCAGCTGCTGACTAGATTGTTCCAGACTTAGATTGAATTTGTAAAATGGCACAGCCACAGTAAGTAAAAGGATCAACATCAGTAATCACTGTTTGAAGCAAAGCCACTTCAGAAAATCATGAAACCAACTATTTGCATTGGACTGGATGCTTAAAAATTCTATCACTAATCTAATAGACTTTGAGATACTTGCCATGCGGTTAGCCTGTGGAAATGTAGACATTTGCATCTTGAAGTGCTGTCATACAATAAATTTATGATGTTCTGAATTGCCTCAGTCACTGGCAGGTATCAGTGAAGAAACTAAAACTGGCCACCAAAATAATGCTAATCCTAGTACTCAGTGGCAGAGGAGTTGGTAAAACTTTTTCTTAAACATAAGCACCTGGGCTAAAGAAGAAGAAATGAGAAACATAATTTCAGTGGTGTGTGGGTTTTGTGGGTGTGTCTGTCCAAGACAAACCTGGGGAAACCCTGGCTCATTTGCAAGAGCAAGTAAGAGAACATGCGGAGAATCTGAAATGGCGGGTTTTGCAGTCCTAGAGAGAAAGCATTTCTAGAATAGACATAGTCAATGTGCAAATCCAAACAAAAGAATAAGGGAGAACTAAAGAAAGGAGGAGGAGTCTAAAGAAGGAAGGAGAAAAGAAATGGCAGCAAGGACAGAAAACTAATCACAAACAGGTAAGAGAATCTGACAATAACTAAACACACACACACACACACACACACACACACACACACACACACACACACACACACTTCCAGGAAGAACATGATCATCCAGAACTTGTAGTTTCTAAATACATTTTATTAATTGAAAGAGGTTACCATGCTGGAGAGAAGCAGAAAGAAAAAAAATATCTTTGAAAGTTGTATGTAGGCCAGATCTTTGAATGAAGTTTCTGATACTAACAAAGGCTGAGAACAAAGTGATCAGAAAACTCAAAGTTCATGAAGAATTTTAAATCATTTAATATGAATCATACTAAACCACCAAGCAGGGGAAATATCTTCCAGTTGTTTCTGATGTCTAAACTATTGTAACCTAGGACTTCTATTAAACACAAGGCTGACTTCAGGAGTGCCCCCCCCCAGTGATTTGTACTCTCTCTCAGTTTATGTAGCATAACGGAGAGCAATGGGCATAATGAGTTCTCAGAAGATGTTCTGCTTCAGAAAAACCCTCAGAGAAACCTTATGTAGTAACATCTCCTACCATCATACCAGAATCTACCGTGATTTCTGTTGAATGGCCTTTAAGACTGGGGATGTGATGGTCTTTCTCATCTATTCCCCTTGCCAAAGGGAATGTTTATTGGTATCATCCTGTCGTCTGTTCCTTTACTGCATGTGTGTGTGTGTGATACCCCATTCATTAATTCATAGGTTATTGGAGCATAAGGAGTCACCTCCAGACTTGATGGAAGACATGCACACCATCTAAGGACTATGGAATCTGAACAAGACGAGGTGGTTTATGTGCCTCAAGTGGTCCTTATAGGCAGAAGAGATGAGGCAGAAGAGATAAGATGGGTTAAAAATAGTAAGTTTCCTTTCCAGGGAACAAAGAAGCACTGCATTTGATTTCCCCCTGAAGTCAGATTAAAATCATGAATTACTTCTGGTCAGTGATATTTTGTAGAAAGGACCCATGCCATTTCAAAGATTGGCCACAATGTCCTTGATGCAGGCCTTTATTTGTTCTCTCTTCCTTCTGTCTACTGACCAAAGGTATAAGAAAACCCTGGAAAGAGTCTGGGCTCTTGAGTTGCTTTTCTGCAGGAAAGCACTGTAGGAAAGCCATATGACTGGGAATGTCCACGTTGGAACTGATATCTGTTACAGCAATCAATTCTGAGGTCACCCAATGGAGGTAGCTACAAGGCTGTAAATTCCCATTGAAGCTATCCAAACTCCAATTTAATGTTGACCTGAAAATAAAACGTAAGCTTCACTGATCAGAAAACATTAACATCTAAGCAGGATATTCTTTTATCCAATGCTATATATTTCCTGGTTCCTTCTTTCGTGAGCACTTCATAGAAGTTTCTACACTTACCTTCTCTCCCTTGGTGAAACACTGAATCCTTTTCATCATGGTGTTACATACATCCATGAATCAAATGAATGCTGGGCTAAAATGTAAAGGATTTTCTTATGTCCTTTGTCTGCTTCTACTATAATAATAAAAAAAAAGCACTTTGTCAGTATCACTTGGAGTTTTAGTTCATCATCACTAAACGTTATATGGTTACATATGGTGCTTGCAGAGAGGAGTAGCACCTATTCATGCCTAGGCATAAGGTGAGCACAGTTTTAGATGCTCGTCTCCAGACTGACCGTGATGGTGAACAGGTTCAAACCACCGAGTGAGATGCATAGGAAGAGGATAATTGCTGGTGTGGTACTGGAAATGTGGGGTTCAATTCCCGAGACTTGAAGAGACATACCTAAAAAAGAGGGACTGTGAAAACAAGTCAGCACTTTTGCTCCCCCCCCCCCCCATGTAATATTGAAAAGGCAATGTCTTATTTGGAACAGGAAAAGATGAACCTTTTGTCAGAATGTCCGGGTTCAGGGAGAGCTCTCTGTTTCCAATGTTCACTCAAGTTCAATTTCAGGCAGGCTGGAGATCTTAAGCAGGTTGAAGGGTACCACTCTACAGTAAAGAGTGACTGCTGGGGAGAATGGGGGTGGAATGAACATGGATATGTTTGCTCAGGGCATGCTATTCATGGTGCAGAGGCATCTTTGAACTTTGGCTGAAATAGTCAATAGAAATGATATAGTTCCTGAATGGGGAGAGCAGAGGCAGCTAAGGGGAGAGCCTTGGGTGGCAGCTATGTAGTGTATGTTCTAGAAGTCATTTACATTGTCAGCCCTGAATACTACTGACTGAGGGTCCAGATAACAGTTTGAAGAGTGTGGAAGCCATACAAAGTATTTATGTCTTATATGTGACAGTTATGTTCAAGACAAAAACAGACCTTTAGTGGGTAACACAGAAGGAAGTATGACAGGAGTTAAGAAAAAAATCTCTGTCATTTCATGTTGGACATATAACAATCGGGCTTCTCATCTATGTGTATATTGAAATGACTTCTATAAATTCTATTAATATTGATGACTGGATGTTCAACTCCCAGGGTTTGTTTGTATGTTCTAAGACAGTATTTCTGTATATCCTTGGAAGTCATGTAGGAGAGAATAACCTCAAACTTAAAGCAATTCTCCTGCCCCTGCCTCCTAACTGCTGGGATCATACATTGTATCAGTCTGTCTGGGTTATCAGTGACCTTGCTCTATTTCCATAAGCAGATAGCACATCTCTGGACTGTAGGACTCTGTACCCCTCCCAAGCCATCTTTCCTCTCACTGTTACTTATCCAGTGATGCACTCTCCTTCTCTCCCTGGCATCTGCACAAATGTGAACATCCCTCCAGATTCACTCTTTAGATCTCTCTGTACTCACACACTGGGAAACCTGACCCCTCTCTTGGTTGGAAATCTTACCCATATGTTCTTGCTTTTCAAATATGCATCTCCAGATTATACCACTTCTCTGAATTCCAGGCTCATATATTAATCTTCTCAAAATGTATTCCTACTTATTCCTGTGCTGCAAAGTCTTCTTCTCATGAGCTCTGTGTATATTGATACATTACAATGCAGTTCCTGGCATCTTGGGTCAAAGGCCTCATGGTGACTCAATTCATTTCTCCCATGTCACATAAGACATGGTACGTGTCCTGACTTTGAAGTACATTCAGAGTCAACTGATTTTCTTTGAGATTTCTTTTTTATAGCCAAATGATCTTTGTTCAGAGAACAATCAGAAAGCCTGGATAAGATTCACAAGGAAATCAATTTGAGGGTCTCAAAGAACTATCTCTGCAGCTAGACAGGGACTAGAAAGCTAATTCATTGACAGCCCTTACTGTTTTCATAGAAGATCAAGGTAGCTCCCAACTGCCTGTCAGTCCTGTTCCAGGGGAACTAATGCCCTCTTTGGTCCTCTGTGTGTGCCTGCACACCACATACACATAAAATATTATTGAAATTGGGCATATGAATGAAAATTTTATTCACAGTAAGCAGCAGTGAATAAAAAACAAAATAATATTTTGAAATAAAAAATGAAAATGAAAAATAAAGTAACATTAGCTAAGGAACTAGTAGATAAACTTAATATCACATTAGACATGGCTGAAGAGGGAGCTGGTAAACCAGGATGGAGATTAGAAGAAAAGTATAATGACACATAGGGAAACAAGTCCTAGCAGCCATAAAAGTTCTAAAGAAGTACATAAGCAGCTTGAAGCACATTAACTGTGTAATTAGAGGCACATGTTAGGAGAAGACAGATGGGATGGGCGAGGATGGCGGAGACTTCCCATAATGCATAGAGGAAATCAAGCTACATAGTAAATTAGTACTTGGAATCATAAGCAAAGTAATTACAATGAAAACTGTACAAACGCACCTCATAATAAGGCTGCTGAAACACTGATGAAGAAAAGTCTTTAAAAGGAACTGGAATTACTTTTAAATTCAAAGAATTAAAAGACTAGTATCTAAACAAACAAAAGAAAACAAACAAACAGAGGGGCTGGTGACGTGGTTCAGCTGTCAAAGAACACTGGCTGCATTTCAAGAGGATTCAGGTTCTATTCTCAGCATCCACATGGTGCTCACATTCATCTGTAACTGCAGTTCCCAAAGGATCTGATGCTCTCTTCTGGCTACCTTGTTACCAGCTGTGTAAGTTGTATACAGACATAACACATTCAGGCAGAACTCCACGGGCATAAAATAAAATGCATCAAAAAGTAAAAGAACCCAAGGATTGTAGTCAGATTAGAAAAATATATGAAATACTTTCATGGTCACTGTTTTATTGCTGTGCTGAGACACTTTGACCATGGCAACACTTTCAAAAGAAAGCATTTGATTGGGGCTTGCTTTCATTTTCAGAGGTATCAGTTTTATCATCATGGCAGGGACCATGGCAGCATGAAGGCACACATGTTGCTGGAGAAATAACTCAAGAGTTTTACAAGTGGATCCCCAGGCAGCAGGAAAAGAGAAAAAGCTACTGGGCCTGACTTGGGCTTTTGAAACTTCAAAGCCCCCTCCCAACTGACACATTTCCTCCAACAAAGCCATGCCTCCTAATCCTTTCAAATAGTGCCATTCGCTGGTGGCCAAGCATTCAAATCTTTGGAAGTCATTCTCATTCAAAGCACCACATTTGCCATCTTTGAAATTTTGAAAAAAAAACAAAACAACTTTGTTCTCTATTACACAACAATACCCAAGTAAAGGAGTACTTACCAGCATAGATAGACGGTAATTGAGCAGATGTGTCCTGAAAACAAGCAGGACAAGACATTTGCTAAACCACAGACTCACTTTATTATTTGGCCAGATGATGGGAGAGACTGCTGTCATCCTCCTCAGTAGTTAAAGTTGAGGTATTTATTATCCGTGTTACCTCATCCCAGTCTGTTTCCCAACCCTTCAGGAAGCAATTGCAAAGACGCCTTTACCAGACTACAAAGAGAGGGGAAACAGAACATTGTAAATTTTTTTTCAATAGAATAAACATGCAAATAGGAAGGAGGCACTAGAGAGAAAGGCAGATACTGTAAACATGGCTGTCGCTTGGCAACTTAGCCCCCAGAATCTACTTATCCTTGGACTTAGACTGTACTTAGGTAGATCAAGGATGAGCACTTAAACTTAAAAGCCTTTTGATTGGAGCTAGTCTAAAACGTTAAAGAACACCCAGACCCGACCTGAGCAAATTATGACACATCTGGATGATGAGTAATAACTTTACCCAGGGCTCAGGCAATGGCAGCTGGCACAGAGCAGAGTTCTGTGACCCAGGGAGGATTGTGAAAAAACAGATGGGCCATTTGGGAAGAAATTACTTCATTTGCATGTACTGGGCTTAGTTTCTTTCCCCATCCCCATATTTGTGTTATTGCTCAAAAGGATTTTATTTCAAACTAGAGTAAGGGCTCACTAAGGAGAAGTGGCTCAAAGCATATTATCTGTAATTTCTAGGGGGATTAGGCTCTACAACAGTGCTTGGGATCCAGCTTACATGGACTGGTGTTAGCCAGCTGTGTGTGTGTCTCTCAGCTCACATCTTGTGTTTTATGGCTTGAGATATGGCACAGTGAGTATATTTATATCACACAAGTTTGACAGGTTCCATGAATCCTCTCTGGAGGATCTAATTAATAAATGTTTGAATGTGCCACTGGAGCTCTGTCACATGGCTACATCTTGTGGCATTAGTTATCCCGACAAGCTGTGCAGGTGGATACATTGTACCTTTCCCACTGTGTAACTTGAGCTGGGTTTTCCCAGTTTCTGTACCACTGTTTTTCTGCCTTCTGTACTGTCTCCAAATTTCAAGCTTAAACTGTTTAATTTTTTAGTTTTCTTCTAAGCCCAATTTCTCTTTCTTCCTTCCTTCCTTCCTTCCTTCCTTCCTTCCTTCCTTCCTTCCTTTCTTCTTTTCTTTCCTCCTTCCTTCTGCCTGTCCATTCTTCTCCCCTCCCTTCCTTTCTCTTGATAATTCCATACATATACACATTGTAATCTGGTTCTATTCAGCCCTCATCACTCTCCCTTATCCTCCCCTCCCTAGGAACCTCTTCTCCACTCATCCCCCTTCCTACTTTCTGCTCTCCCTCCCCTTATGTTGATTCACTGAATTTATCTGAGTTTTCTTGTATTAACATGGCAGGGGGTTATTTGTTAGTTTATAAGCTAAAGAAAAATGGCATTCCTCCTCAATCAAGCATTAACTGAAATAGCTTCCCAGAAAGGGGTGGGGCCTCAGGTACCTCTCAAATTTAAGATGAATGTTAGAGGCCCAGTTCTATGCAGGCCTTGTGAACATAGGCTAAAGTGTTGAGTATATGCATCTATGGATCTTTTAACCACTTTCTACCAGGCCCAAGGGATCTCCAGCGTATGTCTCATGATAGGAATCCCCATAAATATTAGAAGTCAGTTTCAACAGGATTTGACCAGATTTGCAACACTTGGCATGTATTTCCTCCTATGAAGTGTGCCTCAAATCCAACCAGAAAGTGATTGGCTAACCCCGAAGCAACTGTGCTTTTTTATATTACACCAGAGGGCATGTTTTGTCTAGTAGGCTAATATGGTGGCACATAGGGTTTCCAGCAGCGTAGACTTTGGATGTGTTTTCTTCTTCAGCAGTCTGCATAGTATGTTCTGGCACCATTTCTATTACCTCCTCTCTGCCCTCCTTTTATGATGCTCCTTGGGACTTGAAGGGACAGATTGTCTAGTTCACGTACACCTTGATTGCGCTCTGTCTTGTAATGAAAGGAGGTGGTGTCTTAAGCAATCAGGTCTTGTTTTCTAGTTTTGCTGGCCAACTAAAAACAGGGGCAATAGTTTATATTGATTTGGGAGCCTCTTGGACCTCAGTGGCCAAAAACACATATAGAGGTATCTCAGAACCAGCACTTAGATTTTTATTAAGAACCCATGGCTTCTAGTAGTAGCATTATCCACACATGATATTTTGTTAAAAATTTGTCTACAAATTAAATTTTTAAATTTTAGCTTATAATGTAGAGAAAACCCATTTTTAGCATTCTTAATTCAATTTATTAATACCAAATAACCCAGAGACCAAAATCTGAAACTTATATGCCTCTCTCATTATTGTTTTTCAATGACCAATAAGTCCGACAGGTCTGCCTACTTAGTATATAATACAAAAATAAATAACATATGTCTTTTCATTTTATCTACTAATAATATTAATGTGTTGGCTTAGTGTTCATTCTTTTCACCCTCAGTTCCTTCAAACATTCAATCATTAGGATCAGATGCAGAGCTAGCTAAAATACACACTTTTGGCTCTTCCTAGAAATCCACACTTAGTTATTAAAAGAGAAATTATGCCTGGTGCCAGGAACATAGCCAAGTCCTAGGGCTAGTGAGCTCATGGATGGATCTTAGAGGAGAACCAATACCACCACTTTACTAGAACCATCTAACTCCTAACAGCATTAACTCAACACTTTCTGCATACCCACAGATAAACCTAGCCGTTATCCCACATCAAAGAAGCTTCTGTTTTCAGCAGGCACAGACACGAAAATCACAACAGGTCAACTAGAGAATTTGCATGCCTTCTCCAAATAGATATGGACAACTCCTGCACCTGAGATTCAGGAAACATCATAGACAAAAGGGAGAATCACTGAAAGTGTCAGGGGACTGCAAAATCTTCTGTGAGATTGCTTTCCCCTAGAATGGCAGGGAAGCTACATATATGAAGTCTCAGTAACATGGCTGCCTAAAAAAGTACTGAAACAATGACAACTCTTAACAGATGTGCTCATGTAGAAGGAGGAAGTCCTCTAAGGGACCTTGTTCCTAGACACAAAGCTACAGACAGGTAATGACCATGGAAAGGGAGACTCTTTCCCAAGGATCAGCCTATGGAATGCATAGTGGTTAGCCTTGAAATTATATACATACAAGGAACACTAAACAGATTCAGTGGATTATATTTATGTATTTATGCATATGTACATATACATAGGCTTATGCTTACAACATATGCATATGTCAATAGTAATAAAAAAGAGGTCATGAATTTGAGAGGAAGTAAGGAAGACATGGGAGGAGTTGGAAGAACAAAAGTAGCAAGGAATAATGCAGACATACTCTAAATAAATTTAAAAGATTATTAAGAAAAAATTTAGGAGCTAGGGAGCTATCTTATTATTGAAGACTTTTATTTGCTACTCCTGTTGATGACTGATTCCCAGCACCCGCATCAGGCAGCTCATAGCTGCCTGTAATTCCAGCTCCAGAGGATCTGACACTCTCTTCTGGCCTCCACAGGCACTTGCACACATGTGTCATACATGTACAGCAGACACATACAGATTAAAAAAATAAAACAAAACAAGCAGACTGAGAACCATAATCCATTTTCTAACAAAGGACTCAAGATTCAAGTGAATTAAATTCTTAGTGTCTTAGTTCATTTGTTATAGCAAAATTCCTGAGGCTGGACATTTCATATAGAAATAAGGTTAATTTAGCATATCGTTCTGAAGGTTCAAGAGTATGGCATCCATACCTACTCAGCTCTGGACAGGGCCTCGAGATGGCTGGCTTCACAGCAGAGCTCACACAGATAAGAAACAAGACAGAAGAGGAGCCAGGCTTGGTCCTTTTGTAGCAGCATCTCAAACTCTTGGAGGCAGCATTAATTTATTCACAAGGATAGAGCCACAATGACCTAACTACTCTCTGCTGGGTCTCAGTTCTTCAGGGTTCTCCCATTTCTGTGTTACAATACAGGAGACCAAGCCATCAAGGCACACATGTCTAAAACCCAAACTACAGCCACTGCATAACATTTAGGTAAATTTGGAAAATACTTAAAAGCCATACATAAATATTAGACTATAATAGATTGTCTGCTTATTTCCCTAACTTTAACTCTCACCACTTTTAAACATATCTTTTATTTCATCTATTTTTTGTAGCATATATTTATTGTAGTCTAACTATATGTCTTAAATTCTCTTTGACTTGGAAACTTGCAATGGTATAAGTAGACAAATTGTTTGCACACAATGTGAGTAAGGCACATCTTACTGTGCTTTAGGTCATCAGATTTGGTAATTGCACCACCTTTATTCTTTGTGCACCTTTGGTCCATGGAACATCTTTTATTTACTTCTCTTTTCTGGCTACCTTCTTGTGAGTGTTGCCAATGTTCCTGGTCTTTGCTCTATTGTACATTGTTTATATTATTGTCTTAGTAGACAGCTGTTTCTTTAAAAGCATGGCTTTGTAATCCTTAATGTCTAGATCTATTGTTGGCATAAAATAGTTCCCCAACATTTATTAAATGGTTATTACTCAACTAGTGAGTGGCACAGTAGGGATTTGACTGTAGGAGGGTCTGCCTCCAAAGTCACATCCTTTTAACTAACTGCTTCTTCTCAATAACGTGTGGGTCAGCTTGTCAGAGGAGACTGTTTTTAATCAAGGAGAATCTAATGATTCCTGAAGATGGAGCTACTAACTTTTCAAAGGGAGATGTGCCAATGAACCACTTTAGCTGATCGATATCTGGTCCAGATTGGAAATCTCATGCCAAAGGGTCTTATCTGAAATTTATTAAACTGCTGCAGGAGACATATCCTTCCTGTTCTTGGCCTTGACCTTACCACATAGGCATATCTATCCTAAATAGAAAAGGTGGCTGGCTTAGGTGGGTGGTGATATTTCCTAATATTAACTTAACCAATTAGTCTTAAACTCATTTCTAGGGTGTAGGTCATGCAGCATACTTGGCTCATAAAAATTTTCATCATTTCAGAATTAGATGACAGTAGAAAGCTGATATAGTTTGGCAGAAAATAAACGTAACTCTCAATCAATCCAAGCATACGTTTTATTGAGGAAATGAATAAAATTCATATGTTTTATTCTTCAAAGTTCACAAAAAGTTGGGCAGCAAAAGCTAATGGGTAGAAACCAGAGGGCCTGCTCTGTCATCTGACTTGGGGAATGTGTGCTGCTGACTCTGCTAATTCTACTAAAAATGCTGTTCATAAAATATCCCGAGACTGGTTTAGCACATGTTATTTTAGAGCTTGAGAACTGTTATTAATATAGTTTTCTCTTCCCCATCTAATTAATTCATAGCATTGCTACTAGCATTCTTCCTGCATTACAGATTTATGTCTGCCTCTCTCACTGAAAAACTTTTGATGACTCCCTATTTCTCCACATTTCCTACAGGAATAGGTAAATTCTATGTTATATATATGTATGTATATATATATATATATATATATATATACATACATACATACATATGCATATATATAGCTACAATACATAACTATATGTAAATTTTCAGAACCTAATTACTACCCACTTACCTATTCTCAACTCACTTTTTCCCTTTCTGTAACTCAAACTCTACAACTTTGTCTTTCCTAAGACACCTTTAGATGGCCTTCTGTCTCCACCTCTTTGTCTGTCTTTAAGCTGTCTTTCCATCTGCCTTCTTCTTCCCCATCCAGCCCTGTCCTCCCAATGCCCACGATCTGTCAGTTATAATCCACTACCAAGCAACCACATGTGAGTTTATTGCTTTCCCATCTACAGTGATACACATTTTCTACATACATGTATCAACCACATCCTACAGATGTGCTTTGAGAATGGCAAGTATAATTAAATGTACAAAACAATGGAAAATGGTTTTAAAAAATCTGGGCTATATACTTGTCATGAAGAGATTTTGTTTTCTTTCTAAGGAATTTACATTCTATTAAAAACATAGACAAGAAGCAACAAAAACAATTTCAAATAGTGGTAATTTTAGGGAGAAAACACAATTGTGAGTATTGTAAAATGTAACTTGATATGTGGGAAAGAGGTCATGTATAGGGAAATTTCTGTAATAAATGTATTACCTATGGAGTAATAAGGCAAAAAATAACAATTTTAAATTCAAGGAAGAGTTTAAATGAATCTTGATCAGGAAAACTAGTACATGGAAAGATCCTTAAATTCCCAAATTTGACTGGAGATTCCAATGAAAAGAGCAACAAACTGTCGGTCAGCACACCTTGACCCCTAACCTTAAAAAGTATGATATGGTCCAGTGCAGATGGGGAAAAGGATGCCTTCCTGTATCTTTTGGAAATGCAAACTGTTATAGACTCCTTGGAAGGCAATGTATATGCTAGTATGGTGCATAGTGGCCTGGGATGTTCTCCTATTCTTTACTGGTCTCTGCTCAGGTAAATCCTAGCTTCACCACAAAAACGAACTTAAAGATGAATCAACCACAAAAAAACCAGAGTTGAATTTATTAACTCTTTATTAAAATGTATTTAATATAGGTTTAAGCTAGCAGGTTATTGCAAAGAGTGACCCTCGGAGAAGGAATAAGACACACTCAGAGTGTGGACATAGACTTCTTAATAGAGGTCATTCATTCTTCATTGCCACAAATAGCAGAATCACTGCAAATATACATTTGTAACATGCAGACATGTGATTAGGCATGCTGACATGTGATTAGGCATGCAGACATGTGATTAGGCATGCAGACATGTGATTAGGCATGCTCACATGTGATTAGGCATGCTGACATGTGATTAGGCATGCTCACATGTGATTAGGCATTCTGACATGTGATTAGGCATGCTGACATGCCAACGATCCCAGCACTCAGGAGGCTGAGGCAGGCAGTTCATGATTTTGAGGCATTACCTACAATACATAACTATGAGTCTGCTTTAAAGCTAAAGCTGGGCAGTGGTGGTGCACCCCTGTAATCCCAGAACTGAGCAGGCAGAGGCTGGTGGATCTGTATGAGTTCGAGGCCAGCCTGATTCACAGAGTGAGTTCCAGGATAGCCAGGGCTACACGGAGAAACCCTGTCTTGAAAAACCAAAAGTGATTGAATGAATGAAGAAATAATACAATGAAATAAAAAAAAAAGACATATAAAAATTGGGATGCTGTTGAGTGTGACACAGGTCGGTACAAGCATTTCCCAACATTCCTTATGAGGCAGAGATTGATGATTTAAGTATGGATGAGGTACAGGACCTCTTAGGCAGGCCCAGAAAGATAGCTAGCAAAGGTCACTCCTATGTACCATAAGCAGGTAAACTATGACGTTCTGAAGTTTGGGGATGTTCTGTGTATTTTAAGCTCATGATTGGTTTGCCAGGGCACAGACCATTGTTTCTGGAGGGACATCTGCATTTTACTGACCTCATAAGTGTCACCAGACTGCTTTTCGGTAACTCTGGAATTAAAGTGAAGCTTGTGTATTTGGCCTGATGAAAATCCAATGCCAGATAGGGTGAATAAAATATTCTCTCTTCAGCGTGTATAAAAAGTTAATAGTCTTGTTTGTGAGGTTCTTAGGAAACGTGCAGAAGAGGAGGAAGGCGGTATTCGAGGTCATAATTGCTCCAGCCTGAGCCTGGTTTATGGCTTTTAAAAACATTCTTATTTTGAAATATTTCTATATAAAAGAAATATTGTCTCTATGTTGGCAACCTTCACAGCAAATGTTAATTGTCCTGGAATTCTTTATTCCCAGCTAGCGAGAGGCATCAGCCAGACTTGGGGAATGAGGGCTGTTTTTCCTACTCACGTTCCTCCATATCTGCTGGCTTCCCCTCGGTGCCATATATCACTAACCTGGGAAATGATCAGACTGCAAGTCTGAAGTGTGGTTTCTACTAAACGCTTATCAGAAATTGTGAGCCGAGCCATTATCTGATCGATCAGAGGCGGCATGCATTTGGAAAACTGCGGCACAGGCATGTGTGAGTCATGCTGTGCGTTCGGTTTCTCTGCAGTGTTCAGAGGGCATAAGCATTAATGGACCCGTGGAGCTCACCAGTGAGAAGTTCTCATCTGGAAAGAATAGATTGCATCATACAGAGACAGAATCTATCTTATGACACACTAAGTCGAGTGCTCTCTGAACTCCTTGAACATATTCAGATTTTAACCTGGACGCTTAGTTATCTGATGACATCTTCAGCTTCTTCTGCATTGGAGCTGATAGGGCGGGACGGCGTAAGGGGAAGCAGGGAACGAGACTCTTCCGCAGTCCTGTCAATCACAGTACCGGCAGAAGACTCTCTTGGGCTCCCAGAATTCAGAAGTGTGTGGGTTACATTTATCCCAGTTCTCAAATGCAGGCAAACAAGTTCCCCAAACTCTTCAAATGTTTGCCATGGTAAGGCGATTAGAAAAGGAAAAGGAGGAGAACCATAACATACGGCTCTGTGTCTGGTGCACAAATGTAACTTCTTTGTAGGAGAGATTTACAAGGGCAGGAAACGCTACAGAGCTATCCGTATTCTGTATGTGTTGCTGCAGTTCTGTAGATTGGGTGGTATTAGAATGCATTCTAGCTGTAGCTCAGCTCCTACAGGTTGTGGGGTCCACCACATTCTCTGCACGGGGACCTGAATAGTGTCTCAAAGCCCTTATGTTGCAAGGGTGGGCCATTCTGTTGTATTTCTCTTTACTTCTGTCCCAGAGAATTAAGCAGCCTTTCTCACTCAGATCAAAGGAAAAGGCTCCGCGTTCTCTTCCCGCTCTGTGGTGAGTGGTGAGCGCCATTGTGGAACTTACTCAGCGTTAGTGTCTCTGTCTCCTTGCTTCTCTGCACTTGGTAAATAAAGGAAAGAACAAATCAATTTCTTACTCAAACTAAGTCTATATTACATCAACACAGTTAGCTGAAGAAATGAATATTTATTCAGTTTCCCCGGTTAGCCTGTCAAAGCATTTTAGTATGGGAAATCGAAATGTATGTAAAAAGCCCAATGCACCCTCCTGCGATGACACGTAACTTCAGCAATCAAGTTCCTCACAACCCTGATTTCTCTCCCGATTTCACTCTACCACTGAGTTATCACAGAGCACATTTTGTACAGTTCTACTTAAATATACCAGCATGACTATTTGAAGGATAAAAACACTTTTTAGAAGTATAATCAAAAATAGCTTCATTCTTAAAATATTAATGTTCCTTGATCAGGTTCCGTCTTGTATTTGAACTAGCCTCTAATTCTCTATATTGTGGCAAGAATCTGTGTTTCTCAAAATCTCACTCTGTTGGTTTACTGCAAAGTCTCCCTTCTATACATACCATTCATTGTTTATGGAAGCAGACTTACCCTTCTAATCTCCCTGGATCTGCATTGTGTTGACCCCATATTTGATGTATTTTTTACCATGTTTAGGGGTAAAAAGCCTCAGTTGGGTTTGAGGTCAAGCTCTTTGTTCTTTCTGTCCCAGCTTGGTTGATACCTAGCAGCTGTCTGAAAGAGATGCAAACACCCACAGCCAAGCATGGGACGAAGGTCACCGACCCCTGTGGAAGAGTTAGAGGAAGGAATGAAGGAACTAAAGGGTCTGGGAATCCCACAGGAAGACCAATAGTGTCAACTAATCTGGTCCTCTGGGAGCACCTAGAGACTGAGTCACCAACCAAAGACCATACAGGGGCTGGTCAAGGCTCCCTACCCCCTGTACCCAGCATATATGTAGCAAGGGGTGGCCTTTATCTGCCTCAGTGGGATAGGATGCACCTAATCTGGTGGACACTTGATGCCCTAGTGTGTGTGTGTGTGTGTGTGTGTGTGTATGTGTGTGTGTGTGTGTGTGTGTATTTGAGATATCTGGGAGAGCACCCTCTCAGAGGTGAAGGAGAAGTGGAATGGAGGTGGGAGAAGAACTCTGTGAGGAGGAATGGGCCAGCTTTTGGGACATAATAAATATAAAAATTAGTAAAAAAAAAAAAAAAAAAAAAAAACTCTGCATGTACACAATTGAATAGCTGTCAGCCCAGGGAAAAAGGAGAATCTCTTAAAGAGATGAGTATGTTTTTCAAACATTTGACTTTGGAATTCTGATTAGATTTTCACTCCTTACTTTGGATTTAAAACACTGCAGTGAGTAAGCAAACATTTGCTTCTGTCATGTGCTTAAAAACATGACTGGCTTTGGCCTAGCCATATTTTCTTGTCTTAAAAAGTACTTTTGGAGCTGGCAGGCTTGCTCCATTAGTAAAGTAGTTTGGAGGAAAGCTTGTGGACCGGAGTGAAAACCCCTAGCACTTCCTTAAAAGGTAGATGTGATACCACACATTCACAGAGCCTGGAGTTTGCCATCCAGCCAACCCAGCTTGTGGATGAGCTCCAGCTTCAATAAGAGAACATGTCAAAAACAAACAACCAGCCCCAAAAAACTGAGGTGGAGAGTAATGGAGGACATCAGACATCGAACTCTAACCTCCACATGTATGTTCATAAAGCTTTCCACCACAGACACATGTATGTAGTTAATGCACATGCACATACCTTTTACATTTACAACTGAAAGCACAATTGTGTGTGCCCATTCAAATAAAAAATGATGAATATTAAACCGAGAGAGAGTCAAATTCCCAAGTGTTTATAGTCATATTTTCCTAAGTACAGAAGAACGTTTACCATCTGTGATAGAATCCTGCAGTATGACACCAGTATGACAAGGTGAGATAAAAGGGACATGGGAGATAAATTCACATGTGGAGAAGTTAACAAAGGAAAAACCGAATACCAGTTCTTCAGCCCTCATGGCTTCTTTCTTTTCTTTTCTTTTCTTTTTTGGACATGTAAGGTAGTGAGGAAACATATTTGAGGGGCAGATTATGTTTAGTTTGTGTATTTGTATATCAAAAGACGCATAATAGATATATGTAAAACAACAATTCTATGTATCTATATGTCTATGTATCTAAATATGTATGTACATATATATCCATCCATCCATCCATCCATCCATCCATCCATCCATCCATCCACCCATCCATGCATCCATCCATCGGCATGTGAATATCTGTACACGTACACACATTTGGTTATAATACCCTGGCTAATACAGGTTTGCTCCACCTTACAGAAGGAAATGAAATCCAGAGGAATCAGGTTCTCTATTTAGAACCTTCTGGTTTTCAGGCTGTAAAGCTGCAATCAATACACATGGTTCTAAGGGAGATAGCGTGGTAGGAAAGAGTATATTCTGGTCTTGCAAAGGGGCCTGAGCTCATTCGCCAGCATGGAGCTGGGAAGTTCTGTTCTTCCAGCTCCAGCAGAAGCTGAACGTTTCAGTATGGTCCTCTGGCCTCTGTGGACACCTGCGCTTATGTGCACATATCCCCACATGCATATACATAGTTTAAAAAAATAAATTAAAAAACCCACAGGCTCCCTGTGCTTAAATTGGTACCCCTTTTTCTATACTTTGTCTTGTCACCAATTTGGCTATTTAATTACAAAATCCTCACTCTCTTTGGTACTCTGACCCCCTTGAGCACCACTTTCATGCAGGGTTGCACCGAAGAAATATTAGAAGTTTAAAAAAACCTCCTTCAGACTGTGGCTTAGGGAATTCTGCCAATTTTTTGCAAAGTGCTTTTCAATAATTCACAATCCCGTAAACACGGAAACCTGCAGCCTAAATATAGCATGAGAAAATGTGCTCCTGTGCTTAGTTAAGCCAATAGCTGTGTGTTTAAATACATTAAGGCTCTCTTCCTCCTTATAGAGATGCATCCAATGTCATCCTCCTGCTTGTACTATTGCTTCCAGAAGAACCCTTATTGAAATATTGAGGGACCTGGTATGACAGCCTATATGTCATATGTATATGTATATATACATAATATGTATATTGTAATATGTATGCCTGAGATGTGCTGTTTCAGCAAAACACTTCTTTTTCTTTAGTTGCATGAGCTATGGAAAGACTGCTAGAATCTCTGTCCAAGGCCTGGTAGGGTCAAATAGGTCCAATGTCCAATGGGACAGAGTCAACAACACTGGAAGATGGGCTGTTTTTAGCCTTCAGAAGGCATGGATTCCCCAGTTGAGCTCCAAGTGTTCAGAGAAGCCATCACACTCCTGGGAGGCATGGGTTCGCGGGATCTTCACATGGACAGACTGACGTGGCAGAGGGGATCTTAGCAGATTTGGTCCCTGAGCTCAGGCTCCCTGCTGGGAAGGGGTCTAAGGGGAATGACCAACTTGTCCTTGTCTCAAGTTTTCGATCAGACAGAAATCTATATGTGTGTCCCTGGAGTCTTTCCACTTCATAGGAGCCCTTCCCTGGGTATATTTTCTATTTCTTCCTGATAAGCAGGACACAAGGTTGCCTTTGACTCCTGATCTCTGTCTCCCTCTGTTTGTGAAAAATCTCCATTTGGCTGCTCCTTCTCTAGATGCAGAGTCTCTTTGGCTGTCTCTCAATGGGAGAAGTGATTGGTCTTCCTTCTCTGAACCCCTCCTGCATGATGCATTTCATACTGGAATGTGTGCTTCTCATCCATCATGGTGAATCATGGTACTTCTGCAGGGGAGTGCCAAGGCACCCGAGTTCAGCTTTTGTTGTTATTTTCAAACACTTCTTTTTCCTTCCAGAAATGTTTTATATTTACTTCTTTGCTGTTTCACCCCACTGCTGTTTTCTTCTCTCTTAGTAAGTTTTAAGTACCACTGGAGAGGGGTTTGCCTTACATACTGTTATATCCTTGGTACTTAATATGATGCACAGCCCATGTTCAGTTTTACACACCATTCATTATAGCTTAAAGAATGACAGCATGAATTGACTCTTGCATGGATTAACTCTATCCTACCTATAATGCCCCTTTGCCAATCTTCCACCAAATCCTTTTGAACCAGACTTAGCAATACATATGCTAGCCAATCATAGATGAAATTTTTGTCAGGCTAATTTTGATGTAAGCATGGTAAGTTCCATAAACATTGAGTGTGTGGATGAAAAGACTGAACTTTGGTTGATTGAAAGGTTTATCTTCAGGCTTTTAACACAGACACACGCGCATACACACACACACACACACACACACACACACACACACACACACACACACACACACAATCTCTTTTATTAAAGCAGTTAATTTAACCAGGTAAGTAGGTTATGACTTTTATGAGGGCATGCTTGTTTTATTTGACAGAAAGCCAATGCAAGCTGAACATGACAGAGGCAGCCTCAGGAAGCACTTCATCCCCGAATCAGTCTCCGCCCATTCTCATTCACATCATGTAGTTGCTTTCCCTAAGTGCATAATTTTTTAAGAGCAGCTTTTTAAATGGAACTTTTCTCCCTATGAATTAATTATAAGCACAGATTAGAATTCAACCATCTTTCAGCCTGGCCTTTAGCCTTTGTATTTGCATAACACTGAAGCATGTCTAGTGTAGTCATAAGGAGACCTAATGTCACCTTCTGCTGTGGGACATGTATTTACCTCCTCTGGGCTGAACTACCTAAGCAGAAGGATGTTTCTTGACTTTCTATAAGAAATATCGGTGCCATCTTTATTTTGTACTTAATCTGAGGGTTCGAACTTCTTTTGAAAGGAGAGTACACTCAGTGATGCACCAAAAACTTAGGTGTTGTGGACTGAATGCTTGAGTTCTTTGACAATTCTGAAGTTGGAATGCTGTTGCCCCAAAGATAAGTATTAGGAGGGGGGCTTTGGGAAGGCAATGCAGTCATTAAGGTGTACTCCTCATCAATTAACCTGCTTATCACAGAGACATCAGACAGCAATTCTACACAGATGTCTCATGTGTGGGATGTCTGTTGTTTAAGCTCACAAGTCTATGGCATTTTTGTTATAGAAGCCTTCATTAACCAAGACACTAAGTAATGTACACACAAATGCTCTATTTATTTATTCAACATGCATTTATTAAGCTGGAAAATACTGCAGATAGGCCAAAGTATTAAAAGGCAAACAACACAATGTTTCTCATTCAAGAAAGACTTCCAGTAGAGCAGGGAACGTGGGTATTTAGGCAGTTATGCCACAGTGTGATGGATAACCGTATAATTGAACAAATATGTAACAGTGTATTGGGGAGGTAGAGGAAAAACACTGTTCAGGGTGTCCTGTATTCTGCCATATGTGCTTGAGACACCTGTATTTGAAGATGGCAAATGTGGCCAAACTCTTAGAAATGCCCCAGCCACAGTAGTCCAGTCTACTTCATTGCACCTCACTGTGGACTAATGTTTCCCAGGTAGTGTTGGTACTCATTCTGAAAATATGCACCCTGACATTAACACGTCCCATCAGACTTGCTTTCCACCTTGAATGTACCTCTTCTCCAGGTTACTATGCACTCTCAATAGTTCTGGACACGAAGAAATAAGGCAGCAGTTATCAGACTTGGTTGTCTAAAATTGCCTACAGAATGTGAGAACAGACCTGATGCTTGGGTCCCTATAGAAGGTCTTTCTCCATGGTGCAGAGGCAGAGCTTGCACACCAGGATTCTTACAGTCTTCTCAGATAACTCTAATATTTTCTCTCACAAGAGCAAAACAACACAAATGCTGGAAAAATGTGTATAAGGAGACAAAGGATTTTCATTTCTCATTCTGTGTTTCTTCCCCAAAGCTTTGGAAACTAAGGTGATAAAAATGAGATTGATAGGTAGATGCACATACTCATTTTATCTGATGACACTATTTTGAGGATTTTTATGCATCCAGAGGTCTTCAGGGAAAAGAAGAGAAAACCCTGAAGAAGTGAGTAGACTCAGGGTCATATATACACACACACACATACACACACACACACACACACACACACACACACACACACACACACAAACACACACACACACACACACACACAAACTGTAGAGAACTAATTAGAGAAAGACAATTAGAGTGTAGGCTGAGTGAAAGCAAACTGAAGAGATGTAAATGTATTGGGAGCTGATGCTAGCTAGGCAGGTGGTCTGTAGAGATGTTTGCTCCTGTGTCTCCACCTTCAGCAACAAGACATATCTTTCTACTCCTGCTTGGGACACCGTCATGAAAGGAACTGAACACTCTAGCAAAATTCTTCCTGTGTCTGATTTTCTATAACTTTCCCGCTCAAAAGAATGCACAGGGCACAGTGGTATACTTTGGTGTGGCATACTGTGGTCTTATTCATCTCTTTCCATATGCCACTACACTCTAGGAATTCTTTCTTACACTCCTAAAATACCTTTCGTTTAGAAAACTGGATGAAGTCATATTCCAGCCATGTTGGGCTTATAATATGCATACCAAGTAAACTTACAGAGACTGCATTTTGCTTTGTCAGCACAGACATAGCTGATGGGCAGGCATGCTGAATTAGAGACTCATAAAATCAAATCCATGACCGTTTGATTTTTTCATGGAGTTCACAGTTCTCTGTACTTCCTGATAATTCTGATTTTGGGGTTCTGAGCAAACCACTGACGATTTGCATATTTCTATCCAGTAACATATTATCCAATTTTCTAAGTTGGGTTATTAAATAGTGCACACCAGTTACCTGCGATACATTTACTTAAAGAAATGGTAGACATGCTGGAAAAGTGAGTGGGACGTGGATTAAACCAGAGCGCTGTCTCTCTCAGATGTTTTAGTCGTTAAGTACAGATCTGAGTTAAAATGTCCTCAGTGAAAAATATCATGGTTGTTTCCCAGGTTGATCTTTCTCTAACTTACTCAGGGAAGCAGAATCCACCTGAGTTAACCCCATGAAATTGCCGAGCAATTAAGCATGTTTATGTCAAGATGGGTTCACAAGAACCCTCTTGTGCTGGCTAGTTTTATGACAATGTGACATAAGCTAGAGCCATTTTGGAAGGAGGAACTTTAATCGAGAAAATATCCCTACCAAATTGCCCTGTGTATAAGCCTGTGGTTTTTATTTTCTTGGTTGGTGATGGATGTGCGACTGTCCAGTTCACTGGGTGGTGCCACCTCTGGACTAGCCGTCCTAGGTGTAATGAAGGAAGTAGTCTCAGCAATCTGTGGAAAGCAAGCTAGTAAGAAGTCCTCCTTCATGGCCTCCGCATTTGCTCCTGCTTCCTGGTTCCTGCCCTGAGTTCCCTCAGCAATGAAGCATGAGCTGAGAATTGTAAGCTGAAGTAAATCCTTCCCTCCTCAAGTAGTATTTGGTGATAGCTTTCTGCTTGTTTGTTGTGTGTTTTGTTGTTTTAACCACCTCAATAGAAAGACAATGCTTTAAATTGATTTCTGTGAAGAAGCTATGTTTGCCTCTGGAGCTCCACTACCACCTACTTTGACTCTACTGACTTTTCTTCTTATATTTAATAACACCTCCAGAATTTACTCAGTTCATCCTGTTTGCAGAAGCTGCAGCTGATTTCCTCCATGGTTTCTTATACACGTTTGTGTCCCTGTCAGACCTAGTCAGACAACATATCATAGGAAACAGAGGAATGTTAGGAAGGATTATTGAAGGAAATCATGTCAAAAGAACGAAGAGAATGAAGACTTTTCAGAAGGAAAGAGAAGTCAGGGCAAATCCAAGGAAATAGGAAAGTAAGGGCGATGGTTGGGAATCTCATGCTGTTCATTTTGAAGTTAGTGTAAGGAGTGGATGGTAGGATGCTGGAACATGATGGGTCAGAGAGGCAGACAAGACAGAAGCACTGATCAAACCTCTCTCCTGCTAAAGTTCTCTTTTGATGACCCCTAACCTTGGCTTCTGACCATGATCCATTTTAGTCCAGTGTTAATAAAACTCCTGCCATGTTGTCCAGCAGAAACCTCTCGCCCTTGGCACTCCAACCCACTCGTCTGCCTTCAGCAAGATGCTGTGGACTCAGTCTCCCAAGAATCCCTCTCCCTTCAATGTATCCTCTTAATTTTCCATTAGTTAACCCTACCCAGATACTTTATACGTCTCCAGTTGTCCTTACTGCCAGAGAATTGAATGTGATGTCTGCCTCTCCCCACAGCCCCCATCCTAGCAGGCTCCCACAAACAGCCTTTCCTCACTACCTTTGAGTATCATGAATACTTTCACTCAACAACTTTGCTCAATTCCAGCCTCCAGCTTTATGGCTGAAATGCCATAGATACAGGAGGGGTGTGTCCTGCTGCTGCATTCTCCAATGGTTGTTGATTGAGAGGACCAGAAAAACAAACAAACAAGCAAACCCATGGAGGAAGCCATTATTTGCCCTGAGACTTAACTCACCGTAGCCCAGGACTGTTAGGTCAGAAGACAAAAAACCAGAAAGAAGAATTCGCACTCCTAGGTGAAAGGGATCATACTGAGCACAGCTGTCTGGGTCTTCTAGTAACACATGCCTTTTAATATGCAAATGAATTGTTTGGCCTGAAACTAAAACCATCTGAACTTTGCCTTCAGTAACCTCTGCAGGAGCTCATCATCTTTCTGTCTTTGACAGCACTTAACTTTCTAATTTTGTATTCCTCATTTATGTAAATATATTATCCCATTAGGCATAATGTTCTCGAAAGGCAGGGAATTTGTCTTTATTATTTTTGTATCCCCCAACAGGGTAAATGTGGCTCAGTAAGCATACTACTTAAGCCATCTCTCAGATTTATTATCCTCTAGGCAGCCCCATTTCTTTTATTTAAAAAAATACCATTTTAGTTCATTTATTTTGTTTGTGTACACATGTATGCTTGCACCTCATGAGTGTGGTGGTCACAGGCATGTGGCAGTTTATTCTCCCCTATCATGAAGGGTCTGGGGATTACACTCATGTTACCAGGTTTGACAAACAATGCCTTTATCCATCTCATTGGACCAGGCAACTCTTTTGACCTATTGATTCATGTTAGTGCTGGGTTTTGGTGGACAGTGAGGAAATATTCCACTAGGAACCAGGAGCTCCAAGTGCCAACCTCAGGCAAGAACTGCAATGCTGAATTTAAATCCTCATAGCTGTAGAATTAATTCAATAAAATTGTGGTTCCCAATTCTTTAACTTATATAAATTAATTTTGACTTATTAGCCCACTTCTTTTTGAATTCTACCTATAAGATAGACATGGTTTGTTTTTATATTAGTTACAGTAGCCATACTGATCAACTTGGGAGGAGACTGAAACTTGATAGAAAGGGTTTACTAAATTCTCTGGGGCCAGTTCCCTAGCTAGAATAAATAAATGAAAAGTTCACTGAAAATGGCTGTTAGGACTAAGGGACTTGATGATCATAATTTAAGAAACATGAACTTGACAGTTCCTTTCATCCATTATCAGTGTTTGTGTGCCTATGTGTGCCATGATTCTCTAGTGTAAAACAAAGAAAAATCTGATCATTCAGCCACTGAATCCAAGCATTGTAGCTGATCCCAAGAAGTACTTACCGGCATGAACTAGACAAAGATGCCTCCTCAGGGACTATGTTAGAGTCATATAGATACAGCTGAGCATGATTACGGCTAGCCATCGGTCTGAACTCCGTGATCCCAATGAGGGTGCTAGAGAAAGGACCTCAGGAGCTGAAAGGGGTTGCAACCTCATGGGAAGAACAACATTATCAACCAACCAAACCCTCCACAACTCCCATGGACTAAAACACCAACCTTTGTGTGCACACATTGAGAGACCCATTGATCAGTTGCATATGTAGCTGAAGATAGCAGTGTCTGGCATCAGTGTGAGAAGAGGCTTTTGGTCCAGGGAGGGCACATTTTCCCAGTGTAGGGGAATGCCAAAGCAATGGGGTGGAAAGGGTGATTGGGAGGGAGTGCACCTTTGTGAAGACAAATGGAGGGGGCGGGACGATTTGAGTGGGGAGGGCAAAAGGGATAACAGCTCAAATGTAAATTCAGAGTATCTAACAAAAAACAAAAAGAAAAAGAAAAAGAAAGAAAAATTGTATTACCCAGATGAATCTTTGAACAGTAGAATATTACAACATATTTACATGCTTTCATGTGAACAAAGTCAACATAATAGGCTGGCAAATATTTTGTGTCCTCATACAATGCTGCCTGAGACACAGCCTTCTCAGACAGCAGGGCTGCCCAGTGCAGCAATTTCTGTGTCCTGGCCCTAGTCTGAATTGTGGATTTCTTTACCTCTCTAAGATTTTAAATGACACAGAAGTGTTCTAGCTCATTTAGGATTCCCTCCCAGCCTTTTCCTGAGCACCAGGCTTTTCATGCCGGTCAACATGCTCTTTTTTGAATAGCCCTTGAGAGGGAAGCCGAACGTGATTCCTTTTGTGACACACATCTCCACTTCTGTGCGAAGACAACTGGAGCAAATTGGGTTACACTGAGGATACCATCACAGTGTCAGCGGAGTGAGTTCCTGTTCAGCTTCATTAACTTCTCAGAAAGGGCAAACTTCAAGGGCCATGTGTCTCTCCTGAGCACATCAAGTTTCTCTAGCATTTTTACCTAAGCCTTGACAAGGAACCTGTCTTTGCCAATTTGCTTCCAAACAGATGATGGATGGATGTAATGTCCCCTAGGAAGGCAGAAGCAGGAACAATAACAACATATATTTATATTTATAGAGTGCTTTTACATATTTTTGTATCATTGGATCTTTTTCTAGCCTGACAAGACTAATTGGCATTGTTTTTTTTTTTTTTTTCCCCAAATTAAGAACTTTAAGCTGTAGACTTGATTGTCTTGCTGAAGGTCACTAGGTAATTAGAAAAGTCAGGATGGAATTTATATGCTAGCATTAGCCTCTCTAGGGTTCATCTTCAAATTCTGTTATCACACATTCAAGGACAAGGAGGAATCCTGTGACTGACACACAGATGCCTGTGTGCATGATGCCCTCCCTCAGTAAGCACTGGATTGAAACTAACTAACTGCACACAAAGAGGAGGCTGACAAGAGAACTGACATAACATTGGCCCGATCTTTCAGTGAAGCAGCTCATATTAGCAAAGGTAGTGTAGCAAAAATTACCGATAGGGTTGTGTTTATTTTGTAACCGCAAATGGCCGTATAAAAGTTAGTCAGGATCAGTAGCCCAGAAATACAAAGACAGAACAATGAAAAGAGGAGCAAATTTGATCAAAATGGCAAGGATTCTTGAAATATGATTTGATGACGTTTTGCTGTAGGTGAAGAAAAATCGAGTTCTAATAATTATGCATGGGTCTCTAACCTGTTGCAACTTGCTGCAGAGTGATTTGTATGTGTGAGGGTGTGTGTGTGTGTGTGTGTGTGTGTGTGTGTGTGAGAGAGAGCGTATGTATGTTTGGTAGAGTGTGTATACATTCATGAGTGTATGTGTATATCTGTGTTTGAGGGTGTGTGAATTTGCATGTCTGTGTGTGAGTTTATGAACATGTATGTCTGGGAGTGGGTATGAATGTGTGTCTATAAGTATATGCATGAGTGTGCATGAATGTGAATCAATATGTGTATGAGTATGTAGAAGATATAGGTATACTTACATACTATTTTCTTATTCTAGGCATGTTATACTAGATAGTTAGTCTATGACAGTAAATATAATACTGTCCTTGCCTGGCCCAGCAGGGGAGATGAATGAATAAGTAATTATGATAATGTAATCATCTGTTGAAGGGTACACAATATATTTTACTACTTTTAGAACAATGGTATATATGTCTGTGTAGGAAATAGAAAAAATGCTGAAAGCACGTATATCAAAGTTTAATGATGCTTGCCTCATCTTTGCATAGTTTCATTTTCCCAAGATGTTCTGTGTCTTTCAGATGTTTAAATAATTAATGGAGATACTGGATGAGGAATACTAGATCATGAATTCATGAACTTGGATTAGCAATGAAAATCACTAGATTCATGAGGTCATAAAAACAAGGCCAAAAATGAAATATGTAGAAAGAATGAAAAAATTTTAAAAAGAACTAGGATTAGTAGCAGAATATTAAAACCTTCACTGTACCCATCATGCTTTGGGCAACTCTGTGCATGCTCATCTGAAATCTGAAGAATCTCTTTCTCACCTGTAGGTTTCCCTTATCACGTGTGTGCTCATGTACTAGTTGGTATTATCATGTGCTTATTATTAAAGGTTTCCAATGGAGGTTGTTACTGGGACAGTAAGTCAACTGTGAATCTAGGGTCCATTTCCTTGGCTCTTTTCTCTTCTTAAGAATAGACATAGTACTTGAGATTCTTGGCCAATAACTCAACCTGTTGGATAAGTATTGTCAGACACATGTCCATATCTACCTAAGGGCTTTCTTGGACCTTGTTGACTCTAGAGAGTGAAAAACTGTTAAAAATAGGATCTATCTATGTATCCCAGTTAGACCTGGAACTCACGATCCTCCAAGTCAGTGTGCTGGAACTGTAGGCATGTACCATTCTCCCACTGTCTACTTATAGACATTTTCATTTTCATTTTATCTGCAGGACCCTGGGGTGGCTTAGCATGGCTCCTCTTTCAAGCCCCTTCTCTAATGAGTCACATTTAGTCTAGTTATTTCCCTCAGCAGGTCCCCAACATCTTATGCAAAGCAGATTTTATGTGGGAGGCTTCATAGAAAGTTAATATTTATGGCAGTTGGTGAATTTTTTGACAAAGTTTAATAATCACATGGTTCTATATATTCTTTTTAGAAAAGGACAAATTATACTCAGCTAGCCCATAAAACAAAAGTCATTTTTTTCTTTCATGTTTTAGTATTTATATAATTTCGTGAGCTGTTTTTTCCCAAGTAGTTTAGATTTTACCACTTACGCTATTTATGTCCATATAGCTCATCTTGAGTTCTTATAGCTTTCCAACACGGATTCTATTACATTTTTATTTTAATCTAATTAGTTTTTAACTGATGCACAAATCATGAAATTCCCTGGTAGTTCTTTAATTCAAATAATGGCTTTCCCTCCCTCTTTGGGTGACAAAACTTAATTTTAAAAGGATATGAAAGGCTAGAGAGATGGCTCATTTATTGAGCCATACTGCTCTTGCAGAGGACCCAAGTTCAGTCCCAAGCAACCCTGTCAGGTAGCTCACAACCACCTGTAATTTGAGCTCCATTGAAATTCAGAGCCCTCATCTGGCCTCCTTGGGAACCAGCACTCAGGTGCCCTCCACTCCACCCTCACTTCTCCTATGTGCACAGATAATTAAAAAATAAAAATAAAAATAAAACCTTTAAAAGAAAGTGAAGAAGAGGTGGTAATATTCTTGAGAATATTATCCCTCTCAAAAATCACTGTAGCACCAAGGAAACCCTGATGTTTTCCCTTTAAATATCACCCCCCCCCCCACTGAAAATCCCAATACTCAATAGGGTAAGGCAGGAAGATAGTGATTTTCAGAGAATATGGAATACACCGTGACTTTGCAGTCTGCCTGGGCTGTGTGGCAAGACCCTGTCTCAAAACAAGATAAATTTATGAAAGTATACCAATATAGTTATATATTACTTGCTTTTCAGGATGGACAGATACGTTTGGCTCAAATGTCAAAATTAACAATGTGCAATGCCTTCAGTTTCAGAATGGACAGATTGTGGGTAACATTAATTATTTAATTTGACAGCGTATTACAGTAATGGTACATTCACATTTGATGAAACCCAATTGTTTGCACAAAATAATAGATCTTTGACTCTTTGGGTTACTTATTTTAAAATATCAATGAAAATAGGTTCACTGTGGACTCCTCCAGTGTTAGAAGATTTGTGCTAAGTGGGGTCCTATTCGCATGAGAGACTGATGATCAGCTGAATGTATGCATGACACTTGTGAAACCCGGCAAGATTTGAACATCTAATTTTACATAGAGACATTAACACAGGCTTGAATAATTTTCATATGTATCATTCATGGTCACAGAAGAAACATTATATCCTCAATATTATTACCAATACTATTTATTTTCTCATTATGTATTAGTTTTTTCTTAGAAGGTTTCTTCTTTTTTTTGTTGCTCTTGCATAATTTATGAGTATTTCATCCCTACAATTTCCTACTATGCCTACTTCAATTATTAAACAGCAGAAGTAGAGGTGTTACAAATCTTTCTCTGCTAGAGACCTGATTGCTTTTTGTGTAAGAACAAGGGAACATCCCGACTTTCATGTTGTAGTGCAGAGCGTACAGGTTCGCTTTTCCTCACCCAACACAAGCCTAGGTTTACTGTCTCCTCAGGAAGCAACTCCTTCCATGAGTGCCAAGAGCTTTGTCTTCTTCCTATCCCCAAGACAGCTGTGTTGAGAAAGCCTGCCCTGTTGCATCACCTCAGACTCCTGGAATCACTGATTATTACCTTGACCTGAACCACCTTTCTCTGTTCAAATAAGAATTAGCCCAGCTGGCAGAAAAAAATGTTGTGTCCAAAAGTATCCTTCTGGTACTTGCTTGTAGAAGACTGTTTTTTTGGTCCTTTTGGATGATCTAGTTTTAGCAACTCCTTTCTATGCTTAGTGAATCACATCATTTTAGGGACAGTTTTTCTCTGTGAAGGATAGACAGGTCACACAATTGCATTTCCACTGTCCTTTGCAGACAAGCCCACATCATACTTCAGGTACCATCTGTCTGCAGCAGGAGGCTGAATCAGAAGTGGAGAACTAAGGACCCTATAGATACCTCTTGGACATGAGCAACAGTTACATTAGCTCCCCAAGACATAGTAGCAGATGATTTCAGCCTTGCTATCCTGTGCCCACAGTGCAACTTTGGGAAGCTTCAGGCTCTTGCTCACTCACAGTAGACAGGGACATCCTCTGAGGAAATGTCCATGGCCTTGTGACAGAAGTTTTGAAGTCACATCATCAATCATAGCAGGCAGCGCTATTCTCAGCGGACCACATCTATCTATGACATCATTTCAGCTCTACAGCCCTCTGCATGTCCCAGGAAACAATTCTCAGAATGTTCTAAAAGCAAAGGAATATCCTTTTTTTTTGTGAAATTTTCAATTTGGACATATACTGAAACTCACATAAAATTTGTAAGAACATACCAGAAATGTCTTATGTATTCTCGTTTTAGATTAAAGTGTTTATATACAATCATTGCTTTTTAATACTTATTTTTGAAGAGTTCTTCTGGGAACATGGACGTTGCAGAATAGAACCCATGCTCCCAAAGCAGGCACTGGCATGGGGAGGATGGAAAACAAAGTCCCCACATATCCTTTCCCACATTTTAATGGATAGCTTCTTTTCTATGGAAATATATGGACATCATACTGGTCAGAATACCAAAGACCTCCCATCTGCAGATAGATAAGGCATTATCGGGTTGAGGCATGGGGGTAGAACCAGTCAATCCATGATGTCCAGGTGCCTCTCTGTCTCAGCCACATTCTCATGTCTGGCTTCCCTATGATGCTTATAATTTAGATGTGCAAAAGAATAAAGATGGTAAGAATTCCCAGCGAAACCAGAGCTTGCTTCTGTTATTTCTTCCTCAGCTGGGCACAGAATTAAGGTCACTTCTGGCTTCTAGCTAAAAACAAGACCAGAAGCACTTGTTTTTTTCCCCAAATCTCTGTCTCTAAAAGTGCATGACCAGCTTTGATCTTCTGTTCTTATAATTCATCATCATATGATTTTTAAGTCTATGTTTGCTACTATATATGTAACTATTAATATATATGACTAATTCATTATAGAAAAGACTGGAACTTATATAAATATGCTTATAAAATACTTAAGAGGGAAAAAAGTTTGTGCCTGGTGGAATATGCCTTAATATCTACATCTGAGAGGAAGGGGTGAGAAGATCAGATATTCAGAGTCATCAAGTCCAGCCTGGGCTTTAAGAGACCCTGTCTCAAAATAAAAATATGTCAGAGGAATACTAATCTTCTAGTTGTGATGATAAGGTGTCCTAGGGAGTGTTCTTTGGCTGTGAAGAAACACCTTGACCATGACAATGCTTATGAAAGAAAGCATTTAACTGGGGCTTGCTTACAGTTTCAGAGGTCTACTCCATTATTTTTTAAATCATGGCAGGAAGCATGGTAGCATTCAGGTAGATACAGAGGTAGCCCAGAGTTCTGCATTCAGAGGAGCAGGCAAGAGAAAGAGCAAGACTCTGGGCTTAGCTTGAGCATTCAAAACCTCAGGGCCCACCCCCAGTGACACACTTCCTTCAACATGTCCACACTTACTAATACTGCCAAATATTACCGTTCCCTAGTAATCAAGCACGATCATGGGAGGTATTCTTAAGAGTTAGAACTTACCAGTATTTTGTTAAAACAAACAAACAAACAAACAAAACCAAACCTTTATATTCTCATTTTGACAGAAGTAGGCATTTTTTCCCCTGCCTGAAAATGTGTAGCAGAATCACAAGTGAAGTTCTGAAGACATGAACACTTCCACCTATGGCAGGTTGGGGCTCCTACTTCTACTTCTCGGGACTGAGAGACATTTGTGCAGTAATGCACTTGCCGTAGGAATCTGTGTTGCACTGGGTGTGCTAAAGCAGAAATCTGAGTAGGAGGCGGCAGGTCAAAGCCTTAACAGCATCACCTGACAAGCTTCAGATAAAAGAGGGGATGAAGCCATCCAAGATCGCCAGATAAGAGCCTAGGAACTGACTTGTAAGGCTTTTCGGTGAGAGAAATGCTGATGGGCCGAGGAAGGAATCTCTGTGTGCTCCCCAGGGTAGGTGCTGATCCTGATCCGGCAGAATGGGCATTCGGGAGTGAGAAGATATGCAGCCTTCCCTTTGAAATTTAACTTTAAAAAACATGGAATATCATGAAACCCTAAACGGAACCCTTGTTACCCTTCTGCTAGTCCTAAAATGAATTTTCCCAGTTTCCATAGAATCTTATGAAGTGTGGATCTTAAAGTGTCAACCTTGTGTGCCTTACTCCTGTTTTAGTGTCCGTTCAGCCAACAGAATGCAAACTCCTTATGTTTATAAAATGATCCTGGCCCAAGTGCCTCTCAATGCAGAAATGGCGCCGCAAGCGTCTAATAACAGAGTAATGGCCTCAGGGTTTTCTGAATCACAATTGCTCCTACCTGCAGGTTGTCTTTCTAGAGTCCTTTGTTTCTACAACCTTAGAGATCTTATCACTTGTTTAATCAGTGGTTTATCATTGATCTCTGAACAGCTTTGCCGTGGCATTTGATACGTGGCATTTGATTGATTTGTCTGTCTCCTCTTAGCTTCCCTCCTCTCTGTGCATCCCTGACTCTCATTCCTGCCAGGCAAGTGCTTCACCACCAAGCTCTGTACCCAGCCAAGAACGATGTAATTTTGGCATCTTATCTTCACTAAATATGTTCCAGTCCATGTTTAGGTTACTGAGATGCAACTGATGGTCTACCTGATAGTCGGGACTCAAGCAACATCTTGAGTGGTGCCAAGCTTTCTCTGAGGGTGGAAATAGTCTCTTAAATGAAGATACGCTGTGGTACTTACTGCCACTGACCAAGAATCATTTCAAGTGTTTTGTATGATTGAGAAACTAACAGTATTTTTAAATTTATTTTTCAGACTATAATAATGGTACTTCTTTCTTTTGTTTTCTTTCCTCTAAGCACTCTCATATAGCGTTCCCCACTGTCCTTCAAATTTAACTTTTCACTAATTGTTATTGCATGTATGTATTTATGCACGCATGCATGTATGTATGTATGTATGTGAACACACATACATATTTTTAAATATAACCTCTTTGGGCGGTATACAGCTTCTTGTATATGATGACCCCAGGTATCTAGCAGCTACCTCACGAGCCAGCAGCATCCTAAAGGGAATGTATTACAGTTCCTTGCTTGTAGAGATTGACTTTCTAGTGTTCTTGACTTCTAAAACCTCAGAGCTTTTGTAATTTGCTTCACCAAGGAAGGCAATTTGTAGTCAGTCGCTATCCAGCCTGTTTCAGCTCAGTGTTCATAACTCTTTCACCAAGTGCTGTTCCTCTGGGGTATTCCTATGTATTCCTCTCTCCATCGTTCTGCACTGGTCTTGGCAGTGCATTCATTATTCATGAACAGGCGAGTGTGCTGGACACATGTTAAGAGGGCTGGGTACTTAGACATGGTATGGTGTGAAAAAGGCTACTCTATAAAGACTCATTTGTGAGTTAGGATTTTGGAGGTTTGAGGAGGTCCCCTTCAATTTCAGGAACCAGAACAATTTACTAAAGTCTGTACACATTACATGTGAAGTTGCACATATTTGCATAATGAAATAAAAATATAAATCTAACAGGAATACAAAGCTAAAAGTTAACAAATGTTATAATTTTCTATGTTGCATGAGAGATGTAGGAAAAACAGGAGCACAGGGGAATGGGGCATACGAGAGGGAGGGCAAGAGGATGAGGGAATCAATCATCAAAGCAGCCAAGAAGCTGGGTTCACCAGCAGACAGGATGGAGCACGTTCAGGCCATGGGCAACTGTACCACAAGGAACCAAGGCTTTTAAGTTGCTCTTCAAAATGTTCTATGTAAAGAGATCTTCTCGTGTATTATATGGATACCTTACCTGTCAATTAAAAAGCCTATGGCCTATGGTTTAGGCAGGAAATAGAGGTGGAACACCAGAAGGAGAGAGAATTCTGAGAGATAAGAAGGGCGAGAGAGGGGAAATGGTATGGGTTAGGAATCAAGAAAGTGTGGCTATGAGGGGTGGCCAATTGGAGTCAAGAGCAGCCCAAATGAACCCTAGTAAGTAATAACATGGGATTATTGATAGGAAACAGCTTTTAATAGCACAGAGGGTAGATATCTGCCCAGCTTTAGTGCTAGTATGGGCTTATGATAAATGCAAAGACCATGTCTTTTAACTGGGAACTGAATGATCAAAGGCAAGGTAAAAGCCCCAGATTGATTAAATATATTTTACAATGGGTTGCCCAGGAGATAAAGTCACACTTTTGCTTTTAGTTAGCTTTTTATATTTTCAGCAACTGTCTATAAAAGATATTTAGATAAAAGGACTTAATCCCCACCCCACCCCAGTATAAACCCAGGGACTTAGTCTTAGGCCTAGCTGGCAGACTTCTCCCCATGGGTTTAAAAAGGGGATAAGGATATCTTGGCCCTAATCCTACCTCCAGCATGCAGCACAGTGTCTGATAGGGCAACTGTTGACAGGGACTAATGCTATGGGACGTAGTAATGCTATGGCCCCTGTGCAGAGTGGTCTGTTTGCAAGGGGGAAGTGAGGCCAGGAGCTTCTGACTGTCACTTCTGGAGCCCGGGGACTATTTATAGCTAAACGTTGACCTTCCGCAGGAACTCCTAGATTCATCCAGGTACCCTATTTTCTCCTATACCTCTGAGATTTCCTAATTCCAACATGCTGGGCAAACATCTGCTTTTGGACAATATTTATGCCTGTAGATGTCTAGCCACAGCAGAGTTCTCTTTCATCCATGTAGATGGCTATAAGTTTTCTTCTCTGAAGTCAATTATGGCTAAACTCTACAGAAGTTGCCACTTGTATAGAATCCCCTCATTTCTTCTAATTTTAGTATGTCCTCTCTTCTCAGTGCCAGATGCAACATCTACACTTGATAAATGAAAGACTCTTAAGAGGCTTGTCGTCACGCCAACACCTTCGGTTCATTTCTCTTGGGCCAGCTTTGAGAGAGGAAAGGACTTAATTCAACCATGGGTGTGGGCTGCTATTTTTCATGCTCCGACAGAGGCTCTAAGTTACCCCAATGGCTTCCTGGAATGTTCCTATGAAAACTTAGAAACAGATTGCTTTTGGTTTAAACCAATTTGTCTAACACTGGTTTGGCTAAACTTTGACCTCCTCTGGGAACTCCTAAATTCATACAGGCATCCTTTTTTTTTTTTTTTTTTTTTTTTTTTTTCCCTCCTATGCCTTTGAGATTTCATAATTCCAACATGCGGGGCAGACATCTGCTTTTGGACAATGCAGAGTAATAGGGACCAGATATATCTTCTGGACTGAAACATTTTTAATGCAGACAAAATATGAAATAATTGTGTTCAGACTTCGGATATTAGACAGCACAAGGCATCAATCCCTAAGAGAAGGCAATCAAATAAATATGAGTCGTCTTTTCTCCTCAGCTTTCTTCCTCAGAAGAGATTTCAGCCCACAGTTCAGGAAAGGGAACTCAGTAGGCAGATAACAGTTAATTTCTAGATGCTATGTAACCAGGTTTTTAAAGTTTCTAGGTGGACTTTTATGCTAGGCAGATTTCCATGAAGAATCAATATGCTACCATGTCTACACTTTTCTCCTGGGAGAAGTTGATAGTTTTCCGTTGTTTTGTCCAAAGTTGGTGCAGTGTGGCACATTTGATGTACAGATAATCTATTCTTCATCCTCTAGCTTAGATAGATCGGGCTCCAGGGATGACTGTTCATACCTTAGTTCAAAACAAATGAGACCGCTTGACAAGAGTTTTGCTCCCACAGTAGGTCTTGTCTTTAGGAAATGTAAATCTCAACTAAAAGTGTGGGACAGTAGAACCATAGGCTATGTAATTTTGGTATTCCATGAGGCCTGTATACATCCTCGTATTAATTACTCCAAAGTGACTTCACTGATACTACAACAGTATTTGTTTTTCTTATAACAGATCTGTACTAATCAAAGCAATACTTTTATACGCTTTCCTACAAATTATTATAGCTTTTTTATTTCTATTCATAATAGCTAAGTTATCTGGAGGGCTTTTTGTAAGCCAAGTTCATTTATCTTACTCAATAGTCTGGTAGGAAAATACATTATTTTTAACTTGTACAGATTATGGCCTACAGCTAAATGGGTAATAATCAAACCCAGTGCTTCATGTCAAACCCGAGTTCAAGTCAATCTGAGTGATTGTTACACACTCTGTTGCTTCTTCTTCCTATGTTCCTTGTTTCCTATGTTGATCAATATTTCTTCCACTTAAGTTAATTAGGACAACATAATAATGGAAGAAACTTGAAGCATGGATATGATTTTTCTTAATATATAGACTCAAAATTTTGTCCATGGAATTTCTAGTTCTGAGATAATTATTACTAAAATTGGATTTGTTTTCCTTGGGTAAGTTGTCAGTTAAATGCTATTAAAGTTCCAATTAGAATATGCATGAATAACTATTTTAGCAGCTAATTCAATACAAGATTATCTCTTTTTTTTTCTCCAAAAAAATGTTCACTGCCATTAAATATGTTTTAGCTAATAGATGTTAATTTAAACTCATTATAAATGGTATTTTATTGCTCTGTAGGAATACTGCAATTTTATCAGGAAAGAATAATATTTATAATCAAATATATGTGGATAATGTCCTGTTTTAATAGAAGGAAGGAAGAGAAAAATGTATTTTTATTTGTGCACATGTGTGCATGTAGACACACGCACACAAGTATCCGAAGAGACCAGAAGAGGGCACTCCTGTAGCTGGAGTAATAATCAGTGGTGAAAGGCCTAATATCGGTGTTGGGAACTGAACTTGGGACCTGGGGAAGAGCAGCAAGTGTTCTTACCTCCTGTGTCATCTCTCCATCCCCTAGAAGGAACTTTGATGGAATTGTAGGGCAGAGAAAGAGAATCCGAAGCTGAAATCTGCTAAGTAAGTATGGTTTGGAAGGACAGTCTCCAACCAATCAGTAAATTCAATGTAGAAATAGTTTATTTTTCAAGAATGATGCATGTAAACACCACCTAGACAAGCAAACCAGATTCCTTATTAAAGAGAGAAGTGGTGGGGCTTAGGTTACAGAGAAAATGAGAAATGAGCTGTGTCACTAGTGGCGGGTGGGAGTGGTTTGAATGCATTTGTACTTTTGGTAAGGTATTAGCAATTCCTCCATCTTATGATGCCCCAGTGTAGTGGAATGCCAGGGTCAGGAGGCAGGAGGGAGTGGGTAGGTGAGTCGGGGAGTACTCTCGTGGAGGCAAGGGGAGAGGGGATGGGACGGGAGGGAGGGATTCTGGAGGGAAAACTGAGAAAGGGGATATCATTTGAAATGTAAGTAAAGAAATACCCAATTTTTTAAAAAGTAAAAAAAAAAAAAAAAAAAAATAGAAGAAGAAGGAAATGAGGCATAAAATATCCTGAAAATTCTTAAACCCATAAAATTTTACACAGTGTTTTGTATTTTTTGTTTGAGATTTTTGGTAAAGCCTTTGCCTTGCAGCATAAGGACCTGAGTTCATCCACTTAAAAGGCAGGGCACCACAGAGTGCAAGTGTTACATCATCACGGAAGGGGCAGGGACAAGAGGTCACTTGAACAGACAGTAGAGCCAACTAGTGAGCCCTAACTTCAGTGAGATCCTGTCTCAACAAACAAGGTGGGGGAGAGTGATGGAGGAAGATATGGAATGCTGCCCACCTCTGGCCTCCACATGTATATACGACTACATGAATACACACACACACACACACACACACACACACAGTGAGAGAGAGAGAGAGAGAGAGAGAGAGAGAGAGAGAGAGAGAGAGAGAGAGAGAGAGAGAGAGAGAGAGAGAGAAAGAGATGATACGATACTGATATTCTTTGGAGTTGCAAGGCAAAAACAATACAAAACAAAAAAACCAAGTATTAGAGCTACCACTGTTAAAACAAAACAAATAGCATGTGGCAATCTCATGAGCTTCCTCACCAGCAGACTCCTTTCAAAGATTCATGTGCATCTGAAGTTCATATACATAAAACTGGGTATCATTTTTTTTGTCATCAGGATTTAAAAATTGTTATTATTATTAAATAACTTGTAAATGTCATTATTAAAATGTTGTGGCACATGGTAAAAAGTCAAGCATACTTAAAGGGCACATGGTGATTGGTGAAGACCCTGCTCAGCCCAGATTCAAAACAGCGGTCTTCTCAACAGTGTGCATGTGTATTTTCCCTAAATCTTTATGCCATTTTCATATATTCATTTTCCATTTTTTACTAATTATCCCATTTATTTATATCTCAAATGATATCCCACTTCCCAGTTACCCTTCCACCGACCCCCCATTCCCATGTGTCCTCTCCTCCCTCCCCTTTGCCTCTGTGAGTGTGCCTCTTCACCAACCCACCCTCTCCCATTCACATATTCATCTTTACATAATGAAAGCATGATGTATTCATTAGGTTCACTGTAGCCATGGTAGCACAGTAGACACCATGGGAACTGTGGGATCTTGCACACCAATTGTATTGCCCTTATTAAATCTCAAGGATGTTTGAGATTTAAGGAGATGACCAGAGTCACTTCAAGTGATGATGTAAATAAAAACAAACAAACAAACAAAAACAAATATCTCACTAAGACATCATGACAGTAGGGGAATTAAAGATGAAACTTAAAAACTCAGGAATAGTTGACATTTTGGAGGAGTAGGGGAAAACCTATAAAGAAAGCATAGAACACAATTCAAGAAATGGAAAGGAAGGAAAACAAATCTGCTTCAAGAGAATGGGGATGAAGAATTGAAGTTCAAATGGAAAGGCAATGATGGAGACGAGGCTGGTGAACTGGGAAACTGGCATCACTGAAGAGGTACAAATTGGCTTTTGAGTATGGTGTAACTGGATTTGAATCCCAGCACTGCCCCTTAGTAAACCATGTGAGTTATAGGATCCATCTAAGTCTAGCATCCGCAAAGGGATGACAGTGTGGCCTGTGACGCCATGGTTGAAACATGAAGTACCTAGCACGTTGTAAGCTGTGATTGACCAAAAGATGAAGACGTGGCAGAGCATTGATTGGTAGTTAATCCAGGGATGCGAAAATGGCCAATATGCAAGAACAAATATCAGTGAAGTGCTGAGCCTGAAATGGACCATCTCCATCACATCCCTTCTCCCTAAGGCTTAGCGATCAGTGTGGAAGAGAAGGCACAGACAGTGACTGACTGACTATAAAGAGAGGGAGAATGTGTTCAAAACACATTGTATAAAAACTTCCAAGACTTACTCAAAATGTAAACTATTTATATTTGTATATAAAAACCATAAAAGACATTAGAATCAAAGTTAAATTTTATTTTTATTGGGCCACCGAAGAATTTTAAACTGGTGGATACAGAAAAGAGGAAAAGTCCAGTAGATGAATAGATCCAGAAATCAAGAGGGATGATCAGGTAGGAGTGCTTAAAACAGAGCAGACTGAAGCAGTGTTGCAGAACAAAAAGCAAGCACAAAAAATTTTTGGAACAAATGGAAAAGTCATATTTGGGGCCATTCAACATGGTGTCTTGTATTTATCACTTGCCATAAACACACATTTGACTCTCATGCTATTTGATATTTTATTCAAAAGAATATCATCCAAGAAAACCCTTAAATATTCCTGGTAATGTGGGAACTATATTATAAATCTTGTCGTGTACCCAAAACTCTAATGTAAAAGAAAATGTTAGTGTTTATGGTCTGGTTTAAGCTATCGGGAAGACTCAATAAATCAGAATCCCTTATTCCCTGGTGTGGCATAGAAGGAAATCTTTATTATAGCCGCGTGGTATATTTATTGCATAGTTTAAAGCCACTCTCCAGAGGAACTGGAACTGAACAAAGATGGAAAGACTTTCAAAGAAGAGGAGTACAATTCAGAGATGGGTCTCAGTGCTTTATCAAGGACTGCACAGTCTCGTGATATCCAGTAAGCTAGAAAAGCACAGAAGACCTAGATGCTATGAAAATCATTCTCACCATTTTTCTTTTTATCTCCAGCTTCTTCTGAAATGTTCTTAATTTTAAAAGGAAGAAGACGTTTTTCCCAGTTTCATGCATTTTTTTTTTGTCACATGTGCACAATGAAATGATTATAGGTGAGAAAGGAAAGAATGAAACAACAAAGAACTGAATGGCAGAAAGAAAGATGGAAGGTGAGACTAGGAGAATAGAAGAAGGGACTCAAAACAATAGTGAAAAGATGCTGTCCTGAACTAGAGGGTTATTTCTAGTTCCCAGTGTTTGATATATTCACAGAGAGCCTGTTTTCCCAATCAGATAAGAATGCTTACCGTTCCTTTACACATTGAGAGTACATGACCACATTTAAGTCTCTGAGAAGGAATCAATCTGACTTTGTTTAACTTGACATTTCCCAAATCTGTGTGCTCATGTTCCGCTGGGTAAAAACCATTAACAGCCACAGTAATTTTATTCTTACAACATACACTTTAGGAGAAATGAGACATTGTACATTTATTTACACATGCTGTTGAATTTCACTTTCTCCCTTGACACACAACTTATCTTAAACTACTATTATATTCCATGTCACTATATAAGTTCAGTAAGGCGTTTTCCACCAAATGTTTTCCATGTATATATATATGATATAAATAACATCTAAGATATAAATCTACAGTACTTGAATATATGATTTGGGAAACAAAAGATGTAAAATTAGCTGAGTCGTTAGCAGGCCTGTCTTTTGGAAAGATATGAGTAGTAGGTAGAATAATTTCTCCTGAAGACGTTCATGCTGAGATCATTTTGAAATACCCAGGTAGGATAACCTAGTCCCTTTGTTCTTTGATTGTAGAGAATGTTTATTGGGGCAGTAGCCAGAAAAATGTTGAAGGATTTGGCCCAACATTCAGATTTAAAGATGAGAGAAGAGGCTCATAAACTAAGGAGTGTGGGTCTCTTCTGGAAGCCGGAGAAGACAAGGGAACAGGTCTCTCTCTCAGAAAGGACTGCATTCCTTCTGACAACCTACATTTACCTCAGTGACATCTCTGTCAGATTTCTGTTCTATAAACTGAAAGTCAACACATTTACAATCTGTTCCTTACCATCTTGGGGGAGGGCATAATAGAAGTCATAGAAAAATGAACATTAATACAGAAGGATAGACTAGTAAGTATTTGCATTGAGAAGCCCCTATGAGAAAAAAAATTCTCTCAAAAATTGCCACCTGGCAGTGTGTTTCAGAGTTCCACAGTACTTAAGAAGATTCCTGGCTTACTGTGTGTGTATGTGGTTCAAGAAGCGTGTCTGGTTGAGGCTGACGTTAATAGGAAGGTTTGAATGGATGGTGGTACAACCCATGCCATTCCATTTTGAGATTTGAACACAGAAAGTTGCAAAGGGCTATTTCTTCCATCACAAACATCATCTCTGTTTAGCTGTAAGCAAAACAGGAAAGTTGAGATCTACCAAAGAGATGCTGGACTGTGTTTAATGATCTCCTAATGGCCTCTGTTATAAGAGCTGTATCTGCAAAATTGAGGTGCTGTCTTTCACATAGCAGTCCCTTGTTCAATATTCATTTTAGGTATGGATCCTGATCTGGAATGAGCGCACAGCTTTTTTCTTCTTGAACATTATCTACCTGCTTCCTTTTCTTAGTCTTGTCAGTTAACAGTGGACTGATTCCCTAGCCAGAACAGAAAAGCTAGGGGAATAGCTTTGATTTTTGTGCCCAGCACACAGCTGTCTAAGCTGCACTGCCTTTCTGAATTTCCTGATCAACCCCCACCCCCCCTTGTCCCTGATAATGACACTGGCAAGCCTGCTGTCAGGGTCTATTAGGTGTATGCTGGAAACAGCCCATGTACTCTACGCAATTTCTCCCTGGGCTGTATGCTTGGGTCTCTTCTCACAATGTGAGGGTTGTAGATAGTGTTAGTCTACTGATGATAATATATTTCATTTTGTTCATAACCACATTCACTCGCTTTGTATTTATCAGGAATAAATATAAAGTAGAAATCATAAACATAGATGTATTTAGAAACCAGTATTTGTAAACTTGTCTCTAACAAGAAATAGGGCTTGAGATTTGGGGGCTGTAGGTGTATATCTCATGGGTAGAACACTGACCTAGCATACATTCGGCTCAGAGTTTGAGCCCAGTTTCACAAATAATATACCATTACTAATAACTACCATTACTAATAACAACCACAGTAAGAATTATTTGTATCTAATGAAATAAAAAGACATTAGAATCTAGTGATGTCTAAGAAAGAATATCAGTTGCTTATGTAAAATATATGACCACCACAACACTGGTCATTTTAAAGCCACTAGGCATAGTATCCTGGGTTAGACCATCTAGCTCAAGTCCGTAAATGCAAAATGAAGACATTTTGACATAAGACTTATCCACCAGGTGTATTTATTCTAAGTACACAACTTAACAAACCACTTAAATCATAAGGAGAATATTGTCAAAAGATAACGTTCACAAGACAAATTAGTTTAGAGGCTGACAGTGTATGTATCCAATTTGTCTGGAGGTAAGAGTTGCAATAAAGTTAAGTTACAAAGACTGAGGGGTGTGTGTCTCTTCACTGACTTTTATAAATGACACACTCTGTCCAGTTTTTATAAAATCCTACTTAACTAAGTCACTCCTATAAGAAGAGGAAGTTATGGCTGCTGAGATGGTATGGCCGTTGAAAACACTGGCTGCTCATACAGGGAACCAAGCTCAGCTCCGAGCACATACATGGTGGCTCACAGCCCCCCCCCCCCGTAACCCCAGCAGCAGGGGATTTGATGCCCTTTTCTAGCTTCAGTAGGTACTGCACACACACATGTACTTTCATACGTACACATTCAGACACAAACAGTAAAACAAATCTAAAGTAATTTTATGGAATGAAAGTTGGGAGGTGTTCGGTATAGACATTAGAGATAGCTTCTGAGTCAAAACCAAGTGCCCTGCCTTCTGATGGATGAGAGTTACTTCCCCATTCGAAACACAACCACAACAATGATTCTTTGAGACTTATTAGAATGATTCTCATGGGCATTCCCTTGTCGAGGACACTAAAGTGATTCTTCAGGACTAAGATGGAATGGTTTTCTTCTATTATACACAATGATCTATTTAGAAAGCGTGAAGACACTGGTGTATGACCAAATTTGAACAGCCACGTTGGGATGGGAATTGGTCATAAGTTATTATGGAGAATGGGGGAGTGTTCTCTCTGCCAGTGTCTTCAGTGGAGCTTGGCACACAAGGCATGTGTGCCAACAGTAACACTTAACAACGTTTAAAACATATTGGAATCTTCCAAGCAGATTGAACAAAACTTTGAACAAAAATCAATTTTGGTGTCAGCAGTTATTCTACTAATAGAATCACTGGTATGGGACTGTGCTTTTTTTTAATCATGTGTGTACATGTATGTGCAGATATCTTTGTGTGTGTATGTTTACAAGTGCATGTGTGCCATGCATTCGAGTAGAAGAGTGAGGACAACCTCGAGTGCTGGTTCTTGCTTTTCACTTGGTTTTAGACAAGGTCCTGGTTTGTTGCTGCCTGTGCCAGATGAGCTGTCCTGTGAGCTTTTGATTCCTGGCTCTTCCCCACCCATCTCACCACTGGAGCACCGGGATCACAGATGGTTGCTACCACATCCAGCTTTATATGAGTTCTGGAAATCTGAACTAGATACTCTTGCTTTTGTGCGAAGTGCTTTACTGACGGAGCATCTCCCAGTATCCAGGATCCAGTTGTCAATTTTAATTCACTGAGGATTAATTTGATTTCATTGCCATTGCATTGCAGAGATAGCAATCTTTGGGTAGGTGTGCGTGGAGTAGACAGACAGAAGTGCATGAGTGTGCACTTGGTGTCCCCTGTGGATTTAGTTTTTATTTTTAGGAGATTGACCTTGCGAAGTTTCTATGATGAGCTCTGACCCAGTCAAACCTCTATTAACCTGGCACAGTGAGTGGCATGTGAATTATTTAGACAGAAAATCTTAGACACAGAAGAAGGAAGATCTGTGCTCTTGGGCATTGAGTTTTTTCTTAAGCATTGTCCCAGGAGGTCAGGCTCTGTGGGGTGCACAACTGGCAATCATAAGGCAGAGACACTGGTTTAATACCAGACCATTGCAATGCAGAGACCCAGCTCTAGAAACACTTATTTTCCAGAGAGTTTGTTTTTCTGTTATGAGATCCCTCTTTAGGTTTCTGACTGTTACCTGGTGTGTGAATACTGATTCACTGTGGAAATGGTGTATTTTTATAATTTTTACCTAGGATTGTTCCAGCGTGAATTCCATGACTGGTTATTTTACAGAGAAATGAAAGTATAGCTAATTACCTAATCTGTGAGAGGTTTTGGGTTCCATGTCCAGAATGTATAGACAGAGAGACAGATAGGTAGATGGATGGATAGATACAAACATATCTATATACATACACATGTAAACACATAGATATATACATGGATAAATATGTAGATTGTTGATAGATAGATAGATACATACATACATGCACACATACATACATAAATACATACATACGTAGAAGACTTTAGAAGAGTGTAAAATGTTGAGTCTAAATTAGTGAAGATGTTTAATGCTACTATATTTTGAGGGTGAAGTTTTTTATTAGTTAGCCTGTGCCTTCTAGTAGGGATATTGTCATCCAATTATAGTGTTTCCATTTTAACTTTTAATTCTCTCTCTCTCTCTCTCTCTTTCTCTCTCTCTCTCTCTCTCTCTCTCTCTCTCTCTCTCTGTGTGTGTGTCTGTCTCTCTGTCTCTGTCTCTCTCTCTGTCTCTGTCTCTCTGTCTCTGTCTCTCTCTGTCTCTGCACACACACACACACTGCTTCTATGGTAGTAGGTAGGTTTCCATACCCCCTTTCAGAGCTCTTCAATGTTATTTATCCTTCCCTGTATTTTATTCCTTGACTTACCCTATTACCCTCTGCCCCAATTTGCCCCCTTTTGTTCTATTATTTTCCTTTAAGCTTTTACACTTTCTATCTCCCTTGACTTGAAAATCACTCAACTTTATTCCTTACTCATTTCCTGACCTTTGCGGTTATTTCAAATGAAACACAAATGTCTGAAGATTCAAAGCTAACATCTACATTTCATAGAAAAAATGCCATGTTTGTCTTTCTGCATCTGGATTGTCTCACTCAAAATGATTGTTCCCAGCCCCATCTTTTTATCTGAGAATTTCATCATTTCATTTTTTAATGGCGGAACAATATACTGTTGGGTAAATATACCATATTTTCATTATTCATCCACCAGTTAATGGACATCTTGGCTGTTTCCGTTTTCTGTCTCTTATGAGAAAAGCAGCAATGATATCTTTGACTTTTTATTTTTCTACATGTTAAAATTTTAACTGAGCATTCAGAAAGATATCTTTCATGATATATGTACTCATAATCAAATGTGTGTTGTGTGCACCTCTGTTTGTATGTAGGTTCCCATATAAAAAAACAAGAGACCAACATTGGGTCCTTTCCGATATTGCTCTTTACTTTTTTTTTTTTTTTTTTTTTTTTTTGTGACAGGGACTCTTAGGAGACCTGAAACTCACCGATTCATTGAGATCAGCTGGTCTCAGGTTCTTTTTTGTTTGTTTATTCAGAGCATGAGGAAGGGAGTTAAGAGGGTAGTAGGGGCAGAGAGAGAGAGAGAGAGAGAGAGAGAGAGAGAGAGAGGAGTAGAGAAGTAGAGGCCAGCCATGAGCACTTGGAGAAAGAGGGGGAAGGGAATAGGAAGAGGAGGGACAAAAGGGGTAAGAAAGGAGGAAGAGAATTCGAGGCCAATATCTGGCCTCAGGTTCTTACACTTGCATACAGCAGTTTACCCATGGAGCCATTCCCCCATCTCCTAATACAGTTTCAAATGGAGATATTCATCTATGACTCAGTGACCTATATTGTTATGTAGGCTTTGTGGACATCTCCCCTAAAGACCTTAGGACTAGTTCACATGGCTTCTGCTAAGTGACCATTACTGTATTGGGCCTCATTCATATCCATGATATTGTTGTCATTGGATTCTTTTCAATTGAAACTTTACTAGGAATATGGAAATTGCTTTTGAAGCCTACTTTATGATTGAATAAATCAAACCACAAACCTCAGAGGAGCAGGTCTGTGGTGCAACTATTCATACCAGGAGCTCTAAGTGGCAAGTACCCTCTAGGCATTCTGATACTCGGGCTTTGAAGATCTGCAACATTTCCAAATTGATTTCTTCACTGGAATAAGCAAAAAATGAAGTAAAGAATTTTTAATGGGTTGAGCTTGCTACTGGTGTCAGCCCGTTGGCCTCCACAAAGTCACATAGTTGAATTTCACCATGAGAAACCTAGCAGTATTGTGTGTTTTGAACCAATGAGAAGAAATTTTATGGTATTAGTAGCTAGTACCTGCCACACATACCATTAATGGACTACTGTAAAAGTCCTTAAGATTTCATATTGTAGAGAGGGGACAAGTGGAATACAGTGATGTAACCAGGGTGGTGGGAAAGGTGGCATTCTTTAGGTAGGAGGCAGGGAGATACATGTGAAAGAAAGTGGAAATAGCAATAGAGGGCCAATGTCCAATATATACAGAGAACTCAATAAGTTAAACCCAAGAGAATCAAATAACCCTATTAGAAAATGGGGAACAGAGCTAAACAAAGAATTCCCAACTGAGGAATATTGAATGGTTGAGAAGCAACCAAAGAAATGGTCAACATCCCTAGTCATCAGGGAAATATAAATCAAAACAACCTTGATGTTCTACTTCAAACCAGTCAGAATGGCTAAGATCAAAAACTCAGGTGACAGCAGATGCTGGTGAGGATATGGAGAAAGAGGAACACTCCTCCATTGTTGGTGGCATTGCAAGATCGTACAACAACTCTGGAAATCAGTCTGGTGGATCCTCAGAAAATTGGACATAGTACCACCTAAAGACACAGCTATACCACTCCTGGGCATATACCCAAAAGATGCTCTAACATATAACAGAGATACGTGCTCTACTATGTTCATAGCAGCCTTATTTATAATAGCCAGAAGCTGGAAAGAATCCAGATTCCATAAACAGAGGAATGAATACAGAAAATGTGGTACATATACAAAATGGAGTACTACTCAGCTATTAAAAACAATAACTTTATGCAAAATTTAGGCTAATAGATGGAATTAGGAAATATCATCTTGAATGAAATAACCCAATCACAAAAGACAATACAAAACAAAACAAAACAAACAAACAAACAAAAAACAAACACCACACATGTTATGCACTCACTGATAAGTGGATATTAGCTCTAAAGCTTGGATTAGCCAAGATACAATTCACAGACCACATGAAGTTCAAGAAGTTGGAAGACCAAAGAGAGGATGTTTCAGTCCTTTTAAAAATGGGGAACAAAATATCCACAGGAGGACATACAGAGACAAAATTTGAAGCAGGAACTGAAGGAAGAGCACTCCAGAGACTATGGGGATCCATTCTATATACTGTCACCAAACCCAGTCAATAATGTGGATGCCAAGAAGTGCACACGGACAGGTTCTTGATTTAACTATTTCCTGAGAGGTTCTGCCAGTGCCTGAGAAATACAAAGTCGGATGCTCTCAACCAATCATTGGACTGAGAATGGGGTGACCAGTGAAGGAATTAGAAAAAGAACTGAAGGAATTGATGGGTTTGCAAACTCGCAGGAAGATCAACAATATCAATCAACCAGACCCCCCAGAGCTCCCAGAGTCTAAACTACCTATCAAAGAATACACATGGAGGGACCCACGGTTCCAGCAACATATGTTGCAGAGGATGGCCTTATTAGGCATCAATGAAAGGAGAGGTCCTTGGCCCTGTGAAGGCTCAATATGCCAGTGTAGGCGAATGACAAGGCAGGGAGAGGGGAGGGGGTGTGTGGGTAGGGGAACACTCTCCTAAAGACAGGGGGAGAGGGGGAATAGGATAGGGGGATTCCAGAGGGAAAACCAGGAAAGGGAATGACATTTGAAATGTAAGTAAAGAAAGTATCTAATTTAAAAAAAAAAGAAGAAAGTGGGGATGGGAAGTAACAATAGAAATGACTAAAAAAGTAAAATAAATAAATAGATAAATAAATAAATAGATAAATAAATAGATAAATAAATAAAACTGGAACCATACAATTAACTATCTAAAGATTGGATCCCATAATACATGTAGTTCTCAGAATAAACACACACACATGCTTCATTTTTTTCTCATCTGGGTGGACAATGTTTTCTCTCCAAGTGCTAAAGAATCCTAACAGAAACTCCAATACTGGTCATGACAATCCTTCTTTTGAGTTCTTGGTCAGAGCTGTCCAAGAGACTCTGGAAATACACAGCTTATTGCTATTGTCCTTTGTTGCTCACGCCCCACCCCAAACCCACAGAGGTGGAAAGTAAGTCTCTATTGCTGACAACATTAGCGTTTAAGAAACAGAATCCAGATGATCCTGTGCTAGAATTGACTTTAATGCCTCCTCCCCAAGAACTAACTTTCAAAGCACCAAAAGGTACCCTCCAAAAAAGAGAAGCAAATTACAGTCCTACCCAGCTATGATGCCCATGAACCACAACAATGACCAGCATGTCATAATAAACCTAAGGTGCACTAGTGGCACACATACCTTGATGGTAACCAACAGCTCTCTAATTGGAAGTAAGACCCACTCAACAAAAAGGAAACCATGTCTGGTACTGGACACTTAGAGAACTACCCAAGGCTATTGAAGTCATGGATCATGAAAGAGAACCTATAATCTCTACTAAGCAAGCAGAATCCATAACAACAATCTAAACATTTGTGCTTATACCAAAGATAAGTGTAGATTTCACTCTTTATTAGGGAAATCTCTAGATGCAGCCGATAGGTATCATTAAGAAAACCACCAAACAAAACAGAGTTGTAGGGGCAAGTCCTAGTGGATCCATTTACAAAACACTCTCTCATCTAAGGCTCAGAAAGCACTGCAGAAGAGGGAAGGAAACACTGTAAGAGCCAGAGGATCAGGGCATTTACTCTGAAGTTGTCTTTCCTAGTAATATCAGAAGCTACACCCATACAATCTCACCAACATGTCTTCTTAAACAAGAATTCAGCAAAGGCAACAACATGGATGTGTGGAAGTGGATGGGGGCAAAGTCCATGAGGCCTCAACCTGGCACAAAGTCCTATAGGCAATGCTGAGAATGGGAGAAACCATATTCTCTAGGGAAGAGCACACTAACTGGTTATCTACACCAAATATTCAGCTCACAGAACACACATACAAGTCATATTATATGGATTTAGCAGGTTATATTTAGAAACACACACACACGCACACACACAGAAAAAAAAGAGGCTATGAATTTGAAAAACAACAAAGAAGCTTATATGGGAAAAGGTAAAGGTAAAGTAATATAATTTAATTATAACTTCAAAAAAAAAAACCAAAAAAAAAACAAAAAAAGAACTTAAAATTTTTTATATGGTCCTTTGTTGCATTTTTTCTGATTTTTTCTGTATCAATTTCTCAAATTAATTTTTTTCTAAAATGTCCTTATTATAATGCTGGATGTTTGAAGTGTGGCAATAGACAATTTTCTATGACAAAATATTAAAGGCAATTGCGAAGAGATAAGGACTATTTTTGCTCTCTGTTTTATGGATCCTATGCTAAGATCAATATGCTCCATCCTTTGGGCTTCTGAGGACATCAGGATGTTGCAATGTAAATGGCTGGCAGAGAAAAGTGCTCACAGGAGTCAGATAGTGAAGACTTGAGAGTCAGATTCTCTAATATCCTTCAAAAGGGACTTCCTGTCCTCAGACCACTGTCTGCTATTTCCTAAAGATTATCAGACCATACTTCTTAAGGATAAGCCACCTTAAGAATGCCACAAAAGCACCGTCCTAGAGCCAAGCTTTGACATAGTGGATTTTGGGAGCACTCACCCAAACCATGACAGGGTGTATTGTTAGTATATTCCAAAATGTAAATGTATGTACGTGCTTGTGTGCATGTGTGCATGTATGCATGTGTGTGTGTGTGTGTGTGTGTGTGTGTGTGTGTGTGTGTAACACAGTACTGTGGACATGTGTATATGTATACTATTCATTTTTATATATGTGATATATATGTATATGTTTGTAAATTTGTTCATTGATATCTCTAAATCTACTGCATGGCTTCATTTTATTTTACTTAAAGCTCAAATTTATAACTTGAGTCCAGGAATCAATACCTTTGGTTATTAAAATATCTATATTAAATTTGAGGAGTAGGTAGTAATCTATATATCTTTATCTATGATTAAGGCCACAGGGCCTTAGAAACTGGTTCCTTTCATAATTACTTTTGTAAATGTCTTTTTTTACATTATTTATTTCTTATTAGGTTGACTTATTGTTTATTAGCCTGATTTATTATTAACATTTTGAAATGGTTTGAGAAGAACTGTTGAAAGGAAAAATAAGGAAAAGCAAATAGACAGACACACAGACCGATATGATGCAAGGCTGTATTCTTCAAATATTGCAAAGACATGAAGAATAAACCCACATAATTTACTTCCTTTTCCTCATGTCCAACAGGGAAAGTAAGAAGAAATCAGAGCACCTGTCAGCCCAAAAGCTGATCCACAGCAATCAGACTGGGAAGCAGCAGAAGGATTCTGTTTAGGTCGGTGTGTGATAGGCTTTGAACCATCAGTGATGACACGGCTGACTCTGCCAGTTCCTAGGGTGGACAGCTGCTTCTCGTTATTGTTGAAATAGAAAAAAAAAAAAGAGTAAGAGTAGGAAAACCCAAATGTGTTGTTGATAAAGAACCACAATAATGTTCAGACTCAAGGAGGAATTAACTATTCAGTGGGAGATGCTAGAAAGACAGAAGAGCCAGGTGCGGGGACAAACATCCCTGCGATGGACTGCCAACATTACAGTGACCAGTGGACAGTGGTCCGAAGACAGAAAGTGGGGTGAACTGTGGGGTCCGTGGAGGGGAGAAACTAGGAAGGACTGGTTCCAAGCATCTGTTGCCCCTTAGTCAAAGGAGATGAGAGATTTTGCCAAGAGTCTTTCAGATAAGGTTATATGTGTAGGAACACACCAGACACTCCACTAGAGGAATATCACTGATCACACTCCAAGTTTTATTGTGACTAGAAGATTCCCCCAGCTAGTGGGGTGCGGGCAGGAAAGGCTAGACTTGGATTGTCAATATGTCTTAAACACTTAATGAAAAATTACAATAATTCCCTTATGTTCTCTGTTTCTTTTCCAAAAGACTGGGTGTGATTCAGCCTTCTTTATAGGCCTGTGCTAATTGAAATAGACATTTATTGGTTTTCCTTTTCACTTTCAATTTAATTTTTAAAATTTTCAATTATAAGCTTATTGAAAATTGAATCTCCATTTATTGATCTTTTACTGCGTGCCAGGTCTGGACTAAGTAGCTTATCTCTTGCAAGCCTATTTCAAGTCTGTGAAAGAAGTGGTTATAAAATGTCATAATTTACAAAGACAAAATGGCTTCTCTGAAGAGCACACTGATAATAAACAGCAAATGCATGTGATTCATGAAACATCTCAGTCCAAAGATCATGCTGTTTCCTTTAGAAAAGATGTCTGGGTCTCTGGCATTTTCTGGGTCTCATTGTTTACCCAGCAGATCCTTTGGTCTTCCACTCTGTGTTTTGGAGGCAACATGGGAGATCCAGTCACTGTGTTCCATCTTGGGATAAGACAATAGGGATACACTGTAGAAGCTCAGTTCTTCCCTTGACAGTGACAGACACATTCTGTGTTTTTTGATTTTACATTAAATTTACTTTTAGACATGTATGGCAGAATAGCTACATTATAGACCAGACTTAGTCTACATTCTCTGGAACATCTCTGCCCACCACACTCTCTGTGTCTTAATACCTAAGGAAGGGTGGAACACAGTACCCCATTGACCAACTCTTCAGAAACATAGCAGGAATCTTAGCAGAAGCCTCTGTTATAAAATTCCTGCAAACACTTGCAGCTAACAGAAGTGCTTGATTTTATGTCAACAGATGTGATTGTGTAGGTGTAAAGAGTTTGTAAGGTCTATCTATGGCTTTAAGAATGTTCTATAAAACAGACTTGGAATTCTTACTAAAGCTAGTTTATTCTGTAAAACAGGGCATTCTAAATTACGTGTAAAAGAAGGGGAAAAGGCTTTTGGTCAGTCAATTTTGATGAGCCAATCAATCAATCAATCAATCAATCAGTCAGTCAATCAAATTAAAATTGAGGTATATCAACCAACTGGATTGCTATTATAAGACTTGTGACACTGAGTTTCAGCTTTGCAGAATCTTTTTTTTTTTTCCAAAAATGGATTGAGCTTTGCTCTGTAGGCCCGTGAAAGAACAGTTTGTTCATAGTGGGGGATAATAGCATTTTCCTGCTCTCACCACACACACACACACACACACACACACACACACAAAACCACTGAAGCTCTCCTTTCAATTATTTTCAGCCCCTCATATATCTCTCTCATTTTCTTTCTCATTGCCATCTCTCTGACCCCTTTTCTAAATTTAGTTTTATTCATCATTATTATTATTTTATTATTCAATTTATATTCCAGACAGCTCCACTCCCAGTCACTCTCTCCCATGATCCTTCCCCATTCTTGTCCCCTCCTCTTCTGAATGGGTAGTGTCCCTCAAGCTATCCCCCAACACCGGTGCATCAAGTCTCTGTGAGTTGAGGTGCTTCCTCTCCTACTGGGGCTAGACAAGGCAGCCCAGTTAGAAGAACACATCCTATGTACAAGCTACAGCTTTGGGGACAGCCCCCACTCCAGTTTTTCGGGATCCACATGAAGACCAAGCTGCACATCTGCTGCATATGTGCAGGCAGACCAGGCTTGTTAGTTTTCATTCCCATGGCTTCAATAAAATACCTTGGTCAACACAATTTAGGGAAGGAGGGTTCATTTTGGCTTACAGTTTCAGAATGGTAGAATGGAGAAGGGATTGCAGAAGGCTAAGAAGGCATGATGATGGGGCCAGGAACCCAGCTAATCACATGGCATCTATACAGGGAGCAAAGAGAGGAGAAGTGGGACTTGACCATTTCCTCAAAGCCCACTCCCTCCTCCAGGCAATGTGCTCTACAAGTTCTTTCAATAAAGGCACCATAAACTTCCCAAATAGCACCATCAGCTTGGGACCAAGTGTACAAACACAGGAACCTGACAGAATATTTCACATTCAACCCATAATATCAGGTGTATGGGCTCGCTCATATTTTATCTCACATCTTCTTTTGTCTTTAGTTATTGCTTTATTGTGTTTTCTTTATGTGTTATAAAGCAAGCTCTCACTTTGTTAAGACTAAGCTGGCTTTGAACTTGCTAACCTCTTACATGGGCCTCCAGGAAGATTCAGGGATTATAGTCTTACACCATCATGCCCAGAGTCATACTTGATTATTTAAATGTATTTGTCACCCAAGTTGAAGGTCTGGGAACTGAGGAAGTAACTCAACACCCACATAATAAGTCAGGACTGGTTGTGTGTGTGCTGTAATCCCAGTGCAAAGGGTGGGCAGAAAGAGGCAGACCTGGGAGGCTCAGCCAGTCTATAGTAATCAGTAAGACTCAGGACCTGGTGAGAGACCCTGCCTCAAAACTCAAGATAGGCAAAACTCAAGGTGTGGAGAAACACCCAATACTGACCTCTGGCTTCTCCATGCACTTGCACACATGTGTACCTACCTGCACATCCATATGTATGCACCCCCCCATATTTAAAAAATAACTAAATACATTTATGTGCTCACCACTTTTGGAAAATCCCCAACAAATATAGCCTACTACCCACCCCTCCTGTGCTCAAATTTTCCAATTTCTATCAAGTAATAAATACTCTTAGTATTTTACTGCTGTGAACAGACACCATGACCAAAGCAACCCTTATAAGGACAACATTTAATTGGGACTAGCTTGCAGGTTCAGAGGTTTAGTCCATTATCACCAAGGGAGGAACATGGCAACATCCAGGACGGTTTGGTGCAGGAGGAGCTGAGAGTTCTACATTTTGTTCCAAAGGCAAAAAGAAGTAGACTGGCTCCCATGGAGCTAGGATGATGGTCTTAAAGCCCACTTGCATAGTAACACACTTCCTCCAACAAGGCCACACTTCCTCATAATGCCACTCCCAGGGCCAAGCATATTCAAACCACCAAAATAGTTAAGCTGTTCCAACCATCTCTATTTTTGTCACTGTTTTTCCTGTATGGGCAGGAACTCAATATTCTCTTCCAATTCTCTAAATGTCTCTTTTATATAATCCAGGTTAGAATTTACCTCATCTGTTGCAGTTTTGAGGTTTCACTATGAATTTGATGCTCAGGTTATGTAATTGATTGTTGAGATCAGTTGATTCATTTGCCATTTCTTGCTTGCTCCTCATGTTACTTCAAGATTTTCTGTTCTTAAGATTCTGGGTATGCCTTTATTTGTCTCCTTGAATGTTTAATATACTTATTGTTAAATTTCTATCAAGCTGTTCAATAACATTAATTTTATCTTGAGCAAGTCTTATTCCAGTTATGGATTGCAGTGGCTTTCTTAGCATTAGAATTCTTCAAGTGTTTTGTAAATATTGATTTATGAGCCTCTCACAACATTCCACATTTCTCCAAACTGCATAAAAGAAAAACGGATGAGGCCAGCTGCAAATTCAGGCACGCTGTGTTTATTTTGCAAGCACCAACAGTTTGGGAATATCCTTAGAATTCTGTCTCTCTTAATAGTTTGGAAGAATATGTCTAACTCATCTTTTGTTTAAGAACCTCTGTAGTTTTTCTCCAAAACAAATAGACTAACTAAATATTGACAGAAACAATTTTGTAATTGCCACGTTAAAGTAAGTTGCAAAATCACAAATGAGAAAAATGTACCTAGAAAGGGAAATTAAGGCCCAGAAGTACAACTGTCTGCCTCACAGAAGCATTGGAAGTTTACACCATTTTCTGAAAAAAAAAAAAAAAGATGTAAAAAGGTACCTGAGACTATTAACCCAAGCCTGAGTCCCTCACACACTGTCCTGAGAAGCTGTCTGGCAAAAACAAGCACAGCCAGGATAGGTTCATGATCATAGTCTTGGAATGAGATCCCCACAGAGAAAAGCTTGACACCAAGAGAAGTAATAAGCAGAAAGAATTAAGAAAAGGATGTTGTAGGGTGTAACATAAAAAGGGATTTACAGAGGGTGAGCTTTGTTAATCAGTGATATAAAAGTTGGACCAAAAACTGAGACTAAGTAGATACGCATATAAAATTTGCACATGACATGCCAGCCAATGGTCTGGGGGGATATGTAGGAAAGGCTGAGGTGCACAGAGGAAAGATGGCTATGTACAGCCAATTTCCTTCCAAGTCTATGGGCTTTGCCTTGTTTCATCTTAGAATAAGCTTGAGAGGTGCAACAATTGTTGTCTTGGATCAGAGAGAGAAACATAAATTTAGCTTCTTCTTTATGCCAATACGTGCCTCTTACTTATAGACCTCACATAGAGAGTCAGAGTACCTGGGAAGTTAGAGGCATTGCAAATGTCTCATTGTATTGATTTGCTACAATATATGTAGACATAGTAGTTTTTCTTAGGAAATATATGTCATGGGTCCATAACGGAAGAAGGCACTGCATAGCATGAAGTCTGATGACATCAAGAACCTTTAAACGTTAATTGCATTACTAATAATGGCTGAAGTCACTGTCTTATTTCTAGATGAAGCTCTAAAGTTTTAGGGTTTGTACTTGGTCAAGATAAAAACCCAAAACTTGGCTCCGGAGATGGCTTGGTAGTTTGGAGCACACACTGTGTACGTAGAGGATGATAATCCAGGATCCAGCACTGACAGCAGGCAGCTCTAAACCATTTAATTCTAGCTCTAGGGGATCTGACATCATCTTCTGGCCTCTGTGGGCACTATTCATGTGTACAAGGTTCAGTGGCTCAGTAGAAGGTTATAGACTTAGCTCATGTGAGATCCTGGGCTGTGTTTACTCCATAGAACATGTGAATTAATAATGATCATACTAAGTATCATGTTTGATGTGTGTGAACAGAGGGTGTTCTACTTACATCCTTAGAGGTTAAAGTAATGCTGGATGCCTCATGATAAATTAGAATTTTCATATGTTGGTAAATTCCATTTAAAGCTGGACCCTGGATGGCCTCCAATGACAAACCCCTAAACTACTTTCAGTCTTCTTTTTGGTCTGAATGACCTATTTGAATTTTTCTGAGTATTTGACTCTGAGGATGTAGACATGTTGATAATCAATTGTCTTCGAATGTGCCTGAGAGGTGGATGGCTGCAAATGCATGCTCATCTATAGCATCTTCCCAGCATCATCTACAAAGAGGACCAAGACTTTGTGGCATTGACTGTGAACCCATATATCAAGTCTTATCTAAAGCCAATCCTGCTTTGGAACCTTCCAGTTTCATAGTTTTACATTTTGGAGTATTTTTTTTCTTTCATGTTAGTTGGATCTTTTGTTAGTATTAAAGTCTTATCAGAGTAAATATCAAGTGTTGATTTGTTGTAAACGAATAATTTTTCTAGCTTAGCATACATGATATAGGTTAATATCTCTAACACATAAAAAGCTTTAAAATATTTTAGACCTGTGGAGAAGCTGACAGAGACACAGAGAGCTATAACCGAGACTTCACAGAGAAGGAAACACAGAGCCATTAAATGAAATAGGAGTGCTTAAGCCCACAAAGTCAAACCACACTGGGACAGATATCTTATCCATCAACTGGACCAGAATCTTGATGTTTAGCCAAAACCTTTTGTTAGGAAATGGACAACTTCACATCCATCTTCCAGGAATACAAACTGCTACAGTACACATAGAAGGCATTGGTATTCAGAGAGTTTAGTAAAATTTACATATGTACTTGCCTTTGACTGAGCGATCTAGTTCATAGCTGGATAGCAGGGAAGGGAGGGAAGGAGGAAAGGTAAAGAAGGGAGGGAAGAAGAGTAAAAAGGAGGAAGGAAAAGCATATGGATAGGGCTATTACCCATTGTGTTAACTACAAACAGTAATACATTTACATAGCCTACTATGCATTGGGAAGAAAAGAATAAAGAATTTCTCTTTTTAATATGCCTAACATAACAAGCAAAGTAAGCCAGACACAAGTTTATATAGAAAACAACCAACTTCAGAGATAACACATATTACTTAGCCCCTCCTTCCTTCTGTCCTTTTTTTTTTTTTTTTTTTTTTTTTGTTTTTTCCTCTTTACTGAGACAGAATGTTTCTCTTTTGGCTTTGGCTAGCCCATAACTCACTATGTAACCCAGGCTACCCTTAAATTCCTTGCAATCTTCCAGCCTCAGGTTTCCACATTTTGGTGTGATAGGCATGTAATACTATACCTAGTTATATATAAAGGTTTAAATGGAGAAAAATTACACACACACACACACACACACACACACACACACACACACACACACACACACACATGTTTTATAGACCAAATGTTGAAGCTAAATTTTGCTGAATATATTTTGACCACAGAAAGTGTAGGTTTTAAAAATAAAAAAATTATACATAAAAATTAAGTAGAAAAGTGAGTCCTAAAAATCAAAAGTAATGTGAATGATTGTCAATGCATTTGATAAATAGCATAACTTCAGAGTCATCTTTTAGGTAACTTTAGAATATGTTCCATGTCTAAGTACAAGAGAATGTATACATGCATCTCAGGGAGAGAGAGAGAGAGAGAGAGAGAGAGAGAGAGAGAGAGAGAGAGAGAGAGAGAGAGAGAGAGAGAGAGAGAGAGAGAGATATGCATTATCAGTCAGTGTGTCTGTTTTTATGTTGCCTGCCACCTTTGCTCCTATAGTACAGGTTTGTAGCTCTGCAGGATAACTTGAAATCAGAAATAGTCAGACCACCAGCAGTGCCTTTATTGTTTGGGCATCTTGGGATGTTTTGTGTGTCCATGTGGAACTTAAGATTATTGTTTTCAGTTTCTGTGAAGAAACATTGTAATTTTGTTGGAGGGGGTGAATCTGTAGGTTTCTTTTGATATCATAGCCATTTTCACAGTATTAATCCCACCAGTCCATGTACGTGGGAGGTTTCTCCATCTTCTCTTATCTCTCCAGATGACTTTCGTTGGTGTCTTAAGGTTTTCATTGCCTTATGTGTTTTGTTTTCTTGGTTATTCCATGGTACTTTATTTTATCTTTATGGTTATTGGCAAAAGGGTTGCTCCTGTTTTTTCTTTCTCAGTCTTTTTATCTTTGGTAGAGAAGAAGGCTACTGTTTTTTTGTTGTGTTTAATGTTGTAATCTGCCACTTTTCTGTAAGTATTTACTACTCTAGGAGTTACCAACTAAAGTCCTTGGAGATCCCTCACGTATAGAATCATGCCATCTGCAAATAGGGATGTGTTGACTTCTTCCTTTGCTATTTATGTCTCTTTTATTTTTTTTTTCTCCTCTAGCTAAAACTTCCAGCACTTTATTGAGTAGGAGTTGGGAACTTAATAGACCCCATGCCTGAACCTACTATTACTATTATTTTGCTAAATATAGAGAGTATCCAATAGCCTGATAACTTTGTGTCTTTCTATTTGTAAATTACTGCAGCTCTCACACCACTTTGGAGGAGTTGCTTCATTCAGTAGATAATAGCACAGAAACTGACAGCTGGTCAAAATGCACAGACAAAGTTTCTGTGGACTGGTCAGCCACCAATGGGACACCTATAACATACTCCCTCCCATTGAGACTCAGGGACTATTTTCTGCAAGAGTCAATATTTGTGAATATTTTCGGCAGGCAGAAAGTTGTAAAAACCAGAGGTTGGGAAGGACTGTTGTAAAATAGTGTCTTCCAGATGTGACAAAATCCTTGTTAATGAAATCACAGCAGCTATGGTTGCCTGAATATCAAGCCACTAAATATGAAGAGGGAGACACCTTTAAGCTCAGTCCCAAAGCTGAGGAACGACGGACAGTTGATGATGTCTCAAGGAGGAAGAGTCAGTTTTCTTCAAGGGTGTGGCCCTTGCTAAGTCAACCATGCTCCAGTGTATAAGCGCATACTCATATGATATGGGAAGGATAAATTAAAATCTATGAGTCATTTAAAAAAAATGAACCAAGGAGAGCACTGGATCTGAGGGCAACAGCAAGGAGAGGAATAGGGGATGAATATGATGAAAATGTTGCATGACAAAAGTTTTTCTAGGGAGATGAAATACATGTGTCTATTCACTCCAGATAGGTAACCCATGACAGACCAAATATGGTTATCACCAAAGTCCAACTTGGTGAACCAGTGAGTTTTATTGGAGTTACTTTTAGGAAAAAGAGGACGGTTTTTCTTATAGGAACATAAAGGATTGCATGGCCAAAGCCCACACCAGCATGGGTGACAGCTCACAAAACTAGGAACCTGGAAAACACTGTACAGCCTGTAGACAGCTTAGCAGGTTCCAGTGTCCGGTCCAGGTGCCTCAGTTGAGCTAAACCTCTCCCAGGCAGTTCAGCTGGTCTAGTCTGGACTCTTCTTTCCAGCTTGGGTTCCTTCAACTAAGGAGAACTCTCAGCTTGTATTGATTATTCTTGCAGAGAAAGGCCTAATGAATCTGATCAGTTTCAGGGACTCCTGAAGCTACCTGAGTTATTTCCCTTCTTGTTTAAGGAGATTCCTATAGGACTGAATGTTTGAGGGAACTGTTACTGCACATTTATGAAATTCTCAAAGAATTAATAAAAACATATTTATATACAACAGTGGCTACATACCCTTGGGAAAAAGACAATCAAAACAGGAAATCTCAGTGTAATAGCTGGTTTTGTGTGTCAACTTGACACAAACTGGAGTTATCACAGAGAAAGGAGCCTCCCTGGAGGAAATGCCTCATACCAGCCCATGCATGCTCTTTGGTAGATTAGTCTTTGGGCTCTCCCAGGGATCTGGGTTAGTTAATATTGTTGGTCTTCCTATGAGGTTGCTATGCCATTACCTCCTTTAATCCTTCTGTAGGGATCCCCAACCTCAGTCCAATGATTGAATGTAAGTATCTGCATCTGTCTCAGCTGCTGGTAGAGCCTCTTAAGACGACAGCCATACTAGGCTAGTGTCTTCAAGCACAACATAGCATCCATAATAGTGTCAGGGTTTTGTGTGACCCTGGGATGTGCCAGTTACTGGATGGACTTTGCTCCATTTTTGTCCCTGCATTTCTTTTATACAGAAACAATTCTGGGTCAAAATTTTTTAAGGTGAGTTGGTGACTTCATTCCTCCATTGGGGCCCTGTATATTTTCTGGAAGTGGTCTTTATTCCATCTCCCCTGTTGAGTATTTAGTTAAGGTCATCCCTGTTGAGTTCTGGGAGTCTGTCACATCCCAGGTCTCTGGAAGACAATTCTAAGTTGTGCTCACAATGTAGTTTAAATTTGCTTTTCCCCATGACTTGAGGCATCAAATATATATATTCTTCCAAACTCCAGAGTTAACTTTAACACTTCCCCTCACTTAACACACAACAAATTAATATACAAAGAGGCAAAGTTACCCTACCAGTGAAGTTCAAGGTGTGCTCTGTGTAGTCTAGGCATCCAGTTCTTAGTCACCATGCTGTCACGACTAGATGGGCAGCTGCCTTTGCTGATGACTGAGGTGGTAAAGTTAAGGTTGCAGGTTTAATTTTACTAAGAACAAAGATGGATTTAGATGGATCTTCTAAATGGGGCCTTGCTATGGATTAGGTGTTTGTGTTCCCCTCCCCCGAGTCATATGTTGAAACCCTAATCTCTAATGTAGCCATATAGAGTGATGGGGCTTTGGGAGGTAATCAGGCCCTGAGGGCAGAGAGTTCATGTTGGGATTAATGGCTTTATAAAAGGAGGCCCAGAGTGCTAGCTGCCATTCACTATACTAGGTGAGGAGGCAGTAGGAGAGTTCTCATTAGCATCCAAACCTGGTGGATTATGATATGACTTCAAAGTCACAGATGCATGATGGGTAATTTATGTTTTTTTTATGGTACTTATCAGTGTCTAGTTTAGTCACTTTGAATGAAGACATTCTTCATCTATTGTGCTTTAGTTCCTGGGAGCTCAGGAGGTCTGGTTGGTTGACATTGCTGTTTTTCCTATGGGGTTGCAAATCCTTTCAGCTCCTGCAATTCTTTCTCTAACTCCTCCATTAGGTTCTCCTCTATTCTCAGGTCAATGGTTGGCTGCAAGCATTTGTCAGGCTCTGGCAGAGCCTCTCTGGAGACAGCTATATCAGGCTCCTGTCAGCAAGTACTTCTTGGCATCAGCAATAGTGTCTGGGTTTGGTGTCTGTAAATGGGATGGATCCCCAGGTGGGGCAGTCTCTGGATGGCCTTTCCTTCAGTCTCTACACTTTGCCTCTGTATTTCCTATTAGTATTTTGTTCCCCCTTCTAAGAAATACCGAAGAATTCACACTTTGGTCTTCCTTCTTCTTGAGCTTCATGTGGTCTGTGAATTGTATCTTGGCTAATCCAAGATTTTGGGCTAATATCCACTTGTCAGTGAGTGCATACCATGTGTGTTCTTTTGTAATTGAGTGATATTCTCTAGTTTTATCCATTTGCCTAAGAATTTTATGAAGTGATTTTTTAATAGCTGAGTAGTACTCCATTGTGTAAATGTACCATATTTTCTGTATTCATTCCTCTGTTGAAGGATATTTGGGTCTTTCCAGCTTCTGGCTATTTATAAATAAAGCTGCTATGAAATTAGTGGAACATGTGTCAAAAAAAAAAAAAAGAAAAAAAACAGGATAGTGAAAGTGAAAACTATTCTCAACAATAAAAGAACTTCTCAGGAAATCACCATCCCTGACCTCAAGTTGTATTACAGATCAATTGTGATAAAAAAAACCTGCATGGTATTGGTACAGAGACAGGCAGGTATATCAATGGAATAGAATTGAGGATCCAGAAATAAACCCACATGGTTTCTTGATCTTTGACAAAGGAGTTAAAACCATACTGTGGACAAAAGATATTTTCAACAAATGGTGCTGGTTCAGCTGGTGGTCAGAATGTAAAGGAATGGAAATTGATCCATTCTTATCTCCTTGTACAAAGCACAAGTTTAAGTGAATCAAGGACATTCACATAAAACCAAATTCACTGAAATTAATTAGAAGGTAAAGTGGGGAAGAGCCTGGAACACATGAGCATAGGGAAAAATTTCCTTAACAGAACACCAATGACTTATGCTTTAAGATCAACAATCGACAAATGTGACCTCATAAAATTGCAAAGCTTCTGTAAGGCAAAGGACACCGTCAATAGGATAAAACTTCAACCAAGAGATTGAGAAAATATCTTTCCTAATCCTACATCTGATAGAGGGCTAATATCCGATATTCAAAATATCAAGAAGTTAAACTCTAGAGATTCTTCCTCTCTCTTAAATTTTTCATGTTGTTTTTGTTTTGTTTGTTTCTTACCAGAGTGATGACTTGTTTTCTATAATACTGTTTTATGTTATATTTTCTTCAGTTTATCACAGGGGCTTTTGAAATTCAACCAATCGATATTACCATATGGAAACGTGGTGCCAGTTATTCCAGGGTTCTGCAGATACAAATGTGAAACCATGTTCATTTCTTCATGGAGACTGGTAACAGAAAGATCTTTTGGCTGGGGATGTGACTTGGTGGTAGAGGGCTTGTTTGTATCCCTAGGTTGGAAGACCAAACCCAAAAAAGAAGAGCAGGGGGAGTGGGAGAGAAGGAAGGTAGGGAGGAGAGGTATAGAGGAAGGGGAAGGAGAACAAGAAGATGATGATTAAGAAAGAGAAGAAATGAATTTCAAATTTTAGAAACTATGGCTTGGCTGGATACTTTCCACAATTCAGGTGTTACCAATGTAACAACAGTCTTAGAGCTGGGGCCCTTAGAAAGTGCTTAGGTGATGCAGGTTCTTCCCAGGTGAGTGGGATTCAGGCCTTTATAAAAGAGGTTGCTCACAGTGCTCAGCTAAGTAAGTGTGTGCTCTCCTGCCTCTTGGCCATGCGAGCAAATACAGCAGCTCCAAGGGATGAGCTCTGAGGCAGAAAGAAGCCCTTGTTGAGGAACCGTATTCATCGACACTGATTTGGTATTAGACTTCTAAGCCTCTGGAGTGGTGAGAGAAACATTTCAGTTTCATTCATCATTATGCATGAGTCTATGTCCAAATGTTTTGTTGCAGCAACGCAAACAGACTCACTAGTAGATATGAAGAGATGCCAAAGGTGAGATAAACATAGGTCAAGCTTGGTAGTGTAGGACTTTAACCCTAGCACTCAGAAGATGGAGGCAGGCAGATCTCAGTGACTAAGGCGCGAGCCTTGCCTACAGAGCGAGTTCCAGGAGAGCCAGGATTCACAGCTATGTAGAACGACTCTCTGTCTCTCTTTGTCTCTGTCTCTCTGTCTCTCCATATGTGTGTGTGTGTGTGTATGTATGCATAAAAGTAGTGTTTTGTAAGCCCGAGGAGGTAGGGTTATAGGCACACACTTGTGAGAGTGTAAACGTCATGTTTTGGAGAGCAGGGTACATGCATGTGTTTGTGTGTTTGAAGAGGAGGGTGGCCTGACCAATGTCTTACGTTCTGCTTTGAGCTTAACTCTGGCTTTTGTGTTGTAAGGAACTCTGGGATGGTGGTCAGAACTTGAAGGTTTATACTGATCTATATCTACCTCTTAATAGCTGGTGACATCAGGGTGAGTTTTTACAAGGTTTACATAATGGGTTCAAACATCCTACCCTATAGATCTCTCAGGGTTTTCCTGAAAGTCAAAATAAAACCTTGCCTATGACAGACCAGTACAAAGCGTGAAGCGTGATGCTGGTGTGAGGAACGTCTCCAACTTGTTAATCTATTCCATCTATAGGAGGGTAGGAGCAGGCTTTTATTATAAGGGCCAGGGGTGACTAAGTGACAGACCTATGCATAAATGATGGATGGAATAGGCTCACTGGAATGTGTCTAGACTTGAGGGAAATATCTGATCGTGTATCCCTAAGGATCTCATTTGCAAACTGTACTGTCAGTAACTGTGTGGGCAGAGGTGGAGTTGCATTACAGAAGCCTGACTGGAAGATGGAAGATAAAGGACAGAGACGAGGCAGGCATGCAAGGGCAGTCTGGGAGGGCACCATAGGTATGGGCTTCAGATCTGGACTTAATATTGTCATCAGTAGATCACAAGGGAGAGGAGAGCTGAGGGGCCGGCAATGTTTGAAAAAGAATAAGCTTCAAAAAAAAAAATGACATTCTTAGAGGACTAGGGGTGTAGGCTCAGGTTAGAAGTTAGAGGAGGTCTTACGTGTGCCAGGTCCTGGTTCAGTCCCCAGTACTGCCAAAAAGTATGAAACACAAAACAGGTTTTTGGAGATCCTCAAAAGGATGATGCATCTCAAGATTTTCTTACTGTATTTTATTGTCATTGTAAATAAATAGGGATCCCGAGAAAGTAATCCTTTTCTTCACAGTGAAGCTAACGAATAAAACAAATTGTCTAATAAGAAGGTACCAAATTCTATGTTAAGTTCTGCTATAGAGGATCTGTTCTACTCTGTTCAGAAGTTTGGCTGTTAGGATTTCCATGAGCCAAGGAAAACAGCTGCGTTCGAAAGGAAGCAGCATTGGCAGAGGTGCTTAATAATATTGAGTCTGAAGAACCAAGGGCATTTCTCATTTAACAGGAGAATCCAGCCTGGAAAAGCGGTACTGCCAACCAGCCTCCTAATGACTTTGTCAGTTGGTATTCAGGTTCCGCATTCACTGAGGGTCTTGGTGAATTAAACAAGAAAAATAAACACAGCCCTAGAGCTTTGTGAAGTCAACCTTCACCTAGACTCCAGGATCCTGGGTGGGGAGGTTATTCTATGGTCTTTCCCTGAGGCAAGCTGTTCGTTCTGTTGAGCCACTGCCTGAGATGCCCCAAGGCTGTCTCCTCTTTGCGCAGTGCTTTGAGAGTTTGCCTTGAAAGTGTAGACTCTGTGGGCAGCCCTGGGGTACCTGGCATCTCTTGAATTCTCCCTTTCAAGGCTGGCTTTTGCCTAAAGCTTCGTCCTAGAAAAGGCAGCGGAAGTTGGTAGTCATTTCCCCAAGGGAGAGAAACAAACTTGTCATTACCTAACTTTTCAGGCTGAAGGCTTCTAGAAGGCTTCTCAGTTTTCACAGGCAAGGAATCACCAGGGGATCTTGTTAAAATGCACATTCTGATTTGCTAGCTTTGGTGCCGAGGCACCAGGCACATGGGGTCTGCATTTCTCTCACAAGGTTTGCAGAGGCTCAGTTGTGTAGCATGTACCCAGTAGCGAGGCGGCCCAGTAGCTGCTTACCATTAGAATGCGCCCAATTCTCCAAGTGCTTTCCCTTGATCAGAAACTCTTTAAAAAAATCAAGGCTGCATTCAAATCTCCAGGGAACTCAGGGGAAAACATGGATCAGGTGGGCTGAAGTAAATAAGGCTCAAGACTTGGTTCTTCTAACAAGAACCTTGCTGTTTCCAGGGGCATTAAAGGAAACACATTGAAGTTTACCTAGAAATACGTGTCCCCAGTGTTTGGAACGAATAATTCTCAGCTGCCAAGAGGTTTCTTTAACTGTGGAATGAGAACACCACCAAGAGCGGCTGAAGAATATTAGTCTATAAATTAGCGAAAGACAAAGCTCACGGGCTTCTGCACTACTGGGCAGAGAGACTAGGTCTCCAATTTCTTTTAATTACAACTCTGGTTTCATTCTGAAGGAACAGAGCAAGGACATATGTAGCAGCCAACTGAGAGCGGTCCTGGCTGGTGCCAGGATCAAATTGGCACTTGCAGCAGCTCCCCCTCCACTGGGGAGCAGACACCCCAGCTGAAAGTTGGAGGATACATGTAGCCCCTTCTGCCAAAGCTAGGTTGTATTTTTGTTTTCAGAAATACTTTCTATGGAAACCCACTAGAAAGTTCTCTTGGTTTCTGCAGGCAGAGATCATTTGAAGTGGTGTGTGTGTGTGTGTGTGTGTGTGTGTGTGTGTGTGTACATGTAAAACTGAGTATCCAGTAGCTATATAGAATCAACTGAAATTGCCTCATGGTAAAAAGAACATCATGGTCTATGATAGCCTAGATCCTCTGCTTAGATACTTTTTACATATATACATACATGTACACACACACACACTCATACATGTATTCATACATACTCACATACATGTATACACATACATTAACATACAGATGTGAACACGTGTGCATACTCATATATGTAAGCACATGCACACAAACATGTGCATATTGGGTAAGCAGGAATGACATGTTTTACTGCAACTCTGTGATTGTAGCTTCCTATCCTGAATTACAAATGAACATGGGGAAAACTGGATGAGGATGGAAGGGTGGTCAGTTAAAACCCAGGAGATACAAACTGTGGTTCAGAAACAGCCACCCAGTGGCTTGCCCTCTCCTACAAGGGACCTCTCTGTCCATCCAACACTGCAGCAGCATTGAACCAGAGCACACAACGAAGGTCCCACCTTGCCTGGGAAGTCTGTTTTCATGACAGCTGCAGTGAATCTCTTCAGTAGTTCTGTAACGAACTAAAAGCTGTGAGGACACTCAGGCAATGCTCGCTAGAGAAAAGCATTTTGACAGTTGCATGTGCAGACTTAAATATCCAGCTTTCCATTTCCTTAATGGTGCAGCTCCCTGTTGTGAAGCAGCTACCACTGAAGAATGTTGTTCCCTTTGGTTTTCCACCCTTTTTCATTTTGTTATCATCACCGACAGACCACCTCAGATTCCAAAACACACGCATCACAAATACCGATAAGTGACTAAAAGTTAGAATACAGGATAAACTCGAGTCTCTTAAAGGCAGCTTGTGTGTGCATGTGTATATGTGTGTATACATATTGTGTGTGTGTGTGTGTATATATATGTGTGTGTGTGTGAGTGTGAGAGTATATACTCATGTGTACGTGCATGTGGGTCTGAGTGTAGCTTAAGGTTCAGTATAAACTTTTCTTCATGCAGAGCTCCTTGGTTTTCCTACTTTATAACTGTCTCTTCCTCTTTGCTTTTGGGGTTATGCTACTGTAGTGCACAATATAACTGATACATCTCAAGTAATGCGGTGTGGGTGTGAAATGACTTCAGGTGGCTCATTTGACTGAAAACTTGATCCCCAGGTGATCTTGCAAAGTGGCAGAGTCTTGCTGAGGTTAAAGGGCTGGTGTGGGGTGGCATCTGAAATTTGAAACTAGGGATCTACTGTTTAACTTCTCTTTGCTTCCTGACCACACATAGGGACAGGACACAGTCACCTCAGGCTTTGGCTGCTGTGCTTTATGTGCCTGGACAGATAGTCTCTGTTTTTAAACTGCAAGCCCACCGTGCCCATTTGGTCTCAAGTTGTTTCTTACCAGACAGGCATTCAGTCAAACACATGAAAAGTAATACAGGTAATATATGATCCAAGTTTATAATTTTTATAATTCAAGTTTTGAAATGATTGGCTTACTAATGAAGAACAACAAAACAAAAGTCACAATGTGTGACATAGTAAGAAAGCAACTGGCTTCTGTCCCTGCATCTTGTCACAGCTTCAAAAACCCTTTTAATGTCCCACATGACAGGTAACAAGAATGTTAGGGATTGGTAGGAAACCTTTTCAACCATACTGGAGTTAAGGTGATCAGCTGATAGAGGACAGAGAATAGGCTTGGGGGAGCGGTCCTGTAATGGCAGGTGGCAAGTTCTGGCCTCAGTGAACTACTCCATAGACTAGAAATTATCTACAGGGCTTTCATTCATTTATAATTCATTTCTTCGCTTCCAAGTTCCTACCTGCCAATACCCTATTATAGCTTTAATAATGAAGTGCTTCAAAAATAATACATAGTTAATTTGTTAGGGAAAGAAATGGTGCCAATTATTCTTTTTCTCTTATGCTGAGCTGGGTCTCATCTGTTGGGTATGTTATATACCATAACAGTTAGTCTTGGAGAAAGAACTTCATAACACCAGTATAATGGAACCACCATACAAGCCCTAAATGAAGGAGTTTGGAGTTCTTGAATGAGTGAGTGGAACATGTACGAGGAAGTTGCTATGCCTCACATCTGTGGGGCAGTGGTCATATGCTCACCTTTTGGGACCTTGACTTCTGGTCTTCTCCAGGTGGCTATTTGTCTATATAATTTGTAACAAACTGGTAATATCATATGAGGTGTTTCTATACTATAAGCAAACGATTGGAATGGGAAGTAGAATGAGAACAACAGATTTTGGAGCCGCCAGACAGAAAGTGCCCATGATCAGAGAACCCCCACTTGTCAATAGATTTCTGAAGTGAAGGATCACGCACGACTGTGAGTTCTTAAAGTGTGGCCTCTTCCCTGACTCAATAGGGCTAAAATCAAGATTAATGTACAGATAACTGTATTCAATTCTGCAGGGGACTGGCGGGATGCTTTCTGCAGAAGAACCACATATGTGTCAGAGAGAATTTGGATGAAGGTTTTCATTGGTTGTTCTTTGTTTTGACAACACTGGTGATTGAACATGAGGCTTCACTTGTGGGGCAAAACTTTATGAAATCAATATTTACCCAAACTACACAGAAGGTTTGCGAGGTATTGTTCAGGTTGCCTAAACAAGTTTGACAGATTCCAAATCTGTTAGTCTACAAAACTCTGGTTACTCCCATGAAGAATTTGGGAAATCAGAAAAGGATATTTTCTTCCACATGTCTCCCTGACCCTGTGTTCCTGAGGAACCTACACAGATGCGGAAGTTCAGTTCCTACTGTGACATTCTCATTTCTGAACTCCAGGGAGTACTTCCATTTCTCTGACTTTTAGTTTCTTCAGCTATCAGGAGGAGACAGCAATACCAAGTCCTCTGGGTTGATTTAATTAAAGGACACGCATGTAAAACTGAACAGTGTGGTAGCAGGTACTTGGTATATGCTAATAATGATGGGGACAGTACTGGGAGGGGCACCAGCTATGGGGGGCACATCTATTGTGACGTGGGAGACATCATGGAGTAATATTTATGGCCACATTTGGGTAAGAGGAAAACTTAGCCTGGGAATAAAGGCCCAGGAGGCATTTTTCTAAATTTGTTATAAAATATGTTTTACCTACCACTCTTTCGATCCTTCATTTAGTAGCTACCGCTCGACTGTTATGGTATATAACATACCCAACAGATGCGACCCAGCTCAGCATAAGAGAAAAAGAATAATTGGCACCATTTCTTTCCCTAACAAATTAACTATGTATTTTTGAGGCACGTCATTATTAAAGCTATAATAGGGTATTGGCAGGTAGGAACTTGGAAGCGAAGAAATGAATTATAAATGAATGGAAGCCCTGTAGATAATTTCTAGTCTATGGAGTAGTTCACGCTACTTAGTGGCCTTCAGAGAAACAAATCAATAACTGTTATTTAGAACTCCCCTCCAGCTCCCAGCCGGTTAGGAGCCTTTTCTCTATCAGAGATCCTGTAATTTCATCAATGTGGTATCATTAGCACTCCACAGTTAGCAATTAACCTTTATCCGACAGGCTTGGTTGTAGCTTCAGGGAGAAAAAGTGTCAGTCACACAGAATATGCTCGGATTTCAGTGGTGCGGCTAGTTCTATTTAAGGCAGATGAAGCAGCTGTTAAAGTTATAGCGAGAACTAGAGGCAGTATTGATTTGTGAGAACCAATTTCCTGTTTTTAAGGCAATTCAAGGAACCAAGGGGATATCTATATCAGTCATTTTCATCTTGGTAAGAGGTAAAGTGCTCTGTGACAGGGCCATGGTGACACTCTGCCTTTGGGCACAACTCCTTAGTGGCCGCTACCATTTAGATGCCCCTAAGCATTAGCATCATGCTACTGACACCACTGTGTTTGTAAACCACTTTTGATACAATGCTGGGAGGGGGTTATTTCAGCTCTGGCCTTTATTCCAGCTAGAAACTGTAGTGTACAGAAATTACATCAGTTGTTCAACCTGCAGTTCCTAAGACACACAAAGCTCATTTTACTCACTCACACAATTTTTTTGGATAGTCTTGCTTCTCTGAATAATTGCTGGGTGACCTTGAAAGTTGTCTGTCTGGTCATTCATTAGTCTTCGGAACTGCACAATCAGCTGCAATAACTGGGAGTTGGTTCAATTAGCTCCATCAGTGAATTGTATCCAGATAGATCTCTCCCAGGTATCTCTAAGTTAACTTTGCATCTCAGCAAGATCATTTAAACATTAATTATTGATAAAGTGACATCAGAATGTCCTAGTCATTGGCCTATAGTAAATTTGTTAGAGTGGTGTGCTTACTTCTATGAACATACCTTATAGCACTTGTCTAAGTCTTTAAAAAGTGTCTTGTGTAAGTCCTCTTCAAGATAGAGTCCAAGACTTCTAGATTATACTTATAATATTAATCATTAGTTTTTCCTGTAGCTCAAAAATTTGTTTTTATACTGCCCCTAAGTAACTAAAATGATGTAATTAAATGTTTATTTAAACAGACAGATTTTACTTTCTCTGAAAAGCAGGAATTCATCTATTTTTTCATATTAATGTGAATTGGCTGGCATATAAAATGCCATTAGTGAAAAGAAAGAGAAAAAAGATTCCAGAAACTGAGCATATATCTACATATTAGATGAAAGTGTTCCCAGTATGGGAAGTCATGCCCATTTTAATTAGTCATGGATGGCATTAGGAAGGAATAGACACTTTTGTTTAGAAGATTAGCATTTTGCTTAATATAGAGAGAAAGTTGCTTTCAGAGTTGAAAATTGAATAAAATCTGATTGAGAAACCAGTAACTAACTAGTATATAAAAAGAGTTCTAAAGGGAGATGGTTCTGTAGGTAAATATGTTGTCAGACATGTATGTAGACCTGAGCCTGCACCCTTGCAAAGGCTGGGGGGGGGCAGGGTACTAGAGTCTGTAATTCCAAGCAGCTTACAGCAAGAAGAGAGGTGGGGGCAGGAGATTCCCCAAAATTACCCTGACATATGCAGTGCAAGAATAGCAAACCCTGCCTCAACAAGGTTGGTTTCACACACACACACACACACACACACACACACACACACACACAGACAGGACACATGGGTGCTCACAATCATACAGTTGAATTCATATATTTTTATGCACACACACATACATTGTACACATACAAATTATTGATATTTTAAAATAAAACGACCTATAAAGGAAGCTTAAACCCCCCTGAGATGCTCTGTGGGTTGTCTAGCTCTTCCAAAGCACACTCCAGAGGCCCCACTCTTTTCTCTGCAGGAGGGCATCCTGAGCCCTTCCACTGCATTTTTCTCAGACAGAAAGTGAGGCCTAAGACATCTGAAGGAAGGAGAGTTGTGGAACCTGCTGAGAGGTGTGACTGATTGCTTCACTTAAAGAAGAGAAAGCCTTGAGGGAGTTGCTTTTAACAACTCCATGTCACCTCTACAGACTTTCTAGTGATGTATGTATAGAGATTTGTAAACTTCAGTTCTTTCCAACATTGAATGTACTACTATAACTCTTCTTCTTACAGTAAGTGTTGAATTGCATTACTTTAGCTTTGGAGCATATTTTGGGTATAAAGAAATACATAGAACTATTTCTAATTTTCTCAGGAACTACCAGACTGATTTCCAAAGTGGTTTTACCTGCTTGCAGTCCTACCAGCACAGAAGTGTTCTTCTTTCCCCACATCCTTGTCAACATTTGCTGTCTTCTGAGTTTTTGATCTTAGCCATTCTGACTGGTATTAAGTAGAGTCTCATTTTGGTTTGCATTTTCCTGATGATTAAGGATGCTAAACATTTCTTTAAGTGCTTCTCAGCCATTCAATATTCCCCTGTTGAGAATTCTCTATTTAGCTCTGTACTCCACTTTTAAGTAGGTTTATTTGGTTCTCTGAAGTCTACTTCCTTGAGTTCTTTGTGTATTTTAAATATTAGCCCTCTACCTGGATATAGGGGCTGGTAAGTATCTTTTCCAAATCTCTGTGTTGCCATTTTGTCCTAATGACAATGTCTTTTGCTTTATGGAAACTTTTCAGTTTTATGAGGTCCGATTTTTGATTGTTGCTCTTAGAGCATAAGCCATTGGTGTACTGTTATGAAAATGTCCCTCTGTTCCCAAGTATTTGAGGCTCTTTCCCACTTTCTCTTCTATTAGATTCATTGTGGAGGTCCTCGATCCACAAAGCTCCTTGGACTTGAGCTTTGTACAAGGAGATTAGAATGGATCAATTTGCATTCTTTTACATGCAGATCACCTGTTGAACCAGCAACATTTGTTGAAAATGCTGCCTTTTTTCACTGGATGGTTTTAGATCCATTGTCAAGAGTCCATAGGTGTGTGGGGTTTATTTCTGGGTCTTCAAGTCTATTCCATTGATCTACTTGCCTGTCTCTGTACAATACTATGCCATTTTTATAGTATAGTTTTTATTGCTCTATAGTAAAGCTTGAAGTCAGGGTTGGTGATTCTCTTAGAAGTTGTTTTATTCTTAAGAACAGTTTTCACTATCCTATGGTTTTTACTATTCCAATGAATTTGAGAATTGTTCTTTTTAACTCTGAAGAATTGAGTTGAAATTTTGATGGAAGATTGCATTCAATGTGTAGATTGCTTTTGACAAGATGGCCATTTTTATTATATTAATCCTGCCAATTCATGAGCATGGAAGATCTTTTTATCTTATGAAGTCTTCTTCACTTTCTCTAGGGATTTGAAGTTCTTGTCATACAGATCTTTAACTTGCTTGGTTAGAGTCAAAACAAAGGTATTTTATATTATTTGTGACTGTTGTGAGAGGGGTCATTTCTCTAATTTGTTTCTTAGCCCTTTAATCCTTTGAGTAGAGAAAGGCTACTGATTTGTTTGAGTTAATTTTATAGCCAAACACTTTGCTGAAGTTGTTTATCAGCTATAGAAGCTCTCTGGTAGAATTTTTGGGGCCACCTAAGTATACTATTATATCATCTACAAATAGTGATATCTTGACTTCTTCCCTCCCAATTTGTATCTCTTTGATGTCTTTTTGTTGTCTGATTGCTCTGGCTAGAACTTCGAGTTGAATAGATAGGGAGAGTGTGGGTAGCCTTCTCTTGGCCCTGATTTTAATGGGGTTGCTTTGAGTTTCTCTCCCATTTAGTTTGATGTTGGCTATTGGTTTGCTATATATTGCTTCTATTGTACTTAGGTATGTACCTTGAGTTCTTGATCTCTCCAGTACTTTTAACATAAATGGGTGTTGTGCTTTATCAAATCCTTTTTCAGCATTGAATGAGATGATCATGTGGGTATTTTCTTTGAGTGTTTTTATATAGTGGATTACATTGATAGATTTTCTTTATTGAACCATTCCTGTATTCCTGGGATGAAGCCTACTTGATCATGGTGAATGATTGTTTTGATATGTTCATTGGTTTTCGAGAATTTTATTGAGTATGTTTGCATAGATATTCATAAGGGAAACTGGTCTATAGAAGTTCTCTTTCTTTGATGGGTCTTTTTGTGTTTTAGGTATCTGTGTAACTGTGCCTTTATAGAAAGAATTGGGTAATGCTTCTTCTGTTTCTATTTTATGGAATAGTTTGAGGAGTATTAGTGTTAGATCTTTTTTTGAAGGTCCAATAGAATTCTGTACTAAAGCCATCTGGTCCTGGGCTTTTTTTTTCGGTTGGGAGACTTCTAATGACTGCTTCTATTTCCTTAGGGGTTATGGGGCTATTTAGATGGTTTATCTGACCCCGATTTAACTTGATACCTGGTATCTGTCCAGAAATCATCCATTTCATCCACGTTTTTCAGTCTTGTTGAGTATAAACTTTTGTAGTAGGATCTGATGATATTTTGAATTTCCTTAGTTTTTTTTTTTTAATGTCTCTGTTTCCTTCCTGATTTTGTTAATTCGGATACTGTCTCTGTGCCCTCTGGTTAATCTGGCTAAGTGTTTATCTTGTTGATTTTCTCCAAGAACCAGCTTCTAGTTTTGTTGATTCTTTGTATAGTTTTTTGTTTCTACTTAATTGATTTCAGCTGAGTTTGATTATTTCCTGATTTTCTGTTGTCTATTTCTTTGGGGTGTATTTGCTTCCTTTTGTTCTAGAGCTTTCAGATGAGCTGTTAAGCTGCTCATGTATGATCTCTCCAATTTCTTTATGGAGGCACTCAGAGCTATGACTTTTCCTCTTAGCACCGCTTTCCTTGTGTCCCATAAGTTTGGGTATGTTGTGCCTTCATTTTCATTGAATTCTAAAAAGCCTTTAATTTTTTCTTTCTTTTTTTCCCCTGACCAAGTTACCATTGAGTAGATAGTTGTTCAGCTTTCATATGGATGTGGACTTTCTGTTATTTTTGTTGCTATGAAAATCAGCCTTAGTCTGGGGTCATTCAAAAAATACATGGGATTCATTCAATCTTCTTGTATCTGTTGAGGGTTGTTTTGTGTCTGAGTATATGGTCGATTTATGAGAACATTCCATGAGGTGCTGAGAAAAAGGTATATTATTTTATTTTAGGGTGAAATGTTCTGTGTATGTGAGATCCATTTGGTTCATAACTTCTTTTTGTTTCATTGTGTCTCTGTTTAGTTTCTGTTTCCATGATCTGTACATTGGTGAGAGTGGGGTGTTGAAATCTCCTACTATTATTGTGTGAAGTTCAGTGTATGCTTTGAACTTCAGTAATTTTTTTTTTTTTTTTTTTTTACAAATGTGGGTGCCCTTGCATTTGGGGCATAGATGTTCAGAATTGAGAGTTCTTGGTGGGTTTTTCCTTTGATGAGTATGTAGTGTTCTTCCCCATCTATTTTGACTACTTTTTGTTGAAAGTCTATTTTATTGGGTACTAGAATGGCCATTCCAGCTTGTTTCTTGGGACCATTTGCTTGGAAAGTTTTTTCTTAGCCTTTTACTTTGAGGTAATGTCTGTCTTTGACTCTGAGGTGTGTTTCCTGTATGCAGCAAAATGCTAGATCATGTTTACATATCCAATCTATTCAACATGTATAACTTTATTACCTCATACCCTTCTCCTGCCATTTTTAAAATTTAAAATAGCAGATTTGTTTAAATGAGAAACATATCAGCTTCACAATATTATAATGGAACAAAGTAATGTTAATGACAAATGCATATATAAAAATCTAATAATTACACACAACAGAAAAACTCTTGAATAAAGATATACATATTTCTTTGAATACAAACTTTAGAAGCAGGTGGCAGAGGCTGAAGTGTATTGGAGGTAATGCCTATAGAGTCTTGAGAGGAAGCTGTAATTATGTCTTTCCAGCATCTCTCCCTGTATAATCAATGGTGTGTGTGTGTGTGTGTGTGTGTGTGTGTGTGTGTGTGCAAACATACATGCATGTGCATGCATATGTATGTTGGCCCTACAGGAACATACAAGCATTGAGTTTATTTCTGTAGCCTGTTAACAGTAGTTTTCCTGATCTCTTAAATTACATTATAAACTAATATGTCTGCCTTACTATTTTTCTTGTCATCTACTTGCCTGAGTTAGTTTAATTGTATTTTCAGCAGATTTGAAAGCTAATATGATGCCTACAAAATCCTAATGCTCTGTACTAAACATCAGGAAGGAAACTCTAAGAAAACTCAGATCACTTGGGTCTAAAGGAGAATAGATAACATATAATTTTGAAAAATATTTATTTATTATGTATAGAATGTTCTTCCTGCATGTATGCCTGGACTCCAGAAGAAGGCACTAGATCTCATTATAGCTGGAGAATTGAACTCAGGAGTTCTGGAAAAGCAGTCAGTACTCTTAACCTCTGAGCCATTTCTCCAGTCCTTTAATGTATACTTAAAGATGGAAACTCTGTAATTTTAAAACAATTAAATTGGATTAAAAATATAGATTTTACTAAATAGATTTTCTTTGAGAAGTCATGTTTATTGAGATGTAATTTATGTACAGTAAAATCAGTATTTTTAAATGTGACATGTTTAATCAACCATAAGTGATCATATCATAATCAATATATGAGGAACATTCTTTAGGGATCAAAAAGGTTTTCTGACTAGAGTCCATGGTTCATATCTTTAATCCTAATACTTAGGAGGCTGAGGCAGGAGAATTGCCATGACTTTGGGAGTAGCCTGGGCTATGTAGTAAATTTCATGGTGAATTCACTTGTATTCCCCTTTATGGTTAGTCCCTTCCCTCCTACCAGAGTTCTGACAGTCACGATTCCCATTCCATCTCTAGTTTTGCCTATTCTAGAATGTTCTCTCTGGACTCATAGAGCATGTAACTTTATGTGTCTGCACTAGTCATCCATGGCACTGCTGAAATGCAGCTAAGCTGCTATATGTAACCGTGCTTCTGTATCTTTTTTTTCTTTTGCTTGCTGAGTTGAATTGTACCGTATGGGCATTATTATTCACTGAATGATAGCCATCTGGGCTGCTCCTGAGTTTGAGATATGGTTCTTTTAATAGAAATACACTTTCATTTCTTTTGGGAAAATGTCTAGAAGTGAACTTCAGATTACATGAGGTCTTCTTTCAGTTTTGTTTTCAAAGGGCCTGTAGCATTCTGCACTTTCATTAATATATGGTTGCTCCAGGTTCTTTGCACTACACCCCATATCTCACCTTGTCTGTTTTAAGTATGTGTGTGCATGAGTGTGAGTGAGTGTGTGAGTGTATGTGGGTGAGTCTGTGCATGAGTGTGAGTGTGTATGTGTGTGTATGAGTGTGTGTGTGTGTGTGTGTGTGTGTGTGTGTGAATTTAAGCTTAAGGTCTATAGTAGCATCTCGCTGTGCATGTAATTCCAGAAGTCCTCCTGATTCCAGTCATACATCTTAATAAATTTAGCAATGATCCAACTAACTGATCCATTTTCTCTACTTCATCTTCATGTCCCAATATTGTCCCACAGTCCACTCTGTTGGCAAACGTTTCCACCAAGCTTATTAAAATTTTAATTTTCATCATTTTAGTTTGGCTCTCTGTCAGTGCTTTTGTCTCTTTATTAAATTCCATTTTTATATCCTGGGTTGACTTTTTTTTCTATTTAGCTAATTGTTTGCTGTTGGAAAATATGGTTTTCTTCTCTGAGGTCTTTGGATGTATTTATAGTCACTCTTTGGAATCTCCTCTTTGAAACTTTATCCACAGTACTCTTGTTGATGCTGCTACTAGGAGATTAGTAGTTTTGGAAGGAGGTCTGTCTTGGGTTTTATGTTAATTTGGTTCTGCAGTGGGATGTGCACACCTGGAATTGTTTGTTGCTATTGTTGTTGTTGTTGTCAGGTAAGGCTGTTCTTCATGTCACCTCTCCTTTCTGTGGATGTTAGTTCTAACCATTTTTGTCAGTTTGCCACTCAATCCCTTCTCTACTCTTAGAGATGTTGTTTGAAGACATTTTCTCAATTAGCTCTCTGTGTGCTAGCAGAACACTAAGACCTACATCCCTGTGCTACCTTGCAGCTTGTCCTAGCTCTCTACTAAATCTTTGAGATTTGGGCTTGTGGTTTATACCTGGCCTGGCTCCTCCTGTGCTGTAATTGATTTGGATCCCTGAACCTATGCACTTGAAGTTGCATCTTCTTAATTCTTGAGTTGTTCCCTGCTTTTACCACTGGGTCATAGGGGTATTTACAACAGTGTGCTCTACGCTGAGTCACCGTCAGGTAGTCCTTTAGAGTATGAACTCTTAAGCTCTATATTGCACAGTTTCTTATTTAAATGTTTAGCTTCATATTGCAGTTTTTCCTTAATATAAAACGATGGCCAGGCACTTAAGTAAGGATGCTCTGGAGCCATTCCTTTTGGTCCATTGGCTTCACAGACCCAGTCTATTGCTTGGCAAATTCATTGACATATAAAAATACCAAGTATGAATCTTATCCAGGGAGTATAGTACTTCCACTTCTCTATGATGGACTTAAATTGTTCTAAACTTTTGGGCAGACAAAGTCTTATTTCACTCCTGCTTTTCCCTGACCCTTTCTTAGTTGTCTCCATCACACTACTGGGGGCCTCAGGCAGCTTCTTCTAGGGTGCTGTCAGCACCAATGTCCTGTGTGAATTGACCTCAGCTCCATCTTACCTTTAGTTGTAAGGTTTATTGTCATGGATGGCAAGGTCTCTCCGAATTCATGTCTTGGCCTTTCTTACTTCTCAGAAAACCATTCTATTGTCTTAAAATCTCTCAGGGACTACAACAAAATGATGGATGGAGCTTCCTAAAAAAATTTTTTTTTGCCTCCAAAGCATTTCTGTACATGAGTTTTTTAATCCCCCCTGAAGCAGGGGGGCTCTAGGCTTGTTCCTATGTGTCCTGTGTTTGAGAAGGTAGACAGACAGAGAACAAAACTGGGCCACTCAATACGTACAACTTCTATCACTTATATTCTCTCTCTCTCTCTCTCTCTCTCTCTCTCTCTCTCTCTCTCTCTCTCTCTCTCTCTCTCTCTCCCTCTCTCTCCTCATGCTGAGAGGCAATATTGACTGATTTCTAGCCCATGTGCCACTTTTCTCATATACTTTTATTCTTCTACCTCAGGGAGACATTTGTTTTATCTGGTACCATGTGAAGACTGCAATTTCTATTCTCTGCCTATATCTGTGGCAATGAAGGTGAGAAATCTGAGTTTCCTTGGATAAAAGAGAGACTATGAGGTATAGAAGCAACCAGAATATGTTTTCAAATCTCAAATTAAGTTCTATATTCCAATTCATTATTCACTAAATCCATATGATTGGTAGAATTGGTTTAACCTCTGGCTCTTGTTCTAGCCTCTACCATGATGGGTTTATTGATAGGTCTGTTTGCTAAGGTGGTCTGGAGTTATGATAAAAACAATCCTCCATGTGGAATATAAAGATAGTTTTCTCAGGACACAGTTGGAGAGGGTGGTAATCCTGGTGTCCTGGGCTGTGGTCAGGAACCTTGTAGCTTGGGAAACTTGCAGTTCTTTGGACTAGAGTCAGGATGAATGACTAAACAGACAGGCGAAAGGTGATGGCTTTGAAATAACTAAAAGTCACAGAATTGAAGGAAAGAAGCCTCGATATTCAAATCTTACGAAGAGAAAAATTGTCTTGCTCAGGCTAGCTAGAGCCTCAGACACTCCTAACTCCACCTCTTAATACTGGGATTCCAGGCACACACAGCCTTTAATTCTTATATTCTTGGACCCTGAATGCTCTTTGGATATTTGTTTAGGATTTGCTTCTTAAATGGTTTCATACAGCTTTTAGGAATTTTTTTCTAGTTCCGTGAATGTCATAAGGACTTTGGAAATGATTGTGTTGAGTCTGCACATTACTCTGCAGAGCACAGGAAATTTAGAACTATTGATTCCTGAGTGTGCCCACTTCAGTTCATTCCTACAGTGTAGTATCCTGTAGCTTACACTGTAGAGATCTTTGCCAACTTCGATTAAATCTATTCCTACATACTTTGTAGCTATCATAAGAGATTGTTCTCTGGATGTCAGATATCACCCCCTGCTCTCAGACAGTGGTGGTACTGATTGGGAGGGAGAACCTGCAACTTTGCTGCGTGTTTTTTCTTAGTCTTGATTTCCAGTTTTGTGGCATTGTGTTGAAAGAGATATTAGGTATAATTCCATGTTTTTAAAATTACGTCTTCTATAGTGGCCTCTCAGATGATCTATCACAGAGTGCTTTGGAGAGAAGTGTGTAGTTAACAGCCACTGGGTAGACTATGCTGTAGACATCTGTGAGGCCCAAAGTCCTTAACTTTGACTTTCTGTCTAGATGCTCTGTACACTGCTAAATGATGGGGCTGTGATGCCTTTCTGTGACCATGTGAGAATCTAGCTTTCTTTTAGGTGTGTTTCAGTTTGTTGTTATATATTTGTGTGCCCTAGCTCTGAGTGTTTATAAGATGACTGTTTCTTCTTGCTGAGTTTATCCTTTTGTGACTTTCTCTGCCTCATTTTACTACTTTAGATTTAAAGTCCATTTCCTTTGAGGTAAAGTGAATTTCTTGTAAGCAATATGTAGTTGGGTCTTCTAATTTTATCCACTCATCCCTTTGCATATATTCACATGAGAGCTTAATCTATTTACATCTAGAGTGACTGTCATTATGTAAGGAATCACAGTACTTTGTAACTTATCTTGTAATTTCATTATACTGACTTTTCTCACTCTTGCAGTATTAAAGGTTCCTTGTTTGTTATTTTTGGTTCAACTACTGTGGAATTTTTTTCTGTATTTATGATGAGATCTATAAGAACATTTTTGATTATAGAAAGTTTTTTTCTCTTAAAGAAAAGTATTGATTATTTGTGAGTTTCACATCATGTATCCCAGTTTCTTTGCAACTGCCTTCCATGCTTGCAACCTCTCCCACAATACATAGATAGAATAAAAAATTGTCTTCAAAGCTGTAGTGTATCCCACAGTATACTCTTTTGTTCACACATCTTCACCTGCAAATGTTCATTGCAATGAGTCATTCATTTGTTTCGAGGCCCCTGGCTTCTAGAAAGTCATCCTTAAATTTGTGTAGCATAATATTGTACTGATCAGAACATAGAAAATGGCGGAGAAAAATACTAAAAAGAGTATTTTGTGTTTGTGCTTCATTTCTTCCCACATTTTAATGTTTTCTTCTTGTGTGGCAGAAACTGAACCCAGGGGCTGACTCATGATGGGCCATTGGTCTCATTCCCAGCCCCACATTTAAAATGTCTTATGCCCTGTCTTACATGTTATATGAGATTGTTTATTAATACAGCTACTATTATTATTTTAATTTTGTTCTTCATAAGAAAGATATGAGTGGTTCATGCTTCACATGTATGATAGGTTATTTTGAATTATTTTCTTAATTTTAAAATGGGGTTGCTTCTGTTTTCTCTTTATACTTCTCTTTCTGTTTGAAGAATTACCTTTAGAATTTCTGGTGGTTTGAGTCTAGTAGAAAACTAGTCTCTCAAATTTGCCTGGGAATGTCTTTGTCTCTCCAACATTAGCTCTAGCATTGTTGGTTGGCCCCTTTTCTTTTCTTTTGTACTATAAAAATTTCATGCTACTTTCTCTTAACATGTAATGTTACTGCAAATTACATTACTGTGAGGAAACAGTCAGGTTTGCGCAGTATTTGTTGCTTGTTTGTTCTTTTTCTTCTTCATGTACTTAGTTATCTTTGTGAATGAATGCAGAAGTCAGAGAGCAACTTTGACAGGTCAGGTCCCTCCTTTCACCATGTGGGATCTGACATTGATCTCATGCTAGCTGGCAACCACTTTTGCATACTGAGGTAGTCATTTACCCTTAAAACTTTTTCTCTTAGAACCTCAAGAGTCTACCCTTTACTTCCTACATTTGGGACTTGATTATATGCTATGAGGTCTGTGGGTTGAATGTGGATGGTGACTTTTGATATTTTTGTGGTTCTATGGTGGTATCTTCCTCGAGGTTTATAAAATGAACCGATACCTCCTTGTGTCCAGAATTGTTTTAAATGTTTCTTGTGGAGCTTATTATCAATTCTTCTATCTCTTTATTTTGCTATTGATATTTTCCATTACATTCAAATTTCCACTTAGTATGTTTTCCAGCTCAAAGATTTTTGCTTCTCGTTGACTGCTCTTACGCTTTTGTCAGACTCCTGGGTCATTCTGTGTTTTTCTCTAAGCTTCCTGAGTGTCCTTAGCTTAAGCACTTTCCTCCCACTAGAGAACTCACCACGATCATTATTGTATGATCAGTTTCTAGTGTCACCTTATTTTGATTATCAGATCACAATTCTATGAAGACTCTTGATGCCTATTTCCTGATGCCATCTGAACATTTGGGGATTAATGATTCTATTATGCATCATTAGCCTGATGTATGCTTGCGTTCCAGACGTTATGTACAAATGACTTTTGCCAGGTTAGTGCTACAGATGTTGTTTTAAACCCTGTATCTGGAACTTCTGTTTCATCTGACAGTGATGCGAGCCACAGCCTGGGCCTCTCCTCCTAGAATATTGTTGTCTACTCGAGCCAGGGCTTGTCCAGAGCCTCTCTATGGGAGTGAGTGTGAGCTGGAGAAGGGATGGTTATACTGCCTGAAGCAGGGTGTAGAGACACTTCCTTGGTTAACAAAGCTTATGTCATTCCGGGTTGCACCTGACTCGTACAGCTGATCCACCAAGAGTACCCTCAGACCAACTCTCATGAGTTAACTCCACTGATTTGTAAGTCATGATACAATGTTGCAGAGTTGGAAGTTGAGTCTGTCAGCTCTGGCCTCTAGTTGAGAGCTAGTACCAGACCTCATGTCATCAAAGTTGGCTTTGAGCTTCAAGGCAAAGCCCATGTGGACAGCTTCTTCTGTCCCCAGGGGAAGGAATTTTGCTCCCTCTGCTGCCTGACTTTAGGGAGGGGATCCTGGAAGCCGTCCCCAAGTATCTGCCTGATCAGGATCCAAAGGCTTTGTCTATAGTCACTGTCCAAGAGGCAGGAAACATGGGTCTCTGTTTGGCACTCACTAGAGCAGGACAGGTCCTGGAATTCAAGTGTAAGGTCTAGATTTAATTGCTTTTTTTCATCCCTAAAGCAGGAGTCATCTCTCTTCACATCTTATTACTTATAACGGAGGAAAGGTAACTTGGGCAACTTCTTCTTTGATACAGTTTTCTTCTTTGGCGTACTCGTTGAAGCTAGGCAATATGGTCTCTTCTTTCTTGATCCTTTGGTGGCCAGTTGGCTGCTTAGATCGGGGTTTTAGTGAGGGGATGATTGCTGGAAGATCTGCCTTAATTGGCCCCTTGCTAATTAGTATTTATTAAGCATATTGCTTCTAAAACATGTCCCTGCTTAGAAAAACAGAGTTTATATTCTCATGTCTCTCAGTCTCATGAAGGAGCAGAAAATAATTTAAAAGTTAATAAGGCAATAACCATAATTTATGTATTATTCTAAGGTGAGACACATATCTTGAATAATAAGAATATCAATTAAGAAATAACAAAGAAGTTGAACAAAGCCTGGCATCTAAATGGAGGTTTATTTAAAAAAGCATTTCAAGTATATTTTTGGAAATATTTTCATCGCATTTTTAATTCTCATAACACATACGTTTAAAATTGTATATGCTTAGGTAACAGTTCCACATCTATAGTAGCATACATGTGTATATTAGATAATCATCTTAATAGATCATAAGAATCATCCAATAAAATTCCACTTTTTCATAAACCTGTATATTTCTGAATTTGTTTATTTGTAAATATTTTAGCTTGTGTTAATTACCTTTCCCCTTTTCCTTTTCCTACTTTATAGAGCATTATTCACATATATGTATGTATAAACCCACATACACACACATATATTTCTATCATATGAGCTCTTAATGTTTACATGATATTCATGTTACTTTCGTGCAATAATCACTATATATGTCTATTAAGTCTATGTGTTCTTTAACAATCTATTCTTACCTGTGTCTCTGTGTGTGAGTGGGCATAGATCTAGGTGATTATTGGGTCAAGACAGACCTGGGATCACCTAGTGCTGACAATCACTTGACATGGATGTTGTGATCCAAACCTATGTCTTATCTGGTGCAGTACGTCTTCTTAACCATCCAACCATCTGTCTAATACTTAGATCTATGTCAAATCTCTATCATACCTTATCAGGAGGCAGATACAGGGCTGCATTGATGATGATAATAGCAGAAATGCTGTCCATCTTTCTGGAAGTAATTTGATGGCACCATGGGGCTTTATAATTACAGCAGTGTTCTTGTCTACATGCTTATCACGTTATGACATCAACATTTTACTGCCTACTGGGATTCTACTAATATCCACACAAGTGTTGAATTTTAGGACATGTTTCCTAGCATCTGTTGGGATACACATACGTCTTTACATTCATGTTTTCTGAACTTGTGAGTCACATTAACACACTAGCATATGTTCAGTCATCTGTGCCTTTGAGAGAAGCTCTCCTTTCTCACACGGTATCACTACCAGTGTATGGACAAGGCCAGGACTTTCAGCTTTGAGAAGCCATGGACTGAGTTTGGGCACTCTGCATGTATTTGACTGGCAGCACCATTGTGTTTTTATTAATCTTGATTCTCCTATTAGAGAGCACAAGGGCATCTTTCTACTATCACAATTCTGTTAGAATTACAGAAAGTGGTAAAAGACTTCAATATAAAACCATGGTGATCACGGCACTAAAGAGCATGAACATTGGATTCCTACTTTGTACAGATGTCCTTAATTCTAACAGCACTGGTGACATCATTGAACAGATGAGGAACCAGAAGTACTTAACGCTGTGTGTTTCTTTCCCTTAGGATGGTATCAATATTAGAAATGCTACATAGACTTGTTAGAGAGTTTGGGGATCCTAACCCTATCATTCTAAAGGAAGCCATGGTCTAGATTAAAGACAGTTTTGATGGTAAGAAAATTAAAATGGCTGGGGGGAGGGGGTGGTGGTTGGGGATGGTGTTTTACAGATTGTCCACTAGATGGCATCATGGGCCTATCAGAATTGCTCTAACTGGATATTTAGTCACCAGTTAAATACTAGTTAATTAAAGAAATATGTTAGTGAATGGCCATCACGAAAAAGAATATCATCTGAGAAAGTTGTTAATCCCATTTGTTTGGGTACATGCTAAAGGTAGCAACAAAAAGAACAATTATTCAAATGGGGGCATGGCCTCGAACAAGGATAGTAAGGGCGTTCTAGCAAAAATGCAAGTTATGGTCTTACAATAAAATGTTAATCACAATTTACATAAATAACTAAGAATGCTCTTTACCAAGCTGAATGACACAAGCTTAATCCTGAATGACAGGATTAAACATGGCTCTGAAAGGAAACTGGGTAGGATGGTAATGATAAATTCTTTCTGGGTTTAAATTGACAGTTTTTGTTTTTTTTTTTTTTGTTGTTGTTGCTGTTTTGTTTTGATTTTTTAAAATTCAGTCATCTTTTGAGGACTATTGTAGGCAAAACACTTGCATGCAATTTAGAAAGTAAGAAAAAACTCATGTGCTATTGAGTCTTATGACATAAACTAACTGGTCCTGGACCCCAGATCTGTGGATGGCTTCAGAAAAGCAGTATTTGCCCACCTTCAACAGTTTTCATCCAGTTCTGTTTTTCTTCTAATAACGTAATTTATCCTAACATCTCTCGACCTATCTCCTTCAGTTTGGTTCATTCCTATGGTACAAATGATTCAACATATGGTTCAACTTAAGATTTTGTACTTTATGGTCATGCTAAAGGGATTAGTCATCCAGGGAAATTATACTTTGAATTTTGACCTTCTCCCATTCTTGTAATATATTTTTTGATACCCTTGTCTTGGGCAACAGCAGTGAGCTACATACAGTCATCCATCCCATCCTGAGGGTAAGCTAACAACATTCTAACCACAAACTGTGTTGTTTTCCTGAGAATGTGCTGTAGGTGTGTTAAATGCATCTTCAAACTTTATAGCCTTAATAGGAGACTCTTCTATATAGAATCTTCCATGGAAGTCAAACATCTGTATATCAAAGAATGATATTCTCCTTTATTTAGTTTCTTGAGAAAGACTGTACCCAAGCAAGCAGCTTACTCAGACTCATTCTGAGAACATCCTGATCATTGCAGACTTGCAATGATTTTCAACACAGTGGCTTTCAAAGGAAACTCTTCATAGGTGTGATATAGACTTTCCATTAGGTATTCTTTAATGATTTTTATAAATATGTGTCTGATAAAAAGGAAAAAAAAATCACTTTCAAATGGCCAGCAAGTCTTGGGAAAGAACAAGAAAACAAAACAAAACACAATAAAATGTCAAGACATGATATGTCACCATCTCATTATCTGAAATAAAGAAAACCTCAGACAAGTCGGGCTATATAAGGGAATTAAAAAAGCTTTCCTGTGTTAAAATTTTATTTTCAAGAAAGAAGGTTTGTGGGTCAGAAGGGGATAGGAACTACACAGGAGGACCAATGGAGTCAACTAACCAGGAACATCAGCTGGATGTAGGCCTCGCTACACATAGAGAGCAGATGTTCATCTTGGTTTTCATGTGGGTCCTGAACCACTGGGGTAGGGGCTATTCCAGAAGCTACTGGCTGTCTGTGAGATACGTTCTTCTAGCTGGGCTGCCTTGTCTGGTTTCAGTGGGAAAGGATGTGCCTAGCCCTGAAGAGACTTGAAGTGTCAGGGTAGAGGGTACCCAGGGAGACCTTACCCTCTCAGAGGAGATGGGGAAGGATTGTGGGTGGGGCCAACCAGCAGGATGTAAAGTGAATAAGTAAAAAAAAAAAATTCAAAAAATTTGTTTCAACATTACTTCACAGATTGTGGAATCCGGTCCTCTCTGTTAATTAATAAACAGAGAACATTTGAAGTCATGCCACTCTCCCGAAATCAAAGGTCAAGTAGAACATTCACCTTCAGGTTTCAAGTGTTGAGTCATGCTGGCTAAAATGGCCAGGGTACAGAATGGTAGGAGAGATGGCTTCCCACCTCCCACAGGTCATGTGAGTCACGAGTCCCTTCCATCCTGACACTGGAGAGCTCTTTTGGTATCTGAGTCAGACTTCCTTAGCCAATGGCATCCAGAGAAACTCAAGCTGCCCCTTTTAATTCAGTAGGAGAGAAAAAAATCTGTGGAATGTTATTTGCCCAACTGTGACCTCAATTCAGACAACATGCCTGGGCAGGTAAAGCAGACTCTAGCCTCTGGTAGCTTGAAGCATTAAGGATGTGCTTTGCCGGTCTAACTTTTCAAACACAGAAGTACTTGCCATGTGATACGGTTAGTGTACAATGGAATTAATTTTTAAAAACAATGAGCCCAGCCTAGCAGAGTATGTGCTATCAAATAACGTCTTTCCTAAGAAGTGACAAATCTTGTCTTTGACAGCAGGTTTGGATCCTTTAAACAGCACCATGTGCAGGCAGCTTGGAGCGAACAAAGAATTACTTTAGAAATCCGAAGAACTGGAAAAAGTAAAAACTCCAGGACTATAATTCTTTTCATCTTCTATTATTATTTTAAAATCTACTTTCTTTATTTTTCCACACTTTTCCTGACTGAGCTGAGGGTAGACTGCGGCTGAAAGCTGTTCTTGTGATTCTATGATTTGGTACTGTATGTATCTGCTCACAATAGGATTACCTGCTGGCCACTCAGCCAGGTAGACTCTTAGCTTGGTGTGCTTGTGCAGAAAGGGGGGGGACACACCCTACCTGGATATCCACATGTGACGACTCCCAGATTTAAGAGCTGGGCTTTTGAGTTACTTTCTGTTAAGAAAAATTCCAAAGGTCGCTTGAATTTATCCTACTGATATTGAATCTGGAATCATATACAATGGTTTTTTTAAATCTAATACTCTAGAAATATATGAATTCGTTTTATTAAAGTGAAATTTATTTCATTTGTAGTAATTGGCTTAAAGTAAACATGAGGAAAGACCGAAAGGAAATCCATGTTACACTAATGCCATCTATGGAAAACTGACCTAGTCAGTCTTTGTTTTTAATGCTGGAATTACATTTGGACCAACACTGTAAGATGGGAGACTTTCACAAGGAGAAAGGAAAAGTTTACAGATAAAAGCCTGTGTCTTTTCCACTGCTATTCTGTAACTTAGAAATGTGTAGCAGCTTCTAGAGAAAGGTAGAGGGAAAGCTTATGCTGTGCACTTCAACTCCTTCAAAGACATGTTACCACCATTACTACATTTAAAAGTCAAGTGAAGCTTTTATCACAGATGGAGAATTTCTTAGTCAGCATCAGAATGTTAACAAAGGCTATGCCATAAGAACCAGAGAAGGGCTTTTTTCAAAATATTCATTCATAACAAGCTATGATGGAACTTTGAACTCTATACCAAACCAGCTATATATAATCTACATGTGCTATCTCACATACATAGACTACATAACCTTTATGTATGAATATTTCTATATTTTTAAACTATGTCTATAAGTTTGGACAAGATTTGGGGGGCATTACTTTTCTTATTCAAAAATGTTCTTCCAACATAAACGTCACTGACTAAACTATGATTTTTCTTCCTTGCAGAATTAGAAATTAGACTATTTTTATAAGCACTCCTCTTTTTTTTTTTTTTTTAAAAAAAAAACTAAATCCAACAATATAATATGAAATCCCGTTTCATCTTTAAAGAGGATCTAGGAGCAGGAGGCAGCATCTAGAGGGGCATAAACTGGGACGAGCTTGACTGTGGGAAGGAGCAGAGCTTTGCCTTTGGGAAAGCCACAACCTACTCAGGCTCCAGTTTCCTACGTCATAGGAGACAGTCTCATCAAAGTCTCAAAGACGGAGGATTTCCACCAAGTCTGTATAGTGGAATCTCCAGAAGCTCTAAAGGAGATTAGGTCCTAGATGTCCAAGTTAAATTTGGATATTTTTTTTTTGATAAATTGTGAATAAAATGTTTATAGGACTATATCCTAATATATGGCATCCCTAGAAATACTAGAAAGTTAATATTTATTTGTAGAAAGAATAATCCAGCCCCTATAATGGGAATTTAAGCAAGGAGTGTCAAGTGGTGGAGGTATGTGTTTCAATAGTTCTTCTCACCCCTCCCCCATCATTATTTTGACTGAAGCTTGTTCTTAGCACTTGTTTTAGCTTTGTTTAAAGCCTGTTTGGCTGGAACAGTTCTATCATGAGATGCCCATGCTGTAGGGAGATCTCAGTTAAAGGAGCTCAAACTAAAAGGAAGTGCAGGGCTTACTAAACAGAAGGTCAGCAGCGAAAGAGTCAGGAAAGACTCACAGTTTCCCTTTATCAGTCTGTGGGGACATCTTCAAGATGTTGGTTTCAGTGTAGAGGTTTGCCATTTTTTGGTTCTGAAATGGCTAGATTATGCATTCATATACAGGTCTTTGGATAAAAGAAAGACACATACTTCTAGTAGTTGGCCTTTCCTTGCAGAGGTGAAGAAATGAGTTTCCTGGGCATTCCTGCCCTGGTGAACTCTTAGAAAGCATTAGGCAGAGCTATGTCACAAGGCTACAGCAAAGGTTTTGAATGTTTTTGCCTGTTGCTGTACCACAGTTTTCTCATTTCAGAAGGGATGTCTCTTCTTGATGAATAGCACAGGACATGAGGCTTGATTCTTACCTGGTGGATTACTGTAAAAAAGCTAGGGATAGTTCCTTTCCATTTCTTTTTTTTTTTGGGAGGGTGTGTGGGGAGGGCTGCTCTTCCAAAGGACTTTGTATGTTGAACTCTCACCAAAAATAGGAAAAGATCCATGTTAACCTTAACATTGCTCCTTCACCATGCTATAATTTCATCAGAATGTTTAGCCATAAAAAGAAAAATATGGAAGAGTTCTCATCCAGAATAATAAGACACAGAAGCTGGGAAGATGGCCCAGTTGGTAATGTGTTGGCTCAGGAAGAAGAAAAAAAAAAAAAAAGACCTTAGTACCTCTGTAAAATAGGCAAGTGAGGTGTATGCAGTGTAATTCCAGCATTGGTGAGGTGAAAACAGACAATCCCTGGAGCTTACTGACCAGCCAGGCTCGCCTACCATATGAATCCTAGGCCAGTGAGAGTCCCCGTTTTAAAAGCAATGTGTATAGTGCTTGAAGAATAACACCCCCAAGGTTGTCCTTTAGCTTGCACGCGCAGAAGAAGGCAGGGACACATTAACACACAAGAGTAAGGCACAACCCTACTGAGGATGCACACAGAAAGAAGCTGATAGAATTGTTTCATGGGATGGCTTTTCCACTTTCAGGACACATCCCTTTGTTTCTGCATTCTTATGTTCACCATTAACAGGACAATAGAAATAATAACTTTCTCTCAGTACCAATGACTGCTCAGGGGTGAGCCCCATATTTGCTTTAACCCTGGCTTCTGTGATCAGGAGAAGGAGACCAATGAGCTGGCTTGTGTGGAATGCATAATTAGCCACATGACATACGAGATAGCTTAGGCCTGATGTTCACATGATTTTACATGTTCTTGTTTATCATGCAACAGGATTACATATGTTTAAACTGCCACAAGTGGGGAGAAACTAGTGAATAGCTTTGCTATGCTAGACACACTGCTGTATGTCTGACATCTTGGATTTATTTAACCCCAAAATAACTTACTGAGTTATTTTTTCAGGCTATTGATTCATTCAGGGTCATACAATCTCATGGATATTATCAACAGAAGGAGAATTATTGCCAAAAACCATGCTTGTAAGGAAAGATATGCAGACCTTTTACAAATACTTGGTAGGGTTCCCCCCACTCCCAGACTGTATCTTTGCTTGTCTAGAATTTCTGCTTTGGATTGAATTTTAAACCTGGTTCTTAACACCCAAAACAGAGCTTGTGATTATTAGAGAGATAGTCAATCAGAAATATTTTCTTAAGAATGAGTTGCCTACTTTCTGCTGCTCCCTGGCAAGGGGAGGCACATTCTTTGCAATTCAGAGCATTGTGCATTCCAAACATGGTAGGTCACTCATTAATTATTCTCAGGAAGAGTGGTCAAAGTTCCTGTCCTCCTCTGGGTGATAATGATAGAACAGCAAAAAACAAATCTCCGGATACATAGCAGTTAAACAGTGCCCGATACGATGTCCCTGGGAAATGAGAGCAGACCCTTCTTTGGTTCTTCCATGGAAGAGGGGCCAGCTTGAGGGAACTCATGACCTGTGAGAATTCCTATCCTAACTGAGAAAACTCAAACCATAGCACTGAATCGATCAGATATATATATATATATATAATTTTTTTTTTCTTACAACTTTATTTAAAGAAGAGAGATTCATGTTCAGATTTTTAAAAGCATTTTGGCAATTCGTTTAGAGGTTTGATAGCATGCATTAAAATCCCACTAGTTACCCTAAGCATAAAGTATATGTAGAACAGAACATAACATGAAAACAGAGTTTTCTTGGTGTGTATAGATTAAACATAATGATCTTTGAATACCGAAAATTGCCACAAGACTATATTCCTAGCTCTTGGATTATTAATGATTTAAGGTCTAGGTGTACCACACTCTGAGAGGGTGCTATACACTTATTGTTTTTTCCTAAGAATAACTGAGGCTTTCACTATTTGGCCTTTGTTATTCTTCAATCAGATATCTTGAGCTGTGTGTTTGTTCTTGAGATCCATGTGGTACAGGGAGGGTTTGCAGCCATCACTGGAAACCAAGGGTTGTAGATGGAGGAAGCTGGACACAGAGTATGATGAAATCAAAGTCATAAACTTCTGTCAGTTCTGGACAGGATGTGGAAAAAAAATGTAAATGTAAATATTCGACTAAAAAATTGCTATGTGAAGATTATCTTTCTAGATGTACCAAAAAGAAGTTTCCCAGTAACTTAGACTGGGAACTTAGGCTGTTTAATTTCTTACTTTATCATGGAAATCACTTAATCATGTACTTAAAAATTATATATCATTATATGTTCAATAATTGTTGGCTGAAAACAGTACATATGTTTTTGCCAACATTAGAATGAAATAGAAGTGTGCTTGGGAAGTATCACCCAGAAATGAAAGAAATTAGAGTAAATACTGATTTGTCCATTTTTTAGCTTAATTTGTGAGTGTCAGAATATCCACAAGGTCTCAGTAACTTGTTCTATAAGCTACTAGTGAGGGCCAAGGCCTTTAAAAATCACTCACTCACACACACACACACACACACACACACACACGCACACACGCACACACACACACACACACACACACACACACACACACACACACATGTATTTTCCTAGTTAATAATTGACAAAGATCCTGTGAGAAATGTGTTTTTCAGTTGAACTTATAATTACAGAGGGATGCTAAAAACTATGCTTTTGGTCTTTAAATTTCAAAAATTCAGGCCAAGAGCTTACATTTCAACTTTGTTACCCCAAAAAGACAGCTTCAGGTTACAACAGTGTTTAAAAAACTTAGTACACTCCTCCAGGATTGTAATTCTAAGTGAACTTTTACTCAGAGAAATGTATTTTTAAATCTAACTTGAGTCAAAGGAAAACTCCCAGATGGGGGAATCTGCTTCTCCCAGTATTTCTGTTGTTCCCCAGCTCTTGGCTGTGACAAATTCTGTGTGAATTTAGAACTGGGTTGGGTACCACCAATCACTCAGAATCCCTAACATTTCCTACAGTCACAGACCAAACAGACACAGGGCAGGTAGTGGCCCATGAACCCTGACAATTGGATCTGGTCATGGGTTTCTCAGTAATGCTCTTAGGAGGAGATTTCCTCTGGTGTTAGGCACAGATCCTTGAAAATGTAAATAGGAGGCTCTGCCTAGCTAGTGAAGAGGTCTGATATGCAGAACTGAAAGGAGGTTTCCTTCATGCCTTGTGAAGCCAGGAAGAGGCCGACTCAAAACTGGAGTGAGGGGACATAAGTGTCATTCAGTGGAACATGTCCTGACTGCTGGTCACGTCCCATGAGCTCATTCAAAGATTCTGTTTTCATTTCTGCACTTGTCTATCCACTCACTAATTTTCCCAACTAGTCTGTGACTCATGCTCTTTTTTCCTTATATATTGGATGTCTTTGCCATTTCTGGAAAGCACAGGGTTGGTTTTCCTATTATAATAAGAAGTCTACCATCCACCATCTTCTGAGACTTATGGGCAAAGGCTTCCTGTCTACTCTTTTTCATAAACAATCTTCTACAAGTTTTAAGTCTTAATCTTATCTCCATATTCTGTTTTATTTTTATTTTTCTGAGGCCGAGTCTCATGAAACCCAGACTAACATCAAACTCACTACGTAGTCGGTACTGGCCTTGAACTCCTAAACTCTGGTCTGTACCCTATGGGTGCTGGGATTATAGGCATTAACCATGATATAAGTTTCATATGTACTCAAAGTACATCTGGTCAAGAATTTAATCTTTGCTTGCGTCTTTTTTATCTGGGGTTTTTCTCTCATGTTTTCTGTGCATCTATGGAGCTCATAGCATTCCCAGACAGAGCTGTGTGTGCATGTGGTATATAATGAAAACATTTTCAACTTCATATAGCTATGGATGCAGCTTCTGATTGTCGTACTTCTAGAAACTGGAAAATACTATCTGGAGACTTTCTCATTAAGCTTTTTAGACAGAGAAAAACTAGTAGGTATTAAATATTCTAGAATCATATTCAATAACATTTAAATTTTCCAGTGCTTTAGTTTATAAACAACCTAGTACTATTCAGTGGGAAGCAGAAGTCAGCAAGACCCATAATTCTACTGAGGTGACCTGTCTCTGAGTCAGCCAGTATGGATGAGACATAAAAACAGCAGAACTCAAATCCTACCACAGTATTTGTCATACACTAGTCAAAATACCATTGAGTATATAAATTACATTGTTAGAAAAAAATTCTCTAAATGCTCGAAGGGCCTTTGGCAAGGGTCAGAAAAATTTATTGTGACTGACTTGAAGTTCAGAAGAAATTACAGCATCAGAATTCTTCACCAACAGAAAAGTCACTACATTCAAGTACTTGAACAAGGTGACACATGTGACTATGACTCTAGCATGTAGGAGGTTGAGACAGGGATGAAAAGTTCTAGGTCAGTCTCATCTACATAGTATTCTGGAGACTAGCCTGGGCTATGTTGCATGCAGGAGGCCAGCCTGGGCTATGGTGGCATGCTTTTTCAAAAAACTAAACAACCAACCAACAAACCACAGTTACATGGTTCTCAATTCTTGTTCTTGTGAACAATTTGTTATCACATGTAAGTATATTGTTTGTCTCTTAGTGCAGTTCTTTTACAAATGTTGGTTGCTTTTGCATCATTATGATAAAGAAACTGAAAGAAAGGAGGATGGATTTAATTGCTCACTGTTTCAAAAGGTCCAGTCCATGGTTTCTTACCTAGAACTTGGGAATTCCATCGTGGTGGAGGAGCTTGAGGCAAAGGAGAGCAGTTGACTCTTTGAACTACAAGAAAGCAGACTAAAGGGGAACAGTAGGCATCTTCTGGCTTTTCCCTTTCATGCCTTGTGGTCCTCAGCCCATGAAGGGGTGGTATCTACATTTAGGGAGGGTCTTCTGGTCTCAGTCAATCCCTTATAGACATGCCTTCTCCGATACGCCAGAGGTGTGCCTCATTCCTTTCAATTCCAGTCAGGTAGATAAGGAAGATCAGCCATCTTAGGCACAAGGGAAGGGAAGGGAAAACCAACTTAAATGAGCTGGGGGAAGGGAATTTGTGTTATTTAGAAGGAAAACTCAGGCCCAAATTCCAGAGATTAGTTTGTGAATTCACAATGGTTGGTTGCTCTGGTTTGTTTTCAAATCAGTTTCAGTGAAGTATTACTGGTGGGTCATTTACTGCTTTCCTAAATATCTACAGCTGTGCCTGTGCCTGAGGTCATTGCCACAGCAAGACCAGGACTATACCTAACACTACCAAGGTTTCTTTTTCATTGTTCCCAGTGCCTTTGGTCTGAATCACAGAATAGCTTTTCTGTCATAACCTTATCAGAGTGACTGGGATTTTTATATAAATGCAACTTATTCTTCTTTTCAGGCTTCTTGGACTAAGCATAATGAGCTTGATGGTTCTTTTTTATATGCTAGAAGTTTGTTTCTTTTGATTGTCTAATAGTATTCCACTGTTTAGCTATTACCTGTTGGAGCATCTGGATTACTTCCAGTTTTTGCTAATTGTACATAACACTGGTATAGAGTGTATCCAAGTTCTGTTATCGAGCACAAAGCTAATATAAATATCTGTGTGCAAGTCACTGCATGGACATGTGTTTCCATTTCTTTTGTATAAATACTTAGATTGGAATGTCTGGATCATATGTTTAACTTTTAGAGAACCCAACAGCTTCTTCTAAGTGATTGTGCCATATTCCATTCTGGCAGAGTTCCTGTTGACTAACATCCTCATTAATATTTTGTAATTCCCATCGTTTTAACTCTGGCCACTCTAATGAATGTGCACTGCTTTATCAACATAGCTTTAATTCTCACTTTGCAATCAGTAATGTGCTCCACCGTTTTTCAAGCCACACACCTTCATCAAGGAGGAGTCTGTTCAAACTAATTGTCTGTTTTCATGGTGTTTGCTCTCCTTCTCTCCCTACCTCCTTTTCTGGTTTGAGACAGGATCACACATAGTCCAGGCTGATCTCAAACTTACTATAGAACTAAGCAGGACCTGTCTCTGCCTTCCAAGTGCTGGAATCCTAGGTATGCCCACCTTACCCTGCTAGGTTGCTTGCTTTCTTATGTATCCTGAATGTGAGTCCTTTGTTGAGTGTAACATTGTGAATATCTTTTTGCACTTTGTGGGCTATCTCTTTATGCTTAGCAGTGTCCTTTTAAAAGGAAAAGAATAATGTTGGTAAATCCTATTTGTAGTTTCCTTTATAACGTATTTTTGTCCTATTTTAGAAACTTTGCCCAAACCTAATAATATCAATACACTTTTGTCCCATTGTTTTCCTCCAGAAATGTTATTATTTATGCTTGATTTGGGTCTTTGATAATTTTGAGATGATATTTTTACTTTGAGATAGTAAAGGATATTCTTTTGAAGAATATGTGGATAGCAAAACCCATCCCATGCTATGGTTTGAAAGAGGTGTTTTATTACTGAAGCTCACACTGACATATACTCCTTATGATGAGGCACAAAGAGGCCAGGAAACTTAAACTGCCATGTTTAGAGGTAAGGAGGGCCTTTGCAGTGCTTAGCATTAAACAAGGTCATCAAGGTAGAGCTCTGTATTGGCTATGGTGGCTCAAGGAGGAGAGCAGGGGACACCCATGAAGATACACACCTGGGTTCCCTGTGTCTCTCACCACAAGATGTCTTTATTGTCTTGAGATTCTAACAACCACATGTCCGTACAATGAGGCCCCTTGACCTTGAACCTCTAGAACTATGAGCCCAGGCTCTGTAACCTACCTGTGGCATTATGTTATTAGCAACAGAAATTCGTCTAATGCGTCCTAAAATCTCTAATTCTCCTTGCTGTGTTGGCTCATTGTCATGGACTAAAGAAGTGTGGCCAGTTTTAGCCATTGTTTTCCCATTAGTCATAATTCTGATTACTACGAATGTCATGTTAATTACTATAGATAGCATGAATTCTCCACCTTTTTTCTTTTTCACATTTGTTTTGGCTATTTCAGATCCATCAAATCTCTAAGCAAATTTCTGTCAGTTTCAGTGACAATGCCTCTGCTAAATTTTGGCTGGGCTTGCTCTGAATATACAGATCAATTTGAATAGAATTACCATCTTAACAATAAAATCACTTAAAGAACTTATGAACTTCTAATGCACTATAAGTTGGAGTCTTTCAATGAAACCATGAACGTGATATTTTTTCACTCCTCATATGATTCTTCCTTAGTTTCTCTCAGCAATGTTCTACAGTTTTCAGTGAGAAGTTGTCCTATATTCTTTGCGAAGTGTGCTCAGAGGATGCTGTTGTTTTTAGCTGCTCTCACACACAGAATGTTAATTTAAAATTTTTGAATATTTAATGCTAGTATACAAAACCAAGTCCTGTAAAGCATTAAGTTTCACACTGATTTTCAAAATAAATTCTCATAGTATATGTAAGTAAAATTCAGTTTTCTTCTGTTTCTTCAGATGTGATTTTGGTTTCACTTTTTTTCCCTTCTTACACATCTTTTGTCGTTCATTTCAAGAGATGGGTTGTGGGGGAGAAGTAAAAGTGAGCAAAGGAGAACCATAAGAGCATGTAGGAGTATCTGGACTTTGTGTCGGCCTTTAAAGGAGGTTTCCTGAGAGATTGAGTAGACATCTCAACCTGTTGCTCATCGAAAGGACGAGTGGCAGCTGATGGGAAGAAGAAAATCAAGATGTGCTGAAGAGACAGGTTTATAGTTAGATAACCTCCAGTTACAGTGAGAAGGAACCAAGTGTCAGTTACAGCCTGTTTTGCTGCTGTTCCCTGGGTCATTCATATGGAAGTTCCTGAGAGCTGGCTTTAAAGAATGAGAAACGTATTAGAAAGAGGAAGAAGCTGTGTTATCTGAAAAGTAATGTGGGGATCAGGACTTTTAGTGATTGTTCACATAGGTAGGGGAGTGCCAGCCAGTCAGTACTGGTAAAAGATGTCACTCAAGTCCCCTTGTGTCTCCTGAAGCCAGTGCTGCCTGCAGAAACGGTCTCAGTTTTCAGTCTCTGCTTCTAGATCCTTGTCTCAACAGTATCTTCCCTTCTTCCAAGAGACTCTTCTCCATTCCCTGTTAATAGTAGTTCTTAAGAAAACTATGATCTTTTCTCTGTTGGAGTTTGCACACAGGTTGCCCTTTTTCAAGTAGTCAGCTGGGAAACAGGGAACTCCAAATGGACTTAGTAGATTTTTTTTTTTTGGTATCTATCTATCTATCTATCTATCTATCTATCTATCTATCTATCTATCAATCATCTATCTATCTATCTATCTATCTATCTATCTATCTATCTATCTATCATCTCAGAATATGAATTTGGGAGGGAGAATGGGAGCAGCTGTTTCAGGGAAGGAAGGATGGGAATGATATATAGTGTTTACATATGAAGTTTCCCCAAAAAGGTCAAGAAAAAATACACAATAAAAAATTAGAGAGTGATTTTGAACTTCAGCCTGAGTTTGATATAGAAGATATTTGTCACTATGGTATTTTGGTTGTCTAATAATTGACTGTTTCAGTAGGTGATATAGGTGTTGATTTATCATTGACTTCTGTGATGCTAGATTGCATATTCTTTCTCTATGGGAATTATTCCATAAAGAATTAGATTTCCTTACCCCAGCAAAGAACATGGCTAACAGTAAGTATTATATAAAGATAATATAAGCAAAAATGTATATAGTTATAAGAGATGAAATGTGAGGGAGAAGATTATTCTATTAAGACTTCATTCTGAGATAGTTAACGAAAGCATATAATTATTAGATCGTGGGATCAGATTATTAATGTAGAAAGTACCTTCTGGTTTCTATGACGAAAGTGATTGAAGGGGCATAAGACATCACTTGGGAGATAACTGCTGATTTCTTGCTTCAAATGATGGAGAGCTGATATGAAAAAAATAGGATTGGGGGAAAGTTAATAGAATTTAGGCCCTCATTAATTTTGGGAGCAAGAGAGAAAAATTGCTAGTGGTGAGTCTTAGATTTGGGGTTTGAGACAAAAGGACAATCAACAATGTCAAGGAATGAGCCCATAAAGTCTGTCCAGAATGACCTCAGAAAAATTTCTTCTTAGGCAACTAAATCCTATGCTTATCATATTTATTTCACCACGATTCCTCACCAGCCCTGCTCTTTCTCTATAGCATCTTCTTTTTCAGAGTCTTGGTCACTGGTTCCTTAGCTGAGGCTTTCCTCTAGTCAGCAAGGTTTCTGAGTATCTATACACAGAGATTAGGTCTTTTTCTATAACCTAGGCTTGGCCCCCAAGTGATGAAGTTACAGACATAAGCCTCCGTACCTAACTCAACAAGGTCTTTTTCCTAACAGTGTCTAATGGGTCATCTTTCATTTACCCAGAGATAACTCTATTGAAGATCTCCATTCTTACAGCTGAACTCTTCCCAGCTAGCAGATTCCTTACTTTCCTCCTTGCCTGTGGTTTGCATGCAATGTTTCTGGCACTGTTGATGCAGTGACTTCCTTTAACCATGTCTACCACCACCTCTCCCAGGCCATCTTAGTTTGGGTTACTGCTGTGAACAAATACCATGACCAATATAGCTCTTCTAAAGGACAACATTTAAGTGGGGCTGGCTCCAGAGGCTCAGTCCATTATCATTGTGGCAGGAAGCACAACAGTATCCAGGTAGGCATGGTGTTGTAGGAGTTGAGAGTTCTACATCTTCATCTAAAGGAAGCCAAGAGCAGACTGTCCTTAGGAAGTTAGGGAGAAGGTCTCAAAGTCCACCCTCACAGTGACACACTTTCTCCAACAAGGCCACACCTCCTAATAGTACCACTCACAGGGCCAAGTATATTCAAACCACCTCACAGGCCAAACACATTCATACCCTCTCCTCCAATCAAATGAGTAACTCATCATTTTGTCCTTGTGCCTTCCATCTAAGGAAGCTTTGCTGATGTTCTCTCTGATTTGTAGAGCTTCATCCTCCTCTATTCAGCTCAGATGGCAATTGCTATGAACTTTCCATAGCTACCCACAAAAATCTAGATGTCTCTCTCACCCAGATATCCCCTGAGACACAATTCTGATTTGGTTTGATTTCTCATCTTCTCTGTGTCTTATCTCCACATGTGAGTAGTGGGCTCTTTAAAGCTAACACAGGAGAGCACTTTCCAAGCTTGTCATTCTCGGGCAGAATGAGGAAACTAGATTGGGATCATCTCTGAGTTCATGATGATATTTCTTCTGGATGTACTGGGACATTGGCTGTACCAGTCTGGGCACTTGTCTATTGCATCTGGGACTGCCTTCTTGGCTACAACAGCCACTATATCAGGTACCGAGGTAACAATCCTTCTTCTCACCCTTACTCCCATCACTGTTTGACATCACATTGATAGAGGTGAGAGTCTTCTACATTAGGCAGGTGTGCTACAAGTTCCTACAGTTTCTAGCCTGATACCTTCTATCCTTTGGTTTACTTCCCTTTGCTACACGGTTTGTCCTTCTTACAAATTAGCACACTTCTTTATAGAGACTGCACTTTCAATGCCAAGGTTTATTTCAAGTTCTATATTTATTTCTGACAATAATACATTTCTTTATTATTCTCCCCACCCCAGCAAGGAATAGCCATCTGCTCTACATTGGTACAGTAGTACAGTTTCCAGGGTGAGCACACATGCTAGGGAAGAGGTGGAGCATCAGAGACCCTCAGCAGAACAAAAGTAGTATATCTGAAGGGAACCTGCGTTCTTATAACTTTTTACAAAGGGGAGTTGTTTTATTCACAATTAGTCATGCCCTGAATTACTTTTTGCTTCCCTCACAGCCACAAATTCTCTCTCCTAAATAGGGTGCTTTATATAAACTCCAGGACATCTTTGCCTAGTTCTCCTTGTTACTCACTTCTAGTGGGCCTCATGCAAGAGGCATGGGAAGAAGAAGGGGCCCAGGGTTTATGACCCCACTGCCTTCCTACCTTCCAGCTGCTACAACAAAGAATCAGCCATCAACAGCAAAAGGCACCCCACTACCACTCCAGTTCTTGAAGCTCTGTGTGGCCAATCTTTCCAAGGTCAGTTATGATAACACACTCTATTTTTGCTACTGTGGAACACTCTGGCACCCCTTGATGTTCTCTTTGACCTGTTCATTGACCTCCCTTTGTTAAGTTCTTTATCGTGTCCTCCGTTCCTTACAGGGATCCTAATTAATATGGTGTCCACTCAGAGAAATCCCAGACTTAACTTACCTCTGCAGTGACAGAAGTGGGTCCCACGGCTTTTCTTCCCAGGGTACTATACAGGATGGCTGACTACCAGAAAATCGCCTATAACCCTCAATTACAAAAGATAAAAAGGAGCCCGACTCAATGCTTGTGTGCGAACCCAGGGTTGCTTTTGAAAAATCCATGCTTGCAGACATGAACCCTGTTACTGCAGGTGTTCTGACTTTTTTTTTTTTTAAAAAAAAAAAATGTCTTGACCCTTTGTCTTGCAGGTCCCCAGTTCACTTTGTGGGTTTCCAAAGAGTGGAAGTATACTTGATAGACTATGCCTGTCTAAATCACAGGAACATAACTCTGATCTTACCCATCTCCACGGACTGAAATCCTTTGTACGACTGCTGGCTTGTCACTAGAGGGTAGATCCGACAAAAGTGTTTCATGAGCAGTTGTGCTTCAGGGCTACTGCCCTCAGGGTGACTACTTCCTTCCTTCCACTCAGCCAGGATAGTCCATGCTCTGAACGGAATAAGCTATTAGTCACTAGATAGTATCAGAGAGAAACTTTAACCAGGTGTCTGAGTGGAGGTCACTGTTCATTAGAGGCCTTCCGTGATCCTGGTTTCTAATACCTTGGTCTTCAAAGATCATGGTCCTGGAAGAAATTTCTAGCCTATTTCCAAGTTGTTTTACCTGGCTATTTTCTCTGCCAGTCTTAAAATGTACATTTCTTGCTTTTTTATGATTCCTTCCAAAGAAACCAGCCATTCTTTCTATCAAAGTGTACTGTAGTGGCCTCTCAGGGAAGCATGCTTTTCACTCAAATATTAAGGTTACAGGGTCCAGAAGGGCCAGCAAATGCAACCCTGAAATGAACATCTCCCAAGCAGAAGTCCTGCCTGTCACACAAGTATAAAGGAAAATGGCCCAATGGAAGCATCATGTAAATCACTCAATAGAGAGTGCCAAAAGTTTCACTGCATTCCTCCCAGAACCTAAATCCCAAAGAACCTAGTTCTCTAAACCCTCACCTAGAAACTGGGGAGGTAAAATGAGCTGTGAATAGCTATTGGGAAAGTGTGGGGAGTGGTGGGACCTGAATGGACCACCTTCTAATCTACAGTCACACCATATTTTGTATCCAGCAATGAATCAAAATTGTTGAGCTCAGTTTATAACTTTAAAGACCCTAAACTCCTGTTATCATCATCAGTGTTACGTACCAGTGATGGAGCCATGACTTGTATACAGAGTCTATGCTTCTCAAAAGATGCTGATCTACCTGGCTATTACTTGATTTGGGGGATTGGTATAGATGGGATTCAGGTGCCCGAGTTATTGAGCAGTGCAGTACATTATCATCTTGGGAATAAGGGTTGTGCTTTCGTAAGGTACAATATACTTCAACACATTTTAAAATAGATGAGCTTTTACAAAAACATTGTTTTTTTTCTAAATGTTTTGAAACAACATTTATTGGAGCTCACAAAAAATAATTATTGTTGGGTGTGTGTGTGTGTGTGTGTGTGTGTGTGTGTGTGTGTGTGTGTGAGTGGAAACCATGTAATATTCATTTCCAGCATTGCACATAGCCCTTCCCTGTGTTCATTGGCAAACTTGCTCTATTCCTTCGAGAATAAAATGTCTGAGTTGTACTGACACGAAAAAGCTCATTTAGAAATTGTAGTCCTTTCTCAATATCTTTGGCACCACAGCCATAGCATCTTCGTTGAAACACCAAAACTCTCCACTGCAGAGCAGTGTAGCAGTAGGTATGTTGATACCGTCCATTGATGGTCTCTGGTAAAGTTATTTAGACAAACACATTGCCCAGAACTGGACCATGTGCGAATACACTTAGTGCATTTCCAGTAAACATTTGAACTTCCTTTTAGATGCAAATCCCCATTGATCTGGCCAGTGTCCACTGCCCTGGGAATGGGGTCTCCCTTTCAGTGTTCAATTAAACTCTGCCCGCATAATCCGGAGGACATATCCGAGATTGAGGTCAGATATGAACACATTGTTCCCTCATAAAGTATTGTGACAACTCCAGGCTCCTCCTCATATAATGGGACGATTTTGTGACAACATGGTTTTCTAAATTTGTTTTTTTCTTTCATGCTAAATGGAACGTCAAAGTACATCGAGACTATGGGGTTTCCCAGAGAAGGAGGTAGGTAAGCTGTAGAAGCAAAAACAGACATGCTAACAAGCATAAGCCCAACCCATTCATTGGCTGTTTTTCTCCCAGGTGGTCTAGAGCTCATTGCCATAGTTTGCTGAATTGAATTTGGCTGCTAAAATCCCTCAGAAAAGCTTGGGATGTGGAACCTGAGTCATAAAGCCATGTATAACACTGACAATAATGTGTAAGGAGGGAGCCCCGTACACAGGAGTTAAGAGCATGCACGACCTCACAGGACCTTGCAACAGTTTATATAACATCTCTTAAAAATTATTTAGTGCCATTATATATTTATTGCTCAACTACTTTTCTATCTAAACCTGTCTTGAACTTGTTTATATTTTGGCCTTTACAGTGAGTTCAGGTAACACATCCCATATGTGTTCTTCCCATTTAGAGAAGAAGGCCTTCTTGTTAATTCCGAGCCTATATTTTATCAAAACTGTTGCTGATATAGCTGAGTGAGTACCAGGATTTATTGTCCAATAAAGCTCATAGAGAGAAAACACAGACAATACATTTCAACTGGTTTTAGCTACTGAAATCTTTCTGGAGCAGAAACCAAACCAAATAAACAAGCCTGCATTGCAGATTAGGGGATATAGCTAACAGATTCATAAGCCTATATGACATACTTCCCTGTAAAGGATAACACATCACAATCCCTACTGTCAATCTGCCTTCCTCCATTAGAACATTAGCAGCAAAGACTGATACAGACAGTAGTTCTGTGACAAACATTGCTGAGTAAATGAAGCTGTGGAGACATAAGACATGACCTAGCCTAGTCCTGATGCTGTCTTCCCTGGGACATCTAGTGTTATACTTCAGGGTCTTCCGTGGAGCCTGTTCCCTGTGGATGGACTTCTGACTGCTTGCAATACACAGCTTGAAGATAAAGACCACAATTTGAGGGCCCCTCAGCACCGCAAGGAAAGCAGAGCACATATAATTCCCAATGTACAGCTGAGCAAATGGACTCAGAGACAAGAATGGATGTGCTCGTGGGATTGTTGGTAAGAAGCAGCAATGTTGTAGATGCCACCACAGTTTTAAACTCTTGACCACAAGTTAGAAAAAAAGGACATTCCAACTCTAAACACTAATGTATAGCCACCCAATTAAAGCCTCCATGAAAGAATGGCAATGCTCATAATGTTCTTAGATATGGATTCACGTATGTCCACATTTTCCTGCATAACTCCTTTACTTGTTTGTTTTCTCCCTTTTCAAAATTGGAGGAAAAATTACCTCATCCTCTTTAGGTATCTTTGATGTCACCGAGGTAGGGGCACAAAATGGTTCCTCCCTGCTGTAGTTAGAGCATGAGAAAGTCTGGAGAGAGAAGACTTGAAAGTTTTTGCAAAAAAAAAAAAAAAAAAAAAAAAAAAAAAAAAAAACTTTCAGAAGGGGAACAGAATCCAGACCTGGATGGCCGGATGATCTGGGCAGGAAGCGGTTAAGGGACCGTGAGATGCTCTGAGCTGCCAAGACCACCTCCATGAGTCTGCAAGATTAGACATGGAACAGATGTGAGGCAAGCCAGAGGCCTTCAGAGGAAGATAGCAATGACATGCGTTGACCTTGTCGAGGGCCTGACAAAGGGACCATAAGCTTTTTGAAGTCCCAGCACTGGGGCCATTTTTTATGGACTCTCCAAGGTTATATAGACTTTTTTCTCCAACAGAGAACACTTAATTACAGCAAGTTGTTTACAAGGAAGGGAAGTGAGCCCAAAGGGGGCTATCAGGGTGACTGCACAGAAAGTAAACAAATGAGCCTGCACAACAGCTGAGCTTTCCTTGAGTTCTCTGTGGCTGATAAGAGTCCCATCATCCCTGGAGACGATGTTTGTCTATTTTGCCGAGAGTTAAGAAATACTGAGGTAAAGATGTCACAGGCTGATGATCCCATGTTGTCAGGAGTTTGGTCATGGTCTAGCTTGTAACTATATTTTCTAGCTGGGAGGCAACTAGGCCTCTGATTGCAGGAGGTTAAACGTTGGGTCCCATATGCCATGGACATTACCACAGGGACTCCCTGAAATGAGCTAAGTATTGGTGGATCTTCAAGCCAAGGAAGACTTTGAATAAGTCCTTCTGCTTTATCTTTTACAAGATAGTCTCTACTCAGAGGAGAGCCAGCTAGAGTGGAATATGAGCCAGGGATGAAGATAGGGGATTCAGTGCACCTCTGATAGGGTTCTGTGGACCTAAGGCCTATTAGGAAGTCTAGGATAGACTCTCCTAATAGGAGAAATTACCCTATGTTATGTCTGGTTCCCTGGAGGTAATGAACAAGGGATTTTAGCAAGGTAGGTGTATATAGTAAGATGCTTGTCTAAGGGAACTGTGCTTCCATGCATCCTTGGAAGGATGCCCTGGGCTCCAGGTATGGAAAAATGAGGCTGGTGCCTTGGGTAGGTAAGGCCTTGTTAGCCTTTCTTGAAGAAAGACTGGCCCAAGTATCCAGGACTCACCATAAACTAGTGAAGCAAACTCAGTAGTAGGTGCTGCTTCCTCCCTCAATAGGTATATGTTAGAAAACAATGGGAATGCTGTACATTAGCTATGTTTCTAGGGATATTCTTTCCGAAGGGCAGAGCCCTGTGTTTTCTTTGGAGACTATGCACATCATTAGGATTACACTATCCCCTTCAAAGTACACAAACGCTATCTACTTATTTTGGGGGTTTACACTGAAACTGAAAGAACATGATAATTTTATAGGAAGATTCGTGAGCATTTAGCTCATTGCTTATTTTCTACTTATTAGTAAGACCAAGTTCCTTAAGTTTAAGGCATGGAGAACTTGCGGTGTCAAAGACACAATTTAAGTCACTGCAGGGACAATTAAGCTCTGGTGAAATCATCTGTGGGTGTTGGCATGGCAGATGAGCCTGTGTTTACTAGAAGACTTGTTATGAAGTCAGGAAGAAAGCAAGGGTTTAGGAAAATCCACATAGATAAGAAAGGTCAAGCCAAACCACAATTTACTGTTATACCCTATGCTCAAGGTTTACCTTCTTTTTCTGTTTCTAATCCATTCGAGTTTCTGTCTTGGACCACTAGAAATAACTGCTGTTTTCTGGGGCAAAACCAGAAGCCTTTCTGTTTCCTGCCCTGGAACCTGTGCAGGGGAAGCTCTCATTAGAGTGGTGAGCAAGCCTCACTTTGAGTCCATCTGTGTAAAGACTACATGTGATGGATGTTTGTATCACTTCACACAGCTTGGTGCCTCATCAGATGGACACCGTGGTGCATCGATTCATACAATAGACAAGGTGTACACAATTCACAGTGGTGTGTGGATTGGGGCTTTGCTCATATTGCTCCTGTTACTGCCACATGCTCTTGCATGATAAGTTTCTATTCGTCCACAAGAATCAACCCACGTGCTGTGCTTTTTTACCAGTCTTTCATTGTCATAGGATTTCTACTAGAAGTACATGTAGGTGTTGTGCCCTTAATCTTCCTTGCATAGAAGCCATTTGTATCTTTCTCCCACTGTACAGCATACTCTTTATTGCCTGGTATGCCTACTTGTTTATCTGGTGAGAAGAAACCTATGTCTGATGGATACCACTAATACACCTAGTGGGTTTTGTGAATTGATGTCTATATGCAGGTGAAGACAGGCACAAGATAAGGCAAGGTTCGTGATTGGGCAGTGAAGAAGAGAGGTGGGCTGAGAAATTTAGAGATGGAGAGAGAGAAAAAGGAATAAGAGAGAAGAACCAAGATGGAGGAAGAGAAGGATGAATCTGATCTGTGTGGCTTTAAGTAGCCACAGGTAACTATGAATATCTTATAAGGGATGGCTTATTACAGGACAATTTGTCTTATCTAGGTGGGCAGTTTATATCAGTATCAATTGGCTCTGGGTATATTGTGTGAACGTTTCATAGGGTGAAAATTTACTGATATAAATCTGATTGATAAATTACAAACCTCTAGAGGTTAGATTTTGCTGGGTTACCAGGATTTGTGACAGCTAACTGTGAGACAGGCAGTCCTTGATTGGAGCTGGCGTGGCAGGGACCTGCCATGGGGCTAGCCATACAGGCAGAGAAACCCCTGGGACCAGAGAGTAGCCAGTGGTAGCATGGCATGGCACATGGTGCCTTTTTGCATTTTTAAATGTTTACTGCAACAGGGTTTTAGTCTATGTGTAGCCACACTCAGCAGCATAGGGAATATGGAGCTAGACTGCGAGTAGGTCCTTCTTCATTTTGATGTCCCACAAAAAAAAGCAACCATGCCTATTGAATGAATAAAATAGCCTCATGTGCCAACAATACCTTCTGAGTTCAGCATCTGCAGGCATTGCTGTGGTATATGAGAAACTTACACATGTCTCTAGACCAGGTGAGTAGCATAAGGTTGTCACGCGAAGCTGGCAAATGGAATCCACGTAACCTGACTCTATGGTTATTGGCAGGGCAGCTGTGCAGACAGGAGGCATGTGTGTGCATTTGCCTTTGTGGCTGTACCAGATGGACAAAGTAGACATTGTGACTTGACATCTGAACTTATGCCTCTGGCTATATACACACTCCTCTGGTAGAACTTCTCAAAAGCAGCTACTTCTTCCTAATGGATGAGGCACATTGTAGGACAATTTTAGCCAAAGGAAAGGTGGAGCCAGGATGTAGGTTGCAGACATCACATTGCCTGGCCTTGCTGTGCTACTCACTTGTTTGGATAAAGAAGCAGGAAGATTTGCTCTTCTCTGTTGGTAAAGGCCAACCTCTTGATTGAGTGCTCAGATTCAGGAGGGATGCACATAGTGGGATAAGGGAGGAAGGTGATACCTGCTTAGCCAGATTAGCAGAGTCAACCCTGAAGAACAAAGGGGTGACAGATGTCATAGGCATATCACCCTTACCTGCAGAGATGGCCACTCTTTACCTTAAGGGAAAATTTCAGGTCATTATTTTCTGTAAGACAGAAAGCTTTTCTACCTATTTTTCTTTTATGTTAACTTTCTCCCCTTTTGCGCTCTCTTTATTAGAAATGTTGTCAGATACAGAGTGCATAGTAAGTACATCATAGTACACCACCCCTGTTTCTATCACCCAGCTGCAGCGATTATCAATACCTTGTTCTCTTTTATATAGGACTTTCACACTCTGGAGCGCATGATTCCCGAGATCTATTCCAGTTCTGCAAAGGTAGGGACTTTTCACTTCAAATGTTCCTGGAAAAGATTGTTTTCTCATTACAAGAAAAGAATATGGGAGGGCATAGTCTACCCAAGTTGCAGGAACACATTTCATAATAGGTGAGGAGGGTATTTAGTCCTGATGACACCCAATTATTTGCAGTATGAGGTGAACACAGGATTGCTGAACTCATCAAAGCTAGCTCAGAGATGCTGCTTTGAGCAGGAGGAGTACAGGAGTCCATTTTGAAATTACAATTTAGGCAGAACCACCAATAGCAGGTCATACTAACATGCAGAGTCTGGAAGCTGGATATCCGCATCCCTCTTACTTCAAGAGATGATATCTTTTTTTCCCCAATCTTATGTCTGCTCTTTAATGTTTTTGCAATTTTTTGCCTCCCTTTTAAAAAAGTTTCATCAAAAAAATCTATTGTTGTATACTTTTAGCTTTTTCAAAATAAAACCTGTAATAGATTGGTAATATTCAAATAACCTTGTATCTGGCTTTTGGGTCACTCTAGCTATGTGTGTAGTCAAGCTGCTTCTGCCAGAGCAACTTGGCATGCTAAAAACCTCTTGACAGCATATGGCTTCTGTTAGTGATGTCAGTGTATCCCTTGGGTGTGAGATACAAGAAAGATGGGTAGAGAGAATGTGCCTCTTACATATTTTTCCATTTAGTCCCTGGGAACATGTATGTTAAGATATGTCACTGTGTTCTTACCTGTAAAACATGGAACTCTCACTTATCAACTCCTTTTCTAGTGAAGAATCTATAAATTACAGGGAGAACCTTTCTTATTAATGTAGATCTATGCAATGTAGTACCCAACAAATAAAAAAATCAAGGCTGGTACAAAAGGGCAGAATACAGACTTCCATACACGTGTATGGTAGGTGGCTACACTCCACGTCATAAGATGAGCTGGCTGATATGCAAGAGGAGAGAAAACCTTTCACTTACTGGGTTGAGCATTTAAAAATTATTGAATTACCACATATTAATGAGTAAATTAATATGCATTTGCATTCTAATAGTATGTGCTTTACATTGTCCTGATAGAGTTTTGGGAAATTCTCAGAACCCCTGGTTTTATAGGCAAAGAAGAAAGGACCAAACATTTCTATGACTCCTATGATATTCCATGCCATGCTTCAAAACCAAGACAGCAGGCCAAGTCACTTTTTTCCTGCATATCTAGTGAGGGTGTACACACTGAGATTAATTGCCTAGAAGCTGGAACTATCCACAGAATGACAAATCAGAGACCTGCCTGAGTATCTTTTTAACTTGGTTATCTAACTACAAGGAATTATGAATGGATTATACACATGGGTTTTATATGTCTGTAGTCAATGTGGACTTGGTTTGTTGTGCATATAAGGCAAAAATATCTAGTATTTGGCTATAAAAGTGCTGGAGGTTTTCCTTCTCAAATTAATATTAGTCAGGGGACACGTAAGGCATGACAATAAAGATGCACACACTCTATTTCAACAGCTTTGCCTTTCTCTTTAGACCTCTGAGGCAAAATGTCAAGTCCCCTGCAGCAGTCACTTCCTGCACTCTTCCGATTCCAGCCAACTCTGAAGCACCGTTACATGGCAGGTATGAATCTATCCTCTGAATGGCAACTTCCTGCATCAGACCAGTCACTCAGTGCTTTAGGAAACCAGACTCTATATTGCTCTTAATGCACAATTGGGCCCATGTACAGACAGAAACTCTTGCTCATTTCCAAACTGGTGATCTCTGAGCACCAAATGATCAATCTAGGAGAAAACCGGGGGATATTTCTATGCCTCACAATGGAGCACAGACCACAGCTTATTAATGCCTCTTAGAAGAACTGATCATGTCTGTCCTCTGTATCAGAAACTGTTTCTGGCTGATTGAGTAAAAGATAAAATTCAAGTACAAGTTTATAAAGAAATGGTGGGGTGAGATCTGGGCAGAGAAATGAAGCAAATGATGTAGTAACATGCTAAGAAGAATCCCATAGTTGCTTGAGAGTAGAGCCTCTGTGGAATAATATTGTAGGGGGGGGGTTGACTGTAAAGAATAAATAAGAGGTGAGTAGCATAAAAAGGTAAGAGAGTGGCAGAAAGCACAGAGGTCCTGAGGAGGAAGATCGGAGAGGTGCTGGAAGAACAGAAAGAGAAGGTATCTATTCCCGTAAGAAGAAGGAACATAATTCAGATGCGAGGCCATGGGAAATTCTGGAATGCCAGAAGGAGTAGTAAATGTGATCTGAAGAATTTCTTATAGTTCCAGTTATTTCCTCATCCATATCTGTCCCATGGCAGAACAAAAAATAGATCTAAGACATACTGGGCCCTTTGAGTAAGTAGGCCAGGTAAGGGAGAAAGGCAAGTTATGAGTCACAATCATTAAACCTACACCTGATTGGTGGGATTAAGGATTTATACTTGGTTTACTGTGTAATTCGGTAACTTTCTTGGATATGTGACTCTGCATTCTAAAAGAGAGTTTGGGTAGACATGGAATTACTGAGGTACAGCATCACCTAAGGTGATTTCATAGAAAGAGAAGATCCCAGATGATATGACACTTCAGAACTTAGCCACCCAACAGCAGAGGAGACAGAAGAGATTGGAGACTTGAGGAAAGTCAAGCAAAGCCTGTGATCAATGAGAATTAAAAATACCAAGAAAGGAATAATCACAATTCAGAACATCTTGATGCTATTTAGAATGACAATTCCCTTCTAAGCCATTGGTCATCCCCCTTCAGACTCCCCCATTAGTCATGTCTTTGGCTTGGATCTCAAACTGGAGGTAGGTTTTACTCCCTTCTTTTCTTCAAAGCCAGGCCCACAATGACTAGTCTCATTTTCTCCAGTTCAGGAATGACAATTCATTCTTTCTTGCTTAGGCTCTGTATCCAGCCCCACTTAGTATCTCAAAGGATGGTTCTAGCCTTTGCCTCATAGGCAGAACCCGACAGCAGGGAGTGAATACAAGCTAAGGAAAAAGAGATGCACACTGGGCTAACATTCTGCTTTGGGGCTACACCAGTTTGTAAATACCTACTTGAAGACTGGAATGACAAAATGAAATTTTCCAACTCTTTCATGTAGAGAGGCTTTGTAATAACTCAATAAATGCTGAAGAGGCATTCATAATCTTTTTGGGAAAAATTAGGAAATTATTCAAAGCAAAATGCCTCTACTGTCCATGAGTAAGTAAGGGAGGGAATGAAGAAATATGTGGGGTTAATAGGTTCCTATGAGTCCAGAGGCTGCAAAAACATGTTTTACCATTTTGGTTTGTCTGTGTTAAAATAGCATCCTAGATTTAGTAGCTTCATATAACAAACATTTATTATTGCATAGTTGCTGTGTGCCAGGAATACAGGAGCAGCTTAACAAGGTCATATGGTTCAGGAGACTTTATGAGGTAGCAAAACTATGTCACCCAGGATTATCATAATTTAATGGTTTGCCTGGAGCTGGAGGGTTCACTTCAAGATGGCCTCCTCACAGACTTTTGGCAGAAAACCTACATTTGTCAGTATGTGAGTCCCTCTATGGTTTTTACTGAAAACTCTCAAAGCATGGTACATATCCTTGCTACTACATCCCAACAGAGTACATAATCCACAAGACTAGAACAAAAGCTCAACACAACAACTTGATACATACCAAGTCCAAGACGATGCTCATCTCTATGTTCTATTTGTTAGAAGCCATTGAGTACAGCCTATTGTGCAGCCGAGAGGAATCAGACTCCACCTTTGGAAGCCATCCAATCACATGTGGATGGTTTTTAATCCCCCACTCTGGCTAGAATTAGATGGTGAAGTGATAATTAGAAATTGGACTATTAGTCTGATGAAAAAGTGTTGGAACAGGAGTTATTTGGGAAGGAGTATCAAGATTGGAAATTTTAAATTCATAAATTTGGAGGGGAATATTGTCAACAAGTATTCATAACCATCTCTGGAGAAAAAAGGGATCAGGAAATAAGATTCAGCAAGGCTAATTTTGCAGCAGAGAAGCACAGTTCTTTCTCTTGAAGAAGTAAGGCTGCAAAAGACGATTACTGATCCAAAGAAGAACACGGCCTTCTTCCAGATCTGAGCTATAGGGCAGTGGTCTGTGTCTTGAAGAACACATTGTGTCAGGCACTGAGGGGATGAGGGGACTGACGAGCCTAAAATATGGTCAATTATAATAAAAGTTAGCTAGAAGAAGCCCTGAATTTGAACTCTGTAGTAAATATTCAGTTCTAATCTTTCCCTTCCCCCTCCATTTACGATTTAATACTTGGCAAGAGAAAGGCCACTGGACAGTATTTATGAGCTCATTATCTCTGTGTGTCTGCTGCCATGGGGGAGAGTTCTTGTAACAAGAGTATTCTGTTGTAGGAAGTTCACTGCAGGTGTCTCTCCATTGTGTAAATGCAGTGGTGAGCACAAATGCTCCGCTGGCCCAGACTCTGTAGCTAAATATTACCGTCTGCAGCAGACACCACGGAACATATGATCAGACTGAGTCAGGATAAGATAACCTGAAGGAAGCCAGTGAGGCAAATACTCACACTGCAGGAACATGAGCATGTCTTCCAAGATGGGGAAGTTGATGGTACCTCTTTACCCCTGCTCAGACCCTCAGCCAAAGCCCTAGAGGAAATACTACGTGGCAGATACTGACAGGACCCCTAGGTACACTGAACTCTTCAGTCTCAGATCAGCAAAAGAAACACTGTTTTGTCACCATTTGTTTAAATGGACACCAAGTATTAAACAAGCAAACAAAAACCAAAATGACAGTAATGTGAGCAAGCTGAGGTTCAAAGTGGAAATCTTTCAAACTCACTATTTTACACCAAACAGCTTAATGTCTACATATATTGTAAAGTCTCATATCTGATTCTGGATTTAAATGATTTAGTAGGAGCAACAGTATAAAATGTCACTGGGGCTCTAATGGAAAACAAGTTTTTCTTAGCCTTAGAGATATTATTTTAAGTATTTTAAATTATGTGATCACAACTTGGTCTTGGTTTATATTTCCTTTTTAATGGGTTTTCTCCTCACACCCTTTCTCAGAGAATGGGTCAATAAAACTTCCCATTGGTTTACTATAAAATGAAAGACTTTTGACATTCATTTATGTCATTTAATTTATGAGCTATTTACCCACAACTAGCACTGCTGTAAAGTTTTGAAGAAAATAATGTCCCTTGGAAGACAGATGTGTGGGAACTGTTCATAGGACATAAAACCTAAGCAGACAGTCCTAGGCAGAAAATAATTATGTTAACTGATTTTTATTATTTTCAGTCTTTGAAATGAACACCTATTTAAAATGGATCTACTCAGTCATTCTTAAAAGTGAGACTGCAGTATATTGAAATAAAATCACCACTGACTATTAAGACAAAAAGTATTCCCAGCGTTTTGAAATAAATAGATTTTGTATAACTCAATTCTTCACTAACCCTGTTCATTGGATCTGAATGCTGAGTTATGGTTTTTAAAGGACAGATTATTTATTTAAACTTTCTCTGTTAATAGGGACTGAGAAAAGAATATTTCTATTTTCCTTTATTCAGCCTGTGATCAAAGAGGTCTAAAAAGAGCCTGTTAGAACAGAGAGAAAATGGCTGTTTTTCAGAAACATCCCTGAGGTTGGTGGGGATGGTAGAGGAGTCAGAACATGAGGATGATTTTCAGAGAAAGTACTTCTTCACGGGGAAGAGCTTACTCTACAGATTTCAGGAAAATGATAGAGTTAATTAATATTGGCAGTTGGGCTCATTTTGTACAGAACTTTAGGTAGCAGCTGACCAGGTGCCAGAAGACTGGAAGCAAGTCTTTTTTTTGGATTGAAAAGGTCACAGATATTAACATGAAGGAAACTCAAGGGCCCCTGTTGAGTGGGTTTCAGTACCAACAGCTAGCTATAGTTGTAGAAATGAGCAGCTCCTACTCTTCCTTCATAGGATGTTTCCTTTTCTAAAGTCCTGTAGCCAGAATAACCATATGCCTTAGGGATTTCAGGACACCTTTAACTTAAAATAATCTAAGCTGCTGCACATGCCTTGCCATGCTAGATCCTGTGACCAATATGGGGTTCAGAAAGCATGGTCACCACAGATTGAGCCATTCCAAATGATCACTCACATTCCACTGACTCCCAGACGATTTGATCATCTTGTGCTTGTTGAACACCCCGTCCAGCTCGGACCCCTGGGGAAGAATGAGAAGGCCTTTTTCCCTTTCAGTATTATGAGAATACTTTCCTTACAACTTAAGACACAGAAAGGCATTTCGAGTTACACATGCATAGTTCAGGAAAGTTAGTGAGCCTAACCAAGCAGATAGACAAAGAAGTGTGGTTCTACCCGTTAGAATCGCTGGCTAACAGAAACGGACATGCATAAGCATGATTCTGACATTTATTTATTCAAAAAAGTAGTTCTGATTTGTCTACAGGTGTATATCACCTCTCAACCTCAGAAATATAATGTAAACCTTTTTCTATATCATTAGACATACGTTGCAACCACCATTTTCAGCCCTTCCTTGTACTTTATCGAAAGAACTTGTAATATGTTATTAATGCTCAAGGATACTATTTTGATTGTACATAAAATGCTGAGAAAAGGCACAACATTTTCTACATGGAGTCCCTGGGTAGTAATAGATGGCCTTGTCCTGCAGAGGATTTTGAAACCTGCCAGAAATGATAGCTTGCTATAATGTATATATGATCTATCCCTTGTTTGCGCAAACACTTCACTGACATACTAATGAAGCCCACTGTAACATTTGTTGACTTGGCTGTTAGCTGTTCCTGCATTTCTCAAGGATACCCTGGTGTCCCGATCAACTTTTTCAATCACTGAGTTGCCATCAGTTTCTTGGCTGTCTGTGGCTAGCATTGTTCTGAGGTTGATCTCTGGTGGAGACTGTCTGGATCACATCTTTGGGTACTGCATCACACAGTACGTCTGCTCCCTGGCTCCAACCAAGACTTTAAAGAGATTTTTTAAAAGGCTCAGAAAGTTTCTTGGATATCAAGCAGCTCTTATAAAAATAACATTTTTATGACTTAAAATGTAAATGAATAAGGAACATGTGGATTAAATTTCCTTTGAAATGCCCAAGGGCTTAAAAAGCCAAAGAGACGAGCACTTGCAAAATGAGCTAAATCAAGTTTTGCCAAAAATAAAACACTTGAAAAATTGTTTGGGATATTTTGCTGATCCCCAGGTGCTCAGGGGTTCTCTTTTCTAAATTTGGGAATGACTTAGATTTTAAAATGTAGGTCACCCAATGAAACACACTTCGAATGAGCTCTGTGGGCACTTGGCTCTCAAGTTGAAGAAGAGACGTCAAAAGTCAATTTTCAATCATGACACTTGAACTCTATCTACTTTTTCAGCATGCTATAGCCTCTTCCTCTCACTGTGATCAGACGCTGACTGTACAAATGGTGTCCTGGGTGTGGGGCTCAGACCTTGTTAGGGAAAGACTGATAGCCTACAAAGAGGTCCAAATAAACATTTGTCTCCTGCTTTCTTCTGTCCCTTGACCCATGTTTCCTGGCTTCAATCTTTAGGCAGTTCTCATTGAAGTTTAGGCCAAGATAGAGATGCTTGTGTAAGTAATTTATCAAGGAAATGATTCTTAGAGAAGGCAGGAGGAGAAATTAAGCAAGACATAGTTTCTGGTGAAGTCTAGCCTTAGTCCAATTCCACAGGGAGCTCAGGGTAAGACTTGCTGAATGGATTTCCCTTGCCTTGAGGAGTAGCTGCCAGTCATGAGCTTTTAGTTCCCCAAGAATGAAGAATCTCATCTCCAGGGCCCTTGGGAGATGGACAGCTGTAGTCACAGTGCTAAGAACAGTCCTGGAAGACATTGCTCCAGGCCAGAGGGTAACTGTGGCTTTCAGATAACACCCACAGCAGTGGAGGCAGACTTGTATCTGCCTAGGGAGTGTTATAGGAGGCTGACCCAGACAGAGCCTGAACACGGTCATTTGCATCCCACTTTCCCAGAGCCTTGATAACATCAGTTTTTCTTTCCTCTGCATCCACACAGTGCATCATTTCCCAGGTTTGCTGTGTTGTTTGCATCTGTCTTCTTTGAATATTTCCTACCACAGTCACAACTGCCTAAACATCCTCATCTGCTCAACTACAGCCTGGAGCTCCTTACCCAGTTCTAAGCCCAGTTTCATCTTTAAAATATTCTTAACCCATGTTATCCCACACATTGCCAAAGTAAAATTTACCTTCAAACACCACTTCCAAGTGATTTTGAATAAACCGTGGTCCTCAAAGGCAAAGAACACCTTGGAGTTATAATATTCTCTTTGGAGGCCCACTTACTACTAACATTGTAACCTTACAACAGAGTTAACATTTTCATATATAATGTTATTTGGTAACAAATTATGATACAGGAAAGCAAATTTTAAGAATAAAATTTTGAGAGAATTTATTAAGTGTTTAAAGTACTATAGTGTGTAAAATCCTGAGAGGAGGGCTTGTTAGGTGCTCCGTGGATACTGGCTGGCGTTACTCACTGCTGCAAGCCTCACATCTGTTCTCTGGTTATACCCTATCCTCTGCCAAGAGTTGTTTTACACACAGAAGCAGAGGCTCATGTTTAAACTCAGATTATTACATGACTGCCTTGTATATGTTCCCTCCCATGTTGCACAAGGAAACCCAGTGTGCGCCTTGCCCTGCCCGGCCTCTAATCTCCAATCACTGCCTGGCACGTGCTTCTAGTGTATGAGCTTTCTTTTGTTCCTTATGTGCCACCACCTCCTTGCCACAGGACCTTGACCTCCTCACAACAGTATGAAAACCATTCAATGAGGTTGCAGTGGCCTTTGTCACTACAGAGCTTTCATATAGGGAGGGAGCAAAATAAAGGATGCTAATGTGTTCAAGCATATATGTACTTCTATGCATTCGTGTGTTTCAAGAAAATAAAATGAAGAGGAAAGGAGCAGAGCAGTAATCAGAAAGATTCTTCAAGAATACTGACTGTATTTGAGCAAAGTTTGAAAGAGATCACCAGTCTCAGGCCATTACGTAGCATGCAATTTGGCTTCTTGCGTTTCTCCCACTTAAGTTAATGTGCAACTGGAGGGCTGTGGTCTAAGCGTTCACCTATCTCTTGATGGAGTCCAAGATGGAGAAAGGGAACTTCAAGCCTGGGGTTGAGGGAGACTGTCTTTCTCAACGGTGCTACTTTTCAGTGAAGAACTCAGGTCTCTAGGAATTCTGCATGTGTGGCTGTCTTCACATTGGAAGTGTGATTATCAGAGGTAGAGGCAGGTTTGAGGCAGGGCTGATTGGTGTGGTAAATGACTCACTCTCTGTCCACTTATACACTCCGTTTATACACTTGCCAGGGTCCTAGAACATCAGAAAATCTAAAGACTGACTCTTTCTCCTTTTCCTTGTTTGTCTTGGATGAAGAGGAGAAACTTCATGCAGAACAGCAATAACTCAGCTCATATGAGATCCATCTTAAAAGAAAAGTGAAGATAAAAAATAAACTTCAAGGTTTGGAAGGCCACAGATAGCCCCAATCACTGTACATCTGAGAGTGTTACTTGAGACCCACAGCTCCGGAGTGCCATTGCCAGCACTTAATGAAGTGAGCTGAGATGTGCAAGAGATGCCATCAAAAAATTTCCCCAGTAGGAGACTTAGGGTTATTTTGTTTTTACTGGTACATACTGATGGTGTATTTGAGTAGGGCTCTGTGTGATGTGTTCACACATTTATAGTGACCTGTTCAGTTACCACCTCCTTGTTTCAATGTCCTCCATTTCTCTTCTCAATCTCTCTCAGTCCCTAGTCATTATAAAGCAGTGGTCCTCAACCTTTCTAATGCTGTGACATGTTGATACAGTTCCTCATGTTGTAGTAACCTTCTACCGTAAAATTATATTGTTGCAACTTCATAGCTGTAATTTTTGTACTATAATGAATCATGATGTAAATATCTAATATGTAGCATATCTAATATGGGACCACCGCAAAAGGTTGAGAACCATTGCTTTAAAGTATATATGTATGTATATATCACATATTACTTGACTTGGGGGGCTGTCTATTTATTAGCTTAATATAATTCAGTCTATGTCAATCTGCAAAATGACAGGATTTTATTCTTCTCATTAGTGCTCCATGTTTACATAAATCACACACATACTTTACTATTCAGCTGTGAATGGCCACCTAGACTGATTACATGTTAATTATCATAAATATTGCAACAAATACAATCATGTGTGATTTCTTGTGAATATATATGGAGGGATGGTGTAGCTTGGAAGTTTGAAAAAAACCTTCATAGTGTCTTGTGTATTTACAATGGCTGTAAGACTTGAATTCACAGAGCTCCATTTTTCTCCCCATAGTCAACAGGCTTTTCCACTACTGTTGAGATTCAATAGACAAAACCAAACCAAGATTGTATCTCACTGTAGTTTGATTCCTATTTCCTCAATGGCTTTTACTATGAAGAATTTTCATAAATACTTGTCGACTATTTGAATTTTTTTCTTTTGACAACTATCTATTCAGATCATTTTCCCATTTTAAGCTGATTATTTAACTGTTTTTGATAGTTAAAAATGATTTTTCTACAGTATGACCTTTACTCTTATTTTGTTTGCCATCTATAATTTCCTCAGCTTGATATATGATGTAACCTCACTTGTCAATCCTGCTTTTAAGTTTGTTTCTTGTTCTTTTGAGATCCTGTTCAGAAAGTAATTGCCTATATCAACACCTGACATATTTCTACTATGATATCTCATAGTAGTTTGGGAGTTTAGCATCTGGCATTTCTGTCTTTGGATTATCTTAAATTGTTGTTTTTTTTTTTTTTTTTGGTGGAGAGTGAGAGAGAGCTCGACTTTCTAGTTTCTTCATGGGGCCACATAACAACACTATGGAATAGGCTTCTCTTTATCCAGTTTATTTCTTGGTACCTTTGTTTAGAATCAAATGGCTCCTGATGTATGGGCTTCATCTCCAGCTTTTATTTTGTTTCCTGGATCTTTATGTCAGTTTCATCTCAATGCCACAGCTTTAGTCACGGATGTTCTATAGTACGTGTTGACATCAGATATGATGACACATATGGCTGTGTTCTTCTGCTATCTGTGTTCTTCTTGCTTCCATATGGTATTTTAGGATGTTTTTCTAGTCCTATGAAAAATGTCGTTAGTATTTTGATGTGAGGTGTAGATCATTTTTAATAGTAGATCTATTTTAACTCTTTGGAATAGGTGTGTGTGTGTGTGTGTGTGTGTGTGTGTGTGTGTGTGTGTGTGTGTGTACTTCAGTTTTATAATTTTTGTTACAGAGTTCCAGTTTCCTTGGTTACAGTTTATCCCTGTATACATATACTTTGAATAAGATTGTACTATCTAGTACATTGTTAGCAAATTTGGACTTTATGAATAGAAAAACTACTTACTCATTTGTTCTGTATCTGACATTCTATTCTACCTCTTTACTAAATGTATCAAGCCCAGAGTCTTTAAATGAAGTCTTCAGGGTTTTCTCAATTTAGAACCTCATCATTTATAATCAGATCTCTATCCCCTTTCATCTATAAATAGATGTCTATGCCCCTTATTTCTTTCGCTTGCATAATTGCTGCAACTAAAACCAAAACTTTCTTGTTATTTTATACAACAAGAGACTGCAGTTGTTTGCCCCAACTCATTCCCTTGCAGTGGCTTTGTCATATACAATCCTTATTACATTCTCTAGTATTTATCATTTGTCAATTTGTCAATTATCTTTTTATTGCAAAGAGGATAGCATTTTATCAAAGTTTATATAATCAATTGAGATGATTAAATTTTGGGGTTCTTTTTGGTTCTACGAATTGATTTTTATTTATTTATTTATTTATTTTTACTGAACACATTATTTTAAAAAAGAAAGATAAGTGTACAAATTTTAAGAATTTTGCATAAAAGTATACAAATAAATTTTTGTCATGCTTATTTTTTTTAAGGTTTTATAGTGTGCATTAAGATCTTATTAGTTACAATGAGCATAAAGTACATGTAAAACAAGATGTAACCTGGAATTAGTCAAAGTTTTCTTTGTGTGTAAGGATTAAGCATAATGGTTTTTTCTTTTCTTTCTTTTTTTCTTATTTTCTTGAACTTCATATAGTCTGTGAGTTGTTTCTGGGGTGTTTAGAGCTTTCTGGGGTTAGTATCCAATTATCAGTGACTGCATATTATATTTGATCTTTTGTGACTGGATTATCTCACTCAGGATGATATTCTCTAGATGCATCCATTTTCTTAAGAATTTCGTAACGTCATTGTTTCTGATAGCTGAGTAGTACTCCATTGTGTAAATGTACCACAATTTTTGTATTCATTCATCTATTGAAGGGCATCTGGGTCCTTTCCAGCTTCTGGCTATTATAAATAGAGGTGCTATGAACATTGTGGTGCATGTGTCTTTGTTGTATGTTGGAGCTTCTCTGGGATATATGCCCAGAAGTGGAATAACTGGGTCTTCAGGTAGTATTATGCCTAATTTTCTGAGGAATCAATAGACTGATTTCCAGAGTGGTTGTACCAGTTTACAACCCCACCAACAGTGGAGAAGTGTTCTTCTTTCTCAACATCCTCACCAGCATCTGCTGTCATCTGAATTTTTGATCTTGGCCAATCTGACTGGTTTGAGGTAGAATCTCAGGGTTGTTTTATTTGCATTTCCCTGATTGCTAATGATGTCAAGCACTTCATTAGATGCTTCTCAGTCATTCAATATTCCTCAATTGAGAACTTTTTGTTTAGCTCTATACTCCATTTTTAGTAGGGTTGTTTGGTTCTCTGGTGTCTAGAATTTTGAGTTCTTTGTATACCTTGGATATTAGGCCTCTATCTGATGTGGGGTTGGTAAAGATCTTTTCCCACACTGTTGGCTGCCATTTTGTTTTCTTGACAGTGTGCTTAGCCTTACAGAAACTGCAATCTCATTAAGTCCCATTTGTCAATCTTTGACCTTAGAGCATAAGCCATTGGTGTTCTGTTTAGAAAATTTTGTCCTGTGCCTATGTGTTCTAAGGTTTTCCCTACTTTTTTATTTAATAGTTTCAGTGGACCTAGTTTAGTGTGGCGATCTTTGATCCACTTGCAATTGAGATTTATACAAGGAGATAAGAAAGGGTCTATTTTCATTCTTCAGCATGCTGAGTGCCAATTGGACCAACACATTTGTTGAATAAGCTGTCCTTTTTCCACTGAATGTTTAGAGCTCATTTGTCAAAAATCAGGTGACCTTATATGTGAGGGCTTATTTCTTGATTTTCTATTCTATTCCATTGATCCATGTGCCTATTTCTGTACCAGTACCATGCAGTTTTTATCACAATTGCCTTGTAATATAGCTTAAGCTCAAGGATAGTGATTCCCGCAGATATTTTCTTGTTGTTGAGGATGGATTTGCTATTCTAGATCTTTTGCTATTCCAGGTGAACTTGCACATTGCTCTTTCCAACTCTATGAAAAACTGGCTTGGTATTTTGATGGGGATTGCATTGAATCTGTAGATAGCTTTTGGTAAGATGGCCATTTTTACAATGTTGATCCTTCCAATCCATTGATGGATTACAGTATATTAAACCATCCCTGCATCGCAGGGATGAAGCCTACTTGATCATGGGGAATGATCACTTGTAATTTGTTCTTGTAATCAGTTTGCAAGGATTGTGTTGAGTATTTTTGCATCAATATTCATAAGTGAGATTTCTCTTAAGTTCTCTTTTTTTGTAGGGTCTTTGTGTGGTTTAGGAACGAGGGTTATTGTAGCCTCAAAAAATGAGTTAGGTAGTATTCCATCTGATTCTATTTTGTGGAATAGTTTGGAGAGTATTGGTATTAGGTTGTCAATAAATGTCTGATAAAATTCTGCACTGAACCCATCTGGACCTGGGCTTTTTTTGGTTGGGAGGCTTTGATGACTGCCTCTATTTCTTTAGGTGTTATGGGATTATTTAGATGGTTTGTGTGGTCCTGGTTTAACTTTAGTATCTGGTATCTGTCTAGTAATTCATGCATTTCTTCGAGATTTTCTAGCTTAGTTGAGTATAGGCTTTTGTAGTAGGATTTGATGATTTCTTGAATTTCCTCAGTTTCAGTTGTTATGTCTCCACTTTCCTTTATGATTTTGTTAATTTGGATACTCTCTCTTTGCCCTCTAGTTAGTCTGGCTAAGGGCTTATCAATCTTATTAATTTTCTGAAAGAACCATATCTTGGTTTTGTTAATTCTTTGAATGGTTCTTTTTGTTTCTATTTGGTCTATTTCTGCTCTAAGATTGATTATTTCTTGCCATTTACTCCTCTTGGGTGTATCTTCTTCCTTTTGTTCTAGAGCTTTCAACTGTGCCCTCAAGTTGCTAGTGTATGCTCTCTCCAGTTTCTTTTTGGAAGCACTCAGAGCTATAAATTTTTCTCTCAGTACTGCTTTCATTGCATCCCATAGGTTTGGGTATGTTGTGTTTTCGTTCTCACTGAATTCTACAAAATCCTTAATTTCTTTCTTTGTTTCTTCTTTGACACTGTTATAGTTTAATAGAGCATTGTTTAGTTTCCATGTGCATCTGGGATTTTTGTTGTCTTTGTTATTATTAAAGACCAGCCTTAGACCATGGTGATCTGAAGGGATGCATGGGAGTATTTGAATCTCCTTATATATATTGAGGCTCGTTTTATGACCATTTATGTGGTCAATTTTAGAGAAGATGCTGAGAAGATGTATTCTTTTGTTTTAGGATGATATGGTCTGTAGATATGTATTAATTCCAGTTGGTTCATAACCTCTGCTAGTTTCACTGTGTCATTGTTCAGTTTCTGTTTCCATGATCTGTCCATTGGTGAGAGTGGAGTATTGAGATCTCCAACTATTATTGCATGGGATGCAATGTATTTTTTGAGCTTTAGTAGGGTTTCTTTTATGAATACCAGTGCTTTTGTATTTGGAGCATATATGTTAAGAATTGAGAGTTCCTCTTGATAAATTTTCCCTGTAATGAGTAAAAAGTGTCCTTCCTTATCTTTTTTGATAACTTTTGGTTGAAAATCTACTTTATTCAATATTGGAATGGCCACTCCAGCTTGCTTCTTGGGGTCATATGCCTGGAAGTTTTTTTTTCCAACCTTTTACTCTGAGATAGTGTCTGTCTTTGTCTCTGAGATGAGTTTTCTGTGTGCAGCAAAATGCTGGGTTTTGTTTATGTATCCAGTCTGATAGCCTATATCTTTTTATTGGGAAATGAGTCCATTTATATTAACAGATATCAAAAAATAGTGGTTGCTGTTTTCTTCTAATTTTGCTTTTGGAGGTAGAACTGTGCCCATGTGTCTTTCTTCTTTTGGTTTTCTTGCTTAGGAGTTTTCTTGTTTTTACCAGGATGTAGTTCCACTTGTTTTATTGGGTTTTCCACCTATAATTTGTTTTAGTGCTGGGTTTTTGGTCAGATATTGTGTAAATTTAGTTTTGTCTCGGAATATCTTAGTCTCTCCATCTATGGTGATTCAGAGTTTTGCTGGGTATAGCAGTTTGCCTGACACTTGTACTCTCTTAGGGTCTCCATCATCTCTGTCCAGGATCTTCTAGCTTTCATAGTCTCTGTTGAGAAATCAGGTGTGTTTCTGATTGGTCTGCTTTTATATGTTACCTGACCTTTTTCCCTTACTGCTTTTAGTATTCTTTCTTTGCTTTGGACACTTGTTATTTTGACTATTATGTGTCTGGAGGAATTTCTTTCCTAGTCCAACCTATTTCCAGTTCTATAGGCTTGTTTTATGCTCATGGTCATCTCATTCTTAAGGGTAGGAAAGTTTTCTTCTATGATTTTGTTGAAGATATTTACTGTGCCTCTTAGTTGATATTCTTTACCCTCTTCTATTCCCATTTTCCTTAGATTTGGTCTTCTCATTGTGTCCTGGATCTCCTGGACATTTTGGGTTAGTAGCATTTTGGTTTTTGTATCTTCTCATACTGTTTTCTTTATGTTTTTAATGTTATCTTTGGCCCCTGAGATTCTCTCTTGCATCTCTTGTAGTCTGTTGGAAATGCTTGCATGTGTGACTTTTAATTTCTTTTTTAGGTTTTCTACCTTTAGTGTTGTCTCTTTTAGTGTTTTCTTTATTGTGTCCTTTTATGTTTTAAATTATTTCTTCCATTCCTTCATCTCTTTGGTTCTGTTTTCCTCTAGTTCTTTGATTTCTTTGATGGTTTTTCTTGTTTCCTCTTTAAAAGCTTCTAATTCTTTATGCTTTTCCTCCAGTTCTTGTTTAAGGATCTCTATCATCATCTTGAGGTATGATTTTGGGTCTGAGTCTTCTTTTGCCGGAGTGTTTGGCATTCCATTGTTTGCTGTGATGGGAGAGCTGGGTTTTGGTGTTGCCAGGTTGTCTTGGTTTCTCTGGGGTATGTTCTTTTGCTTTCCTCTTGCCATCTTGTTGTCAGTGATTGGTTCTCACCTCTCTTTTGTACCTGGCCTATGTCCCTGGATCTCTGTGTGTTCCTGGTGGCAGATGGCCTGAGCGTTTATTCTGTAAGCACGGGCTGCTGGCTTATAACCGACAGCCCAAAGCAGGGTTCCTGCTTCCCTGAATCAAGCACGGTGGGGGTAGGGCACACACTTTCTGCAAGCTAGGCACAGATCTCTCTGTTCCCGACTACTTGGCTACTCTGAGCATGTCTTACTATGCCTGTGTCCCTGGATCTCCGCTGTTCCTGGTGGCAGATGGCCTGAGCGCCTGTTCTCTGGATTATATTTATTGATTTGCATGTGTTGAACCATACTTGCATTCCTAGAACAAATCAGCTTCATCAAGGCAAATGTTCTTCAAGAATGATCCATTTATAAAATTGTGTTTGACTGTTTTTGTTTATTTGCATACACACATATACACACACACATACACACACAGTGTGTTCCTGGTCTATGAAGAGGCCATATGACATTTGATTACCTGGGATTGGAGTTATAGACATTGTTCTTTGTAAAGTAGCAAGTACTCTCAACTATTTAATCCTTCCTCCAGCTCCAGGACAAATGATCTTCCTGTATTGTTTAATTCGATTGCTTATGTTTGATTGAGAAAATTTTTATACCTGGTCATCAGAAATATTGGCCTGTAATTTTTTCTTTGGTTAGTTTTGGTCACAGGTTAATACTGATCACATAGAATGTATCCAGAAGGATTCTTTTGCTTTCAAGTTGCAAAATATTTGAGAGAATTTGGAATTCTTTTCAAATATGATACTGTACTGAAGTGATGCAATCAGCCCTAGGCTTTTCCTTAGTTGGAAACTTTTCTCAAGTAATTTCATGGCTTGTTATTGATTTACCTATGTTTTCATGTTCTTAGATCTTAATTTTACAAAGTAAGAGGCCAGACCTTCCATTTCTTCTGTTTTCTATTTTGTTGACATATTCTTTTGTTTTGTAACTCTAATGACCTTTTGTATTTTAGAGGTACTGATTATAATTTTCCCCATTAACCACAAATATTATTCTTTGAGTTAGGTTGGTTGCTGCTTTTCTCAGTCCTAGTGATACATTTTAAGAAAGAAGTTAAGTAAACAACCTGTTTGCTTAATTGTATGGATATCTTGTCTTTGATACAGCTTTTGTTTTATCTGCTTATGCCAATTTTAAGAACAGTTTAAGTTTCCCTTCTGAATTTCTCTATGATCTATTGTATTCCTCTCAGGTAGTTTTATATCACAAAACAAAGTTTATTTTGTGACTAGAAAAAACATAAACATTTAAAAAAATTATTTTTATAATACTTTTAGTTTTTTCTTTGAAAAACATCAGTCATATTATATAATATACCTCAACTTATATCCTTCAGAAACCTATTGCACATCTTCTGGCAATTTAGTTACATTAAAATCACACTACTACTACTACTACTATTACTACTACTACTACTACTACTACTACTACTACTACTACTACTACTACTACTACTACTAAAGATATTAGTACCACCATGGGTGTGGGGCTATTTACTGAGTCAACTGCAATTTCCTAGTGGCCACACTTCTCACAAAGAAAGCTACTGCTCCTCCTTAGAACCCATGAACTACCAACAGTTCTTTAGTGAGTAATATGACCTCTTAGTACTTTCCCCTTCCACCTTGGGACTTTTTGCTTGATCTTATGCAAGGTCTCCTGTAGATACCTCTACCTGCTGTGAGTTCACATGAGCCATAGTCAACCCAAGTCCAGAAGACAACTCTTTGTAGAGCTCCTCCCAATGTCCAGCTCTTAATTGTTCCCACCTCCTTTTCTGCAAATGTCCTTGAGCCTTGCTGGGTAGGTGTATAAAGATATGCCATCTTCAGGAGAGTGGTCACTGTTGCTAATTCTCAGCATTTAAAATAGTTACAAGTCTCTGCATTAACTACCACCCAACATAAGAGGAAGCTTCCCTGGTCAAGGTTGAGGGAAGCACAACTCTATTATAAAAAGCAGCTAGACACATGCTAATTTTAGCAAAACAATAACAGTAGTTGCCTTAGGGATATAGCCATGGGCTTTGACCTTGTTTACAAAGCCAGGCATTGATTTCTTCCTGTGGAGCAGGCCTCAAATCCAATTAAGAGGTTGGTTACAGAAGATACAACTTGCCTGGCAGTTTGGTATTGTAGTATGTAGGGCCCAGCACAAAATAAGACTAAAAATTTCTTTTTGTCCCCACCCAGCAGGGAATTTCCTTGTCAAATTTATGATTAATTTCTTTATATTTTACAACCAAAATGAGTGTTGTCTTCAGCAATATAGCTTACCATCTAGCTATGAAGGGGGCATCCAAGAGCAGTGGCAATAGCCTGCATTACTTTGGATTCTCTGTGACACACTGTTCAATAACTCTTGGGGAAGGTTAGCCTGTAACTACACTGGGGTTTCAATAATTTATATATTCTGGGAGAGTAATATTGTTTACTCATGTGGGGAACCTTCGTTCAACCTTTTGTTTTAAAAAATTACCTTATGAAATAGTGAAGTCTTTAATGCTTCTTCATACATCTTAACTTTGTAGAACTTATGATTTCTTTGTGGCCTAATATATGCTTTACCCTACAGAAAGTTCAATGTGTACTACATTTCGATTGGCCCCTTCTTACTTATAAAATAAAAACTTTTTAACCAACTCTTAGGCTGATAGCCATAAACCTTTTGGGGAATTCTTGTCTAACACATTGGTGCGCTACCTGTTGCAGTAAATATTAAAAAATGGAAAAGGCTTATCTCTTTATTGGCACCTGAAGTCTCACTCCGCAGGCACTGCTTCAAGTAGGGAGTTAGCACATGGACTCTGTCACTTGGTTCAAGATGCCCCCATGTTCTCATTCTGTCTGACAACTCCCTTCCCTGGCAGTTTACTCTGCCTGCCCTACTGCCTCTGTCCCGGGCTGTTTCTTTACCCCAAATCCCAGTACAAACACAACTCTCAAACACTCAATCCACAAACCCTCTACACAATAAGATTACATGAAATAGACAAAAATACAAACTGCCCTTCTATATGACATATAAGACTTACAAAATCCTTAAAATGTTCATAGCTACTTAATGCCAATTAATCCCACCTGGATCTAATTCATCCTTCCTGATGTCCATCTTGGAACATCTCTTTTCCTCTTCCTTCTGTCCTCTGACCTCCAACCCTCCTCTCTCTACTTAAATTATCCTGCCCAATCACCAGATCTTGCCTTTATTTTTTAAAATTAAAATGGGAAGGTTCAGATAAAGTCACCTTCATGAGTATATGACTAGGCAGCTCTTCTTGGGGGAAGTGGAATTAGCATCAAAATACAAATAACTTCAGGACTATTTACAATTAATAGTCTTAATTCTCAAATCAAAATGCTCAGAATAATTGAATGAATTAAGAAAAATTTAAATTTTTTGTTGTCTATTAAATAAACCACATCTTAGCTTTAAAGATAGTAGCTACCTTAATGTGCAAGTATGAAAACAAATATTCCAAGCAAATGAGATCAAGAAGCAATTGTAACTATTCTGATATCTGAAAAAAATTGACAAATTAAAGGATCAATAGCAAAAATCAAAGCTACACACCAATATATTTCATGATAAAAATTCTTCATAAAACTTGAGCAAATTGAATATAGGCACATATCAAGTGCATCCAACAATCATGTTGGCTTCGTTCTAGGATGCAGTGATGGCTAAACATATGTAAGACATAAATATAACAAATCATATTCATCTCAATAGAGACAGAAATACTCTTGGGTAAAGTTCAGCATCTTTTCTTGATAAAACTCCTAGAGAGAATCCTTATGGAGGGAACATGCCTCAACATGATAAAGACTATATATGACAAGCCTATAGCCAAATTCATTCTCAATGAAAAAAACATACTGAAAGCACTGAGACAGGGCAATCCCCTAACTTCATTTTCTTTTAAGATTGTGCTTGAAGCACTAGCCAGGGCAATAAGAGAAGAGAGGGAAATTAAAGCGATACGAATAGTAAAAGAAGAATTTAAATTATCCCTATTTGCAGGTAAACAATCTCTAAAATTTCACCAGAGGACTACTGCAGTTATTAATTTCAATGTAGTGGCAGGATATGAATCAACTTAAATCGGTAAGTAGCCTTTTTATAAACCAGCAGCAGACATAATGAGAAAGATATCACATACATACCCCAGAAAGATTGCAAGAGACAGACGACCACAAAGCCCAACGTACAACTTCTCTAGAATGGCTGCGTAAATAAGATCTGGACAATAGCGATGGAAACAGACACACTAATGTGTACAAAAGATTTTTTTTTATTTGCCTTTACCCCAGAGATGGGCCACTACAGTTTACTCAGTATAATGTGAAACCTGAAACCATATACATACAAACAACCAAATGATTCGATAGCATATCTACTCAGCAATACTGAAGAAATAATGCTATCTGTCAGCTTGAGAATGAAGAGGGACGGTGTTAGAACAGTTGACAGACGGGGATCTGGAATGGGTTGGGGGAAGAAAAGGGAAAGAGGAAGATTATGTAATTATATTTTAATTTCTAAATGTGTATGAAAAATTTTTAAGTTCTTAAATTGCCCAAAGGAGCAATCACATCTTTCATCCATACTTAGCAGGTACAGGCTTATGGGTGCCATTCCTAAGAACCTCAAACCCATCAGTGTTTCTCCATATGATTCAGCAAACATCTTCATTCATACCTTACCTTCTAGAGTCATAGATTCCTATGTCCATACCCATGCCCACCACAAAAATTTGTCTCATAGGACCGAGAAATCATCTCTTCTGTGTCTTATACTTTTAGAAGCAAGACAAAGAGTATCCCCCCAAACATTCCTGGAACATGGCCCAGGAAACCTTGAGAAAGTGTTGGTCATATCTGCCACAAGTCCTGGGACTCTTGTGCTTGTCTCTTATTACATCCTTTCCAGGAAGGAGGAGGCATATCATGAGACTTGGGAAGTAAATGAAATGTCAACTGTGTGGGAAAGTAGATACTTTGAACATTCTCTAGGACCCTTACTCAGTTTTCTAGATCAAACAGATGCTATGGGAGGAGATGAGCTAACCAAGTTTCATAGAAGAGACTTCTCAGACTAGGGATCTGCCTGCAAGCTGTGCAGAGAGCTCTGCAGCAGCAACTTTGCAAGTCATTGCCCATACTGGGGCAGATCTTGTGGTGATGCAGATACTGCTGAACCATCCATGCTCCTGTAAATAATACCTCATCAATACCCCCATTGTTAACCCCAATGAAGACTCATTGGTACACTGTAGGATAATGTCATTATATGACAAGGCAGGACGAGCCTATCATTGGATGAGAAGAAAAGGTAGATGAAGGAAAGAGGAGGAAGAGAAGCAGGAGAGTCAAGATAGAAGACAAGGATGACCCATCTCCTTCACATGGCTCTAAGTAGCCATGGGCAGATATGTATACTTTTTAGAGATGGATTTCTATAAGTCAATTTATCTTATCTAGGTGGGTGGTTTATATCTTTATCAACTCGTTGTAAGCTTATTGTGTGGAGGGATTGAGAAGTTAACATATAAAACAATCTGTTTAATAAGTTAGTGATTGTTGAGTCATGATTTTCCCAGGCTGTGAAGGACAGTGTATGAAAACAATGGCTTAGGGGCAGCTGGAACCAGCAGTTCGAGGTGAGGGTGCATGGGGCTGGAAAAATGAGATGTGTGTGTACAAGGTTGGCAACAACACACCAAGGGAAAGTGAAGGAAAACAACATGCTGGGGTGGTCATGGACCACCTGGGACAGAAGCAGCCAGGGCAGGTGTAGTGGGTCACACCTGGGTCAAAAGAAGCCAGGATCTGTGAGTACTTAGAGGTGGTATGGAGCCATAAAGATAAAGATAGCCCACAGTGCCATGTGGCCTTACTGGTGCCAGCAATAGTGCAGGATAAAAGGATATCACCTTTTTATTTTTACTGCAACAGTACAAGTTAGACTTCGATATAATCATTACTTGATCTGTAATGGATTCTATTTCTAGGATGAATAGACCTGTGTATATTGCTTCTCTCCAGGAAAAGTCTATCACACAAAACTTGAGAAGATATTGTAATATCTGGGACTGGCATGTCCACAGAAATGGTTAAAACAATCACTCCAACAAGACCTGTAGAATTTTTTTATGTGATCTACATCAAGTCTACAGTTACTAACTCTCCTGATCACCTCACTTCATTCCATAGAACACAAGAAAGGTCTGTAGGGGATTGGCTACTGCTATTGTAATTTTTATTACTTGTGGTAGCTATAAGGGATGTATCGGAGGCCTCTCCACATTCTTAACCACTCAGATGGCACCTGCTTTCACAACCAAGAAGTCAGTCGGTGCTCAACTCACCGAAACTAGAAGACATAAAATTTTAGAAGTTCATGCCCAAAGACAGTAATATCACTCAGTTTCCATACTGCTGGAGTCTATATTAGTAAGACACTGGTAGGAATGCTGAACAAAGACAAAGCACCTATCTAAAGAACATTCACTATCCCAACTACGCAAACAAAGCAAAGCTAAAACAACAAAATCCAACAAACTTTTGCTATAAGGATACCCCACTGGATGGCTCTGGATATCTCAGTCAATAAAGTGCTTCTTATGAAAGTATGGGGACTCAAGTTCAGATGCACAGCACCCACAGAAAGAGCTGAGTACAGTGTATGTGCTTTTAATTCCTATGCTGGATGAGGAGCTAGAGATAGGTAGATCCCAGAGCCTGTTGGTCTGCTAGTATAGTTAAATTATTGAGTGTCAGGGACAGGGAGAGACTCTGCCTCACAAAATAAGATGAAGAGCAACTGAGGGATACTCCCCATATCACCTCTATTTTCTACTAATTCGTATACAACCATAAATACATACATAGAAACACATACAACACACCTACAAAAAATTTTCAAAAGGTAAATATTTTACAGAATGTAGAGATTTTTGGCAACAAAAATTATAAAAGGAAACCACTAGAAGAAAATAATTTTCTAGAGTATATCCCAATTTAAAAAAAAAAAAAAAACTGAAAAGAGTTGAAAAAGAATTTGGAGAGAAAAAGAGACCTCAAGAGAACTAAGTGAGATACTAGAGAAGAAATATGACAATCTAAAGATATCAGAAGAGCATTTGAATAGAAATGTGAAATTTTCCAAAGAGGTAAAAGCTATAATAAAGAGATATTTTAGCTGACAACTTCAATCAATATAATAAAGAAACATAATAGAGAGCAACAAACCAAAGCAGAAGAATGTTGTTCCTTGGGGAATCCCTTTGAGTTAACTCATAAATGGTGCATATAAGAAAGTGCCAATTTGGAAAACAGTCTTTGCAGACCCTGAGGCAAATGAGACAGAGATGAGACATCCAAAGTACTAGAAGAACAGAACAAAACCAGAACCTTGTCAACTAAGAACTGTGAAATAATCTATTCTATAAATGATGTAGCTGAAGAAATCCGTCACCGAGATTCTGCCCTAGCAGGTATATCTGAGAGGTCTATACTGGCAACAGGATGATGACCGATATCCTGAAGTTGTATGAGCATTCAGACTCAATGGAAGAATAGATACATGAAAAAGAGAATCAGGCATGATGCGAAACACCAAAATTACAATAATAATCAGAAAACGTATGAAGAAGGAAGTATTCCACACTGTTTGGGGTATGGGAATTTCTATTAAAACCCAGCATTAAATTTTACCAAGTGAGATAAACAGACTGACCAGGATGCTATTCTATGACTGTAATGTCCACACTTGGAACCCAGGGCAGGAGATCAAGAGACTATGGCTAGTATGAGCTACAAAGTAAGACCTTTGTCAACAAAGCAGAACAAAAAGACACACACTGCGTAAAAAATAACAGAACCATACTATATGCTAACATTGAGAATAAGATGTATGTTATTCTTGCATTGAAAAGAATATAATAAGACTAAAAATGAAGAATCAGAAAAATATGTAAATGGTAATCCCAAACATGCAAGAGGCATATTCATATTATATAAAGCAGTTTTTAAAAATGCTGTAGAGAGACAAATTGATCAAGTACTAAAAAAGACAATTTTATTTATTTATGGGTGTGTATACAAAAAACAAATATATAAGCCAAATATTACTATTTCTAAAAGACAGAGCTTAATTTCCTCAAAGTACAGATCACCAAGACAGGAAAATACAAAACGCTTCAATTTACAAGAAAATATTTTACCAAATACCAAGAGGATATTCTTTTCATCAGAATATGGAATGTTTTCTAAGACTGATCATATGTCTCAAGAACATTAAAAAAAAAAGGAAAAAGAAATCCTATCATATATTCTCAGACTCCAATATAATCAAACTGAAAATATAGTATGGAAATATATTAGAATATGGAAACTTTAAAACCTTACAAGTCTCAGAAGCTCCAGAATACATAAGTTTCCTATAACTAACCCCCAATACTATGTAAACTGCATCAATTTCCCAACTGCATAGAGACCTACATGGAATCCAGGGATGCAGTATTCATGAGGTGTCACATCCCTAGAGTATACTTACTTCCGGTGATGCTAGCTTCATGTCTCCCATGCTTCTACAAATAACCCTTCACTCATTCTCCGGTCAGACACCCTAATAAACTTATCAATAAGCTAGAATTGAGCAGTGTAATGCCTTTAAGTTTGTTATTGGTGCCCTATCTGGGGTGAATGTAGATACTTGTTCATATATTTCTTAAAAACTACAACAAAATACAAGCAAACACTTGCATTACTGAAGGTACTTATAGTAGTGAAATACATTAAAAAATCCTGTACAGAAATGACTATATATCTCTTGAATGTAGAAGTGAGAACAAAGTAATCCCAATTTAATAAAAGGAAAGAACTAACAAAGATCAAAGTAGATGTATATTAAAAAAATAAAAAAAAAACTAAGGAAAAGAGCAAGGAAAATAAATTGACAAGCCTTTAGTTCTACTAACCAAAAAAGAAAGATGTCAAAAAACACTGATAAAATTAGAGATGAGAAAGGAGACATTACAACAGATGATGCTGTGACCAATGATGTGCTACAGAGCTGGGAAGTGGGAAGAAATGGATTTTTGAACCTATACAACCTTCTACCTTTGAATTAGGAACTGAAAACATAAATAACCAATACAGAGCAATGATAATGAAACAGTAATTAAAACTCTTCCATCTAAAAGCAGTGCATGCTCTGATGGTTTTACTGAATTATTCAAAAATAGTTAAAGAATTACAATTATTTTAAACTATTTCCAAGAAGCTGAAATAGAATGCTGTTCGTTTCTTTGTTTGGAAGTTTTGCTTTTTGTTTTCAATGTTTTATTGGTACTTTGTGAATTTCATATCATGCATCCCAATCCTACTTATCTTCCCAACTCCTCATACTTGCAACCTTTGCCCCAATGGAGAAAAAAATTCATTGTTGAAGCTGTGTGTGTCACAGTATGTTCCACAGTATACCTTGGTGTCCACTTTTCTCTGCTTTAAAAATATCTGATTTCCCAGCTTTAATAACAAAAACATCACAGAACTGGCATAAAAACACACAGACTGTGGCACAGAATAAAGAAATCTATATGCACACAGCCAACTGATTATTGACAATGGCGCAAAAACAAAGAATGAGGAAACTGTGTTTCCTTCAATTAATAGTCTTGGGTAAACTGCATATGCATGCAGAGAGGTCTACAACTGGAGTCATTCTCTTTACTACACACAAAAATCAACTAAAATTAGTTCAAGACCCAAATTTCAGAGTCTATGAAATTCCTCTAAGAAAACCCTTGAAGACAGTGATGTATAGACAATGACAGTTTAGGAAAGACTATAACACCAGCAGTAACCACAGGCACAGGAAACTGCATCGTATAAGGAGTCTATTAGAGCAAAGAATATAAAATAACAGGATAAAAAAAAAAACAGCAAATGGAGGTGGATGAAGAAAATGTTTACAAACTATTCACTTGAATGGAAGTTTACATCAAGTATATACAAGGGACTCCAGGAGTTGAACATCAAGGAAACAAACCAGTCTAAAAGTGGGCTAAAGTCTAAACTTCTCTACAGTCACTGAGATTGCTAACAATATATGAAAAAAACTTAGTATCACTAGTCAGGAAAATGCATCAGAATATCGGTGTGAGAACATCCCATCCTGGCTCAGATGTCTATTATAAAAAGGACAAAAGTACTGGCAAATATATAGACAGAGCTCATACGCCGTTGGTGGGAATGTGAGGTAATACTGGCATGGAAACCATCATGGAGTTTTCTCAAAGAATTGAAAATGTTACTGTATGATTCAAGAACTCCACCTCTGAGCGTATATCCAGAAAGAACCTAACCATCACATCCCTATGATTTTTACAGCACTATTTATGATAGCTAAGATATGGACCCATCAAAGATATTCATCAGTGGATGAATGGATTTCTTTTTCAGGGGTACATGCTCCTGGGTATGCCTCCAAAAGGATCATGGTCAGCATCCTTTAGTGATACCTGCATGCCTATAATGAAATGTTATCCATTCCCAAGACATGCATCAGCCTTAGTGTATCTTGATGGAAAAAATATATGAAACCTAAGATCACCATGTTAATAAAAATAAGCCTGATGACAAAGGACAGTATTACTTGTAAGATTTAGAGAGAAAAAATAAAGATAATACAATAAGAGGACTCTAAGCACGAGGGAAGCATGCTGGGTATGCTTAGTTCTAGTTCTTCTAAAGTCCAATAGAACTATTGATTAAAATAGTCTGATAAAATTAAAATGGCTCAAGAGTATAAAATTCCCATTTACATGAATATCATGGGTGAGAAAGGAATATTTACAACCTTGATTTCCTACATTTTGTATGGTATTATATTGCCATAATATATCATAGATAGTTGTGCAAATATACTTCTATTAATCAAAACATAAAGACACAGGTTTCTGTGTCTCTTGTGCTTATGTTTTCAAATGGGTAAAATGTCTACTCTGCACACACCAAACCAGGTCCTTCTTTTCACATTTACATCCTCCTAGCTCTGTACTCAGAAAAGCATCTCATTAGTGCTTTTCCTCATTAAGGACTTCATTTTATGTTTGATTAGGTTATTGATAGACCAAAATGAAGGATACTTTTAGATATGAATGTTTTCTTTTAAATAAAATTGTGATTGTTGGAAAAATTAACTAAATATTTTGTAATAATTCTTGGTCTACATGCATATATATGAGCATGCATAAAACACTTATAGGATCTCATTCTAGATTGAAATTAATGAAGATTTCCTACAATTCTTTTTCTCTTTCATTTTCCAATAGTTACCATTTCCCTTTCAACAATGTCATGGCAGATATGACTTGTGTGTTGCCACTTGGAAATGACAGTCCATTTCGCTAATCTGAGTTTATTATTTTTAAATTGTTTTCACTGTGCACATACTATACACATGCTACATACAAGTATAAATTGTATGTTGAGTATAATCCATCCCCAATTTCTGTTTTTCTACTCCCATTTGTTCTCTTTGTTTCCTAGAAATTTCCACTTTTATCACATCAAATATACATGTGTCTATACAAAAGTACAGATGAGGGAAATACTGAATGTCTTTCATGGCATTTGTCTTTCTGAGAGAAAATTCATAAGTGTCATATGACTATCTGCAATTGCCTCCAGTTTTCTACATACAACATAACTACCTTCTCTCTTCTTATGGATGAAGAAACAGTCAAACTTGGTCTTAAAGGGAAAAAAAATAGGGATCAGTGAGATCACTCTGTAGGTAGTGGCACATGCCAGCTAGCCTGATGACCGGAATTCAATCTCTAGTACCCACATGGAGGGAGAGGAGAGCTGACTCTACAAGTTATCTTCAGACTTCTCTAATACTCCCCATGCAAAATACTAAATAAATGTATAGAAAACAAAGCAAACACTTACATGCACAAGCACAAACATGTATTAAAGGAATACCAAAGCCAGCTGAAAGTCCTCCAAATGGTTGAATCTGTATTTATTAACTTTAAGAACAAAATAATGGTGTTACTTAAAATATTAAATTTTATTTGGGTGAAGTCACATTGATGTAACTAAATGACTGAATAAATTAATTGGGGTGAACACACAACTTTCCAGTGCAGAAATGGATTTTATAACCTATCAGTGCTCAGTTCTGTGGGCACATGACCTCCATACCCATGTCTGAGCAGTGGATGGTCATATCTCTAAAGATGTACAGCATTCAGTCAAGGGAAAGAGTAACACCTCAGCCGCATGGACAGGATCAACATTCAGCCGTGTGTTCTTAGTGTGACTAGTTACCTTTTGATCTTCCTCCCCCAAAATGTCACTGTCCAATTACAGAAAATATCAGGCAACACCTAATAGTATATTATAAATAATACCTGATCATTGGTCTTTATAAACAAGAAGACTAGAAGCTTTTGCAGCCCAGATGAATCTATAAAGACAATACACTGAAATGTGATGGTATCCTGAAGGGGCTCTAAGAACAGGAAAGGCACATAGAGTTTCAACCAAGGAATTGTCTAAGTAGGGAACAGGCTGTGGGCACTAATGATGTATCAGTTTTAGTTCATTCATCCTGGTTAATATAACATATTGATATAAAGATATTAGCAACAGAAAATTGATCATGACATAATAGGCTAAGAATTATCTTTAGACGTGGTTTTCTTTTATTCCATTCTGTACATCAAACTGTTCTAAAGTAAAACTATCTTAGGATAACTAAGTGAATGAAGACACAAGGTCGGGGAATTCACCTTTAAAACTTGGCATGGAAATTTGTAGAAAATAATACGTTTTATTAATTTGAATGTATATCAGAGTAGAATTATTATTTATTCTTTTCCATCCATTGAGAAAAATAAATGTAAGTGAGGAACAAAAAAAAAAATTGAACATTGTAAAATGCAGCCAGCATGGAGCAAATAGCATTAGATTGCAGTAAATAGCTTCTAATCACAATAATCAGGCTGAGGCTGGTGAGCCAAGCTATTAGAAATGTTTTTCTAATGAAGTAATTACCTTAATTTGGAGCTGGGACATATTTGAGAGGGGGTGTGGTTTAGAGTAGTAAATAAACCCACTCAGTTATTAATTAGTTTTAGATAGCCATGGCCCAAAAGCCCAGAAATTACTGGTTCATATTAGGAAATAAATTAGAAGAGGATATGAACAATTTTTCAAAATTGTGTTGGTTTGATTACCAAAAGCTCTATTTTGAATTCCCATCTGAGGCAGATTCATCACAAAACAATGTTTCTGTATGATTTTAAATTGATTTTTTTTATCATGGAGATAAATAATGCATTAACTTTTTACATTTGAAAATGTTTCCCATTAACCCAATGCTATGCTAGTTTATAATTTTGTTGGTTTCATACTTGAGGTCCTGATGATTTACTCTTTGCCAACTGAACTGAAAGTTTACCTTTCCTCCAATATAATAAAATAATGTGTGACCACAATTAGCTTCTATGTCTGCACATCTCTGTCAGTTAAGAGCAGATTGATGGAGGAAAGAATCTATTCATGATCCTATTGTACAATCTTTTAAAGTCCGGTATCTTTTAGTTTGATTTCAATGATGAACTGCAACTGTGACCATATGTTCTATATTTTTCTTTCCCTGCTTAGTAGTTTACCATCAGCATTTTCTTGTGTACTTTAAAAGTAATTGTTTGTGACCACGTGGAGGTCATAGATAGATGTTGGCCATGTTGCTCTTCACCTTAGTTTTCTTATGATTTGGCTAGGCCGGCTTGCCAGCAAGTCCCAGGATATTCTAGTCTCTGCTCTTCAGTGCTGCCATTACAAGCATACATGGCTCCAGGTAACTGTTCTGTGGGTGCCGGAGATCTAACTGGGGTACTCATGCCTGGGCTGCAAGCAACCTTAACCAAAGGAGTTATCTCCTTAGATCCTGAAAAGTTTTAATGATCTCTCTTCTAAGTCCTGCAATCTTGTGGGGGGCATGGTGGGATTGATGCAGCTATTGGGGGAAGCAAGCTCAAAGCTAAATCCCAATCTACAACAGAGAGCAAAACTCTGGGTTTAGCATGGGCTTTTAAAACCTCAAAGCCTACCCTCAGTGACACACTTTCTCCAACAAGGTCACACAGCCTAATCCTTCTAATCTTTTTGAATCGTGCCACTCCCTTGTGACTAAGCATTTAAAGATATGAACTTACAGGGGCCATTCTTATCCAAACCACTGCATCTATTAGATCAGTTGCCATATCAGGGCTTACCATTAAGCTATGAACATACTAGAGTTCAGGACTTTTCTCAGGAGTATTTGATTCACTTACATATTTATACTGAAGACAAAAACCCAAACCCAGCAATTTGTTCTGTCTTTATGTAAAACATCCTCACATCTCTAACTCTAGAATGAAACACTAGAGGGAAAATGGTCAAATATTTAAGTTTAAAAGGATGAAATATTTTGCTGTTTTATTTTTGTTTAGACAGAATCTTGCTCCAAATCTCAGGCTGGCATCAAAATCATAACCCTTTTGTTTCAGCTTCCTGAGCATTGCTGAGATTACAGGTACATACCACCAGACTTAACTGAAGATGCAGTCTAACTGCCACATTCACCCACAGGCTGTCCGTTTCCTTCAGTATCCCAAAGGTTGGTCATATTTTCTATATTGCAATATGGATAACCTGAATAATTTTTATTGACAACTTGATAAAACCATGAAGTTACCTGGAAAAAAAATGAGTCTAAACTTCAAGGACTTCCCAGATCAGATTGGCCTGTGGGTATGTTTAAAAGTAACTCATGTTGACTGACTCTTGTGGAAGAGCCTAGCCCATCATGCATGTTTGTGGGCAGGTGGTCCTCCCTGTATAAGAAAGCTGGCTGAACATAAACCAGAGAGAACAAACCAACGTACAGCCTCTCTTTATGGTTCCTGCACGTGTCCTGAATTCCCTCACTGATGGACTGTTCTTACAAGTATAAACCAAATAAACATTTTCCCCTGTAAAATGCTCTTGGTCAGGGTGTTCATCACAGCAATGGAAAGAAAACTAAGACAATAGTAAAGGGACACACCCACTATGTCATAGACAGCCATCACAGGATGCTTCTGCATGCTTCTATTTTGATATCCATCATGTTTAATTTCATGCGTAAAACTCCTGGTGGCGAGCCTCTGGGGTTAGCATCCTACTATCAGTGACTGCATATGATGTCTGTTCTTTTGTGACTGGGTTATCTCACTCATGATGATATTCTCTAGTTGCAACCATTTTCTTAAGAATTTGGTTAAGTCATTGTTTCTGATGGCTGAGTAGTACTCCATTGTGTAAATTCACCACAATTTTTGTATCCATTCATCTACTGAAGGACATCTGGGTTCTTTCCAGCTTCTGGCTATTATAAATTGAGCTGCTATGAACATATTTTTTCAAATTTTTTCAAACATTTTTTCAAATATTCTGTCTCACTCTGAGTGTTTTGCCTACATATTCTCCATGTGCTTACGCAGTGTTCGAAGTGGCCAGAAGAGGGTATCAGATCTCTTGTAACTGGAGTTACAGATGGTTGTGAGCTTCCAAGTGGGTGCTGAGATTATGACCAGGGTGCTCTGAAAGAGCATTTAGTGCTCATCGCCCCTAAACTATCTCTCAACCTCCTCAATTCATTATTTTTGAATATTTTTGCTGATTAGTGAAATATGAAAATTTAAATTTTTACTGTTTTATTTTTCAGAATACTGCTTTGAGACATTTTTAATGATAAAGTTTAAAGAAATATGAGATATTCTACAACTCATAAACTGATTCCTAAAATAACATGTCCACCAATTTATGAAATATATTTTATAGTTTCACTATGAGCTGGATACTGTTTTGTTTGTTTTGTTTTTCTGTGAGAGCAGTTAAAGCCTTTAGAGAAGTCATGAGAGCATGGTAAGACTGATCAGAAGAATAATGCTGAATATAAACAGCTCTAGGAAATTTGATTAAAAAAATCAATTCTCCAATTCAGTTTTCATTTACCTGGTCCATATGTCCCATACACTTGGGTTTTGAATTCAGTTTTATACTTTTAGGATATGCAAACTTACCCTACAATAAAATGAGTCACAAGAAACTGCTCAGTACTTAAGTTTTAAGTCACACATTGTTTTTGGCTTACATACAATTTGCTGTATGAATTGTTGAATGGTTTTTCACTGTTTCCCTTGATGGATAACTTCCTAGCAACTCATTTTATAAAATTTGTTTTGTTGATTCTTTTTTGAGTTTTACATTATGCACCCCAGTCCCACTCATCTCCCATCCCTCCTTATCCACCATTCGCACTCGCAAAACCCCACCTAGTAAAACACAACAGCAAAAAAGAAAACAAAAAAACCCCATCTCATTGTGGAAGCTGCACTATGTCACAGTGTCCACAGTACATCCCTCTGCCCACACATCTTCACTGGCAAATGTTCATTGCCATAGGTCACTGATCTTGTTCAAGCTCTCTAGCTTCTATGATACCATCAATATTGGATCCTCATGGAGACTTCTCTAGTTATCTTACTGCTGCCCTGTGTCATGGAGATCCTGCAGCATTGAAACAGCAGGACTAGCCCTTTCACATATCCCAATCGTTATCAGATGATACAGATTTTTAGGGTGGGACCAATCCAGAGCCCTGCTCTAGGCCTGGGTGTTGGCTAACCTGGTCAGTTCTCCTTCATCTGCACCAGCAGACTATGCTTGCCAGCGCTGCCTTGGCTAGGCCACCCAATGCTGCATCAGCAGAAAGCTAAGTCAACTCCCCTGTTCTCATGCCCTCGGAGCTAGCTTTTGTATACCCATACCTCCAGAGCCAGCTCTACTGTGCTTCCCAGTCAAGATTTGGGTCCTACTCTCCCAAGTGCTGCAGCCCTTGAGGGTCTGTACCCTTGGGGCTGGCTAATTGATGCCTCCACTGTGTTGCCTAGATGAGATTCAGAGCCCTCTTTTCCAAATGCTACAGCCAGTGAGGGGCAGGGCTAGCTATCCTGTTCTTGTGAACCCAGGGTCAGCTCTCAAGGCTCCCGCAGGAGTCAAGAGATCATTACCCCTGCACCTATGCTACCACACAACAGATGAGTGAAGGGGCTAGCTCATTCATGCTCTCTGCCTTCAAGACAGATCACCTGTGCCTCTTCCAACAGGGCCTGCTTCCTGGCTCTTATGACCACAGGACCAGCTTTCCCAACTGCCATAGGTGATGAACTGTGGCGGTCGGGGTGGGGAGACAGGATCACCCCTGTAGCTACACCACCTCATGGCAGATGAGTGGCAGGGCCAGCTTTCCTATTCTCATTCTTGAAGCAGGCTCATCCTTGACCCCCAAACCAGAACCAGCTGTAGTATTCAGCCCAGGCAAGGTACAGTGCCAGCCCTCCCAAGCTACAAATGATGAGGGGCAAGGATAGCTCACTCACTATAATGACATGAAGATCAGCTCTCTTGGCTGCCTCTGGTGGTAAGGGGTGAGGGAGCAAAGGGCATTTCTTAGCCATCTCATAACAGAAGAATGGCAGGGAGGCAGCTCATATGTCTCCACCTCCACTGGGGACTGATCTACTCTATCGGGTGAGGTGTAAGACCTGCTGGTGAGGGGCAGGGCCAGCTCATTTGCTTTCATGACCCCAGGAAGCCAGGCACTGATTTAAGTGCTATGAACAAAGACAATTCCCACACTTGTGGGGCATGTGTTTGTCCCATCTCATAACTGAAAGACTGTTGCCTTCTGTGGGACATTTGGTGACTGGAATTTCTACTCAGATCGAAAAGGAACCTTGACCAGACCAGGAATGTCTTTACATTCACCTTTCAGTTTGCTTTCTTTTGTACAGATCTAGAGGACTGGTTAAGCCACCAGTGGGAAAGGTCTGAATGTTCTATTTGGTGGGAGTGGTAAAACTTACTTGTCACAGAGAGGGAAAGGGGTGAAAGAGAAGTAGAGAAAGACAGATGAAAGGGAAGGAAGGAAGGAAAGGGAGGAGAAGATGGAGACCAAGTCAAGGTTTTCTACAGTAAACACTACTGTAAGAAGACTCCCTTCTAAAACTCTTATACAACTGTGCCCAGTATACTCAATTTGGTTTTCTCCCTGAACTGTCTTAATACAAAAAAAGATTGACTTTTTTTTTGTTGTTGTTGTTTACACCAAAGGACTTTGGCCTTTTTAGATTCTGATCAATCAACTTTTCACAAAATTCCCAATAAAGCCTGTACAGACAGCATTCGTAATTTCTTCTGAGCTGATAACAAGTTTCAGGCTTAATGATCTAGATACACATATTGAAAGGAAGAAGATCCAGCAGAAGTTTCTTACCTGTGAAACACTGACTCAAATAAAAACTTTGGTTTCCCAAAATATGGTGCCATCCACCCTCAATACAAGGCACACCTTTTAGTTTGTAAACTGGAATTGAAAAATCTAGGAAGTCCTGTGGGATTCATCACCCTCAAATGGCTGTTAATGGTAGCTTGCTACAAAGAGTAATAGAGTTACTAAATTATATCTGAAACAAGAGTGCTTTTAGCATTCTTAAGGCTTCACCATAACCCAGATCTCACACTCCCACCCCAGCCCTCTCCCTCTCTCATACACACTTCCAACTTTTAATGACATCAGCGGGAACTTCCTGCGAGCAACTGGGAAACGGAGTTGGCCCAGAACTCCAAGAAACTCACCTGAGGTTTTAAACCATTCTTATTCCCTGTGCTTCATAACTGATTCAATTTCTAACAAGATTATCAATGTCCCTGGTTCCAAAACTGAAGGGAGAATTGAATTAGGAAGGGGAAACATTTTGTCGGGGGAGAAAAAAAATAAATCACTCTGTGGGAACATTGCAGGGGACTACAGAGAGGTGGAGTCCAAAGGTGCTGTTCCCATGATCATCCAGTTACCTGGAAACAGATGTCCTATTGTCATTGTGGCAGAGGCTGGAAGAATGTAAGGGTGTTAGATTGGGGGTAGAGAACTGCTAATACCTCCTCTTTCCTCCTCTCTATTTCCTGAAACCAAAGTTCAATTTTCTGTTTGGCTCAAGAAGCAGAAGAGGAGAGAGGGTGTCATGAAGCATTTCTATTTCTTGTCCAGGTTCCAGTCCCATGTCAGTAGAGCTGAATCTTGGATGGCCCAGGAATCACTCGAGAGTTCTCCTTGGCAGAAACAAGGAAGGAACTTGTGTCATAGGATGGCCTTTTGCAACTCTCACTCACAAGCTGACCCCCCTGACCCACTAAGAGAGAGAGAATGCTCTTCCTATCAAAAAGACAAGAATGTTCCCTATAGCAAGCACTCTACAATGCCTCATTGGGCAAGAGCCAGGATGGTTATAGGGATTTGTTTACAAGAAAGCAAATAAAAGCTGCCCTGTGACTCAAGCAGTGGGTGGTCTAAGTTCATGTACACCCAGTGGCCTCTTCATGACTACAAAGGCCACAGTTAGTAGATGATTAGTGCAGTTATATGGAAGTGTCCTTAAAAGATAACCAACATAATTTATAAGTGACCCCTGACACCAGTGTGTCCATCTCTGCTGGGTTTTGGATTGCATTATGATGTGAAGTCATTTAACTGAAAAATGTGTCTATGTTTCATATCACAGGGTACTGAAAGGAATTGCCTGTGGTGGTCAGCAAGTTTTGAGAATGGATAAGACAGGGCATTGTACACAAAAGGTATGAAAACAAGGACACCTTTGAACAGATTGTCTCTTGACTGCCTATAGCCTCAATGACTTTGGCTAGGCAGGGGTGCATGTAAAAAGAGAGCCCAGAGCATTCTTATGTATTTCCCCTACTCTAGCAACTACACTGCAAGCAGTCCCTCTTGCAGTGATCCTTCACTGACATTACACAAGTCCTCCCTCAGGTCTTTTCTGACTTATACTTTTATTATAAGTCTATATATATGTATATACAATTGAGATTTCAGCATTTCATATTTCTAAAAAAGTGTGTGTGTGTGTGTGTGTGTGTGTGTGCATGTGTGTACACATGTAAGTGTGGGTACCTGCAGATATCAGATGCACCTGGAGCTAGATCCAGATTATTGTGAGGGTTCTGCCGTAGGAATTGTGAACTGAATCCAGGTCTTTTTATAGAGCAGTATGTGCTCTTACTCACTGAGCGATCTCCCCCAGATGCAGTCTGTTGTCTGCATCTCTCCCCCCTTTTTTCTCTTTCTGTATTAAAATTTGAACCTAGAGCTACTCATACTAAGTGAACAATCTCCGACTATCCCCCTCTGATTTTTACTTTCTCTTTTCACGAGTAATCTAAAATGCCTAATTTAAGCTATTTAGTCTAAACTTCCTAGTCTGAGCTGCCAGCTACCTAGCCTTAGCTGTCATCTATCCTAAACTCCTTCGGATGACCTTAAACCCAAGGCCCTTCTACCTCATCCTCCCAAACATCTGGGATATAGACCTATGCTTGAGGCAGAGCTAACATTTTATTTTCACATTTTTATAGCTTCTTCTACCTTATTTTGTTCCTTATATTTCTGACTTTTGAAAGCACAGATTAAGGGCCTAGTAATGTACCTCAGAGGTAAAGTATTTGTTTAGGATGTGAAAGACATGGGGTTCAACTCCCAACAATGAAAAATAAATTCAAAATACTATCAAATTGTAACTGTACTTTTCTGTGTTCTGTGTTCTTTAAAAATAAGACTCGTAACCTGTGTGGTGGCTCAGACCTTTAATTCTAGCACTTCAGAGGCAGAATCAGGTTGATCATTGTCATTTCAAGACCATGCTGATCTGTAGAGGAGTTCCAGGCCATCCAGAGCCTGTAGTGGGACCCTGTCTCAAAACAAACAAACAAAGTAGGAGAATGAACAGCTCAGACCTTCTGGGTGGCTAAGAGACTGATAGAAAGCAGAGTTTCCATATTTCTATAGATAGACCTTTAAAGCAGAGAATTCTTCATAGATAAGGCCACTCTAGATAAGACACCTAGGGCTATCTTAGTAGGATTCACTGGGTTTGCTATTTTGTAAGCATTTCTTTTTAGGAATGTGACTTAAGACCCTTTAGTTGATTTCTTCTTTTCTTAAAGTATGGGAAGAATCCATCCTCACAGAATTTCAGAGACCTGCACTGAAACCACATATAGACAGAATTAGGTACAAAGACTGGCCCAGAATGAGGTTTGAGTAAAAAGCATATGAAAATATAGCATGCAGACCATGTAAGAAAGTAAACAAAAGCAACATATTATCTAAACAAAAAAGTCAGTACAAATGAACAATGTTATTGTTTTTTTTTCAAAAGGGAAATAAAAAATTTCTTCTGCATGGAATTCTAAATTATACTCAAAACAAGTAAGTGCATTTACTCAAAGTTAGGAATATAAAATTAACGTATTCAGTTGTGGTTTTGAGCCACTCAGAGTGTCTTATATTTAGATTTATTGATATGTGGATTTTGGTCCTTTGACTACTGTTAGCATTCAACCAAAAGTACTTAATGAAGAAGTTAAAAAGTAAGGTAATTTTAATTTGCCTTGTGATCATAGTGACAACCACAAGAATGGATGAAGACTCATAGCAACTGCTCCATTACAAAAGCCATTTTGATGCTGTATTGTAGGGCTATTTAGATGTCCTTCCCTGCAAATCCAGTTGCAGGTTTTGAGGAGACAGTGATTACTTACTACAGCTGATGAGTCAGTGTTCAAGAGAACCCTATTATGTCATATTGTACATATTTGAGGGCAAAGCTGAGGCAGAATATATCAAGAGGAAGTCTGTTACCAGCTAAGCTACTTTGGCAGCCATAACATAAGGAAATGAGCCAAAGGCATGAATTCACAATTTAGCCTGCCACAACCCATAGGTGTGAGGAGGCTCAGAGAGGTAACTGTAGAGATGAAGAGAACCAAACACCAATGAGCTGAGAGGGACAGGAAACCATAGGGTGGGCTGAGGCTGAAGGGCATACAGAAAGAACCAGCCCACTAAGGAGTGGTTAGGAACCAATCCCAGCATCCTAGAATAATCCTAGAGCTTTACGGTACTGGGCCTGAGGCTATCAGGTGCGATGCCTGTGTTTCATTGACTGTAGTAGAACCCAGGAAAGCTCAGAGATGTACATAATGCCCATAGCAGCATCCCGCTTGAGAGGTGACAAATTCTGAAGATGTCTTGAAAACACAATGGTAACTCCTCTGCTTGGACCAGCCTTAAAACAGTGCCTGTATCTCACACTTACAATGCACTTGAGAGATATCCTTAGGTAAAACACCCAATTTATCAACCCACATGATCTTGGGGTGTGGAGGTATTCTCAGCAGGCTGCCCAGAGCACAGAATGCAAAGGTTAAGTGTAGAGAGCAGAAGGCCATGGCACAGGATGAAGGAGAATTACCATAACACTGACAGCACTGGTAGACACCAAACACGTGTCCAACAAAGACTCAGCAACAGCATGAACCATAGGAAAGTCAAGGGACTACAATTTCAACTGACTCCTGCTATTTATCCACACAAATGGCAGTCTCCCACTTGAGGGCACACAACAAAGTGGTCTCAAGGCCTCATCTTTCTTTTCTTACTAGGGTAATTGTTATCTGGGTTTTTACTGCACTGTTCTTTTTCAATATTTATTTGCCTTCTAAATTATCAAATTTTTGTTTTGACTTCATTATTGGGAAAGCTTTTCTGACTTTCCCTTTTTCTCATTTCTCACACTTTCTGCTTCAAAACCTTTTCCTCTTGCTCTTCCTTCTTTCCCTTTAGATGTTCAACCTCACTGTACTGTTTCTATTCTTGTCTCTTCTCTAGTTCCTCCATCCTTCTTCTTCCTCCTTCGTTTGCTTAATCTTGTTTCTCATCTAATCTCTGCCTTCTCCATCCCATTCATTTTCTCTTTCTACTCCTACCCTGCGCTTACAACCTCATAATAGCTCAGCTTTATAGTCAGTGGTAGTGTATTGTTGAGTCGTAATAGACTTGGAGTTCATTTCTATGTGAAAGTGGTTTAGTGTTGTTAACATTTGTTTTCTTCTTAGGGGGAGAACTTCCAAAGTCAGTTTCTTGGATCTGGAGAAAAATCTCAATGCTTAAAAGGAATAAGAAGATCTGACTTTAGTTCCCAACACCCACACCAGGCTGCTCTCAACTGCATTTAACTTCAACTCCAGTTGATCTGACACCTTCTTCTGCACCCTCTCTCTTTCCTTCCCTCACCCACCCTCCATCTCTCTGAATTAAAAATAAAACAAGTCTTACCAAAAAAAATAGGTTTCTCAGTCGCCTCTTTAGGACTGAGAACTTACGGACGGTTTGCTCTTCTCTTGCTGATATCAGGGCCCACTGCTCTCCAGACTTCCTACCCAGATCTGATACAGAGCGGATAAGCAAACTTTCTGTGATGGTCAGGCTCTCACAGAGATTATTTTTGTCCCTCCTACAGGCACAAGTTGCAACCTTGAGTCACAGCTCATCTCTATCAGTGTCTACCTGACATCAGGCCAGGTCAAGTCATATGGTATGAATTCTACCAACGTTCCCTGAAATGCTATGAAGTCTCTCACTCCCCATCACCTGATTTCAGTGTCTCTAATGAAATGCCCTACCACCCATAATGCCTTCCCACTTCAGGGTCTTATCATGGTGCCACACTCATGTGGCAGAAGGGTATTTTTATGTCAACTCCTTCCCATGGGCCTGCTTTTATTGTAAGTTATGACAAAAATCATAGGAGCTATCCAAGCCAATAGAACCTATTCTTACAAGACTTTACCAGATAAATCTTGCACCTAATCATTTTCAACAAAGCAGCAGACCACAAAAGCAACATGCAAAAATCAACAGATTTCTATATACCAATAATGAACTTACTGAGAAATACAGCCAAGGGGGGATCAATTCATAACACATGTATTTCATTTATAGCACAACACATACATTCCATAAATCACAACACAGAAACAAGAAAAATGGAGATTCGAGGCAGCACAGATCATAATTGGCTTAACAGATACATATACAATATTTCATCCAACAGAAACAAATATGCTTTCTTTTCTGCATCCCATTGAAACTTCTCTAAGCTAGACCGCATTCTAGGCCACAAAGCACATCTCACCAATTCCAAAGGAACTGAAATAATCATTGAAGAAATTAGAAAAGATATGTAAAAATTCCAAGAATCAAGTGAAAATGAAATCCTAACTGGCCACAAGCTTTGGAATAGTTTGAAGAGGGGTTTTCTAAGTATGATTGTTTCAATTATGAGGATCAGAAATTCCAAATGTAGAAGATAGTGTTATATTTTTAGGATCCTACAAAAACAAGAACAATTCAAACTCCAAACCAGCAGGTACCAAGGTGAAAATCATGGCAAATTTGAAAGATGAAAATAGAATTGATCCAATAATTGGTTTTTTGAAACATAAAAAATCTTGGGAAATACCTAGTGTAGTACTTGTTTGAATGAGAATGGCCCAAATGAGCTTAATATATTTGAATTCTTTGCCCCTGGTTGGTGGATCTGTTTTTGAAAGGTATGATCTTATAGAAGTATGTGTGTCATTTGGGTAGGTTTTGAGGTTTAAAAAGCCCTTGCCTGGATCAACCCCCCACCCCCTGCCTCCAACTTGCAGATTGCAGATAAAATATATCCTCTCAATTACAGCTTCAGTGACATGCCTACCCACCTGCTTTTGAAATATCACATGATGATAAAAGGTTGGTTCACTATAAAGTTGTTGCAGTTATAACTGTAAGTATAAAAAAAATCAGAATATAAGTCTGACTGTAATGAACAGGCAAATCCATGGGTTCAGTAGAAAACTTGGCTTCTCAACAATAGACAAAATAACTATGGAAAACCACCAAGAAGGTGGAAGCACTCAGCAATATACCATTCAGCTAGCTGACTCTAGCCAGCAGACATGGAACAGCCCAACAGCATTAGGATACATGTTTACGACCAAATGCTCAGGCCATCTTCCACCAGGAACAGCTGAGATCCAAGGACGCAGGTCTGGTGTGACTGTGCTGCCAGTAGCTTAGATGCAGAGAGGTCTGGACCAAGCACTCAGAAAGTGCCACCCCCCATTGTTTCAGGGGAGCAGGAACTCTGCCATAGGGACTTGGTTTCCACAAGGAGGGCCCGTTCCTGCAGACTAAACACTCAGGCCATTTGCCACCCCACCGGGAACAGTGGAGATCCAGGGACACAGGCAAGGTACACGGGAGAGACGAGAACCAATCACTGACAACAAGACCATGCATAATCACAGACAACAAGATGGCAAGAGGAAAGCGAAAGAACTTACCCAATTGAAACTAAGACAACTTGGCAACATCAGAACCCAGCTCTCCCTTCACAGCAAACAGCAGAATGCCAAACACTCCAGAAAAAGACCCAAAATCATACCTGAAGATGATGATAGAGATCCTTAAATAAGAATAGGAGAAAAAGCATAAAGAAATAGAAGCTTTTAAAGAGGAAACAAGAAAAACACTCAAAGAACTCAAAGAACTGGAGGAAAACAGAACCAAAGAGATGAAAGAATTGAAGAAGGAGTTGAAAATGGAAATGGAAACAATAAAGAAATCACTAAAAGAGACAAATCTGGAGGTACAAAAACCTAAGAAAGAGATCAGGAGTCACAGATGCAAGCATCTCCAACAGACTACAAGAGATGGAAGAGAGAATCTCAGAGGCCAAAGACAACATTGAAAACAGAGACAAAACAGTCAGAGAAGATACAAATCCCAAAAAGCTCCTAACCCAATATATCCAGGAGATCCAGGATACAATACTAAACCTAAAGATGATAGGAACAGAAGAGGACGAAGAATATCAACTAAGAGGCACAGTAAATATCTTCAACAAAATCGGAAAAGAAAACTTCCCTACCCTTAGGAATGAGTTGACCATGAGAATAAAAGAAGCCTACAGACCCTTAGGAATGAGTTGACCATGAGAATAAAAGAAGCCTATAGAACTCCAAATAGAGTAGACTAGAAAAGAAATTCCTCCTGACACATAATAGACAAAACACCAAGTGCCCAAAGCAAAGAAAGGATACTAAAAGCAGTAAGGAAAAAAGGTCAAGAAACATATAAAGGCAGACCAATCAGAATCATACCCGACTTCTCAACAGAGATTATGAAAGCTAGAAGATCCTGGACAGACATCCTGCAGACACTAAGAGAACACAAGTGTCAGCCCAAACTGCTATACCCAGCAAAACTCTGAATCACCATAGATGGAGAGACTAAGATATTCCAAGACAAAACTAAATTTATACAATATCTGACCACAAACCCAGCACTACAATGAATTATAGGTGGAAAACCCAATACAAGGAGGGGAAACTACATCTTAGTAACAAGAAGATATCTAAGCAAGAAAACCAAAAGAAGAAAAACACACAGGCACAATTCTACCTCTAAAAGCAAAAATAGCAGGAAACAGCAACCACTATTCCTTAATATCTGTTAACATAAATGGACTCAATTTTCTAATAAAAAGACATAGGCTATCAGACTGGATAAATAAACAGAATCCAGCATTCTGCTGCATAGAGGAAACTCATCTCAGAGCAAAGACAGACAATATCTCAGAGAAAAGTTTGGGAAAAAACTTTCCAAGCAAATGGCCCCAAGAAGCAAGCTGGAGTGGTCATTCTAATATCGAATAAAGTAGATTTCCAACCAAAAGTTATCAAAAAAGATAGGGAAGGATACTTTTTACTCATTACAGGGAAAATTTGTCAAGAGGAACTCAGGAAATCAGTCTGTCTGCTCCTCCGAAACAAAATAATCAAAAATCAGAATGAAGAACTATAACTATTTCCAACATAATACAAATAAGACCCCAAATGTTTTCCAAAATCTTTTTAGAACTAATAAATACAACAAAGTCTACGATATAAAATCAATGTGAAATGGTAGCTCTGTTGCATATGAAAAGGAAAAAAATTTCCATTTGTAACAGCACCAAAATAATCGCAAAATTAATGTAGTTCAGGAGGGGAAATATCCAACATTTTGTTGCATTATTTTGTTTCCTGGCAGAATGTTGTTATAAAAAGGAAGCTAGACTTGAATTTACAATCCTCCTGCCTCAGTGTCTCTGATTCAGGTAAGTACAAGCACAGTTGTTTCAAGACTTGTGGACTTAAAGTAATAAATATTGCCGAAAATTGTTGAAGACACAAACTGAAAACCATGCTTTGGTTACTAGAAAAGAGTTACTATCCTCATACTTTCTACCATGGACTTACACATTTACCACTCTCCATCCATACTCCCAGAAGACCATTGTTATATAGAAATATTAATAAACGTTTTATAGCTGATACTAAGTCTTAAAAAGTCTCCAAATAGCAATAAGGTGGGCAAAAAACCAATATACAAGAAGAATAAACTTAGAGAACTCATAGTTTCTCTGCTGATTTGTTTGATTAAGTTGGTAAACCCAGAGTTATCTGGAAGGGTGAAATCTCAGCTGAGAAAGTGCTTCCATCAGATTGGCCTGTTGGCATGGCTGTGTGGCATTTTGACTGTTGTTGATGTGGGAAGGTGTAGTCCACTGTGGGTGGTACTGTCCCTAGTCAGGTGGACTAAGAAGAGTAGCTGAATGTGAGCCTGGAAGTAATTCAGGAAGAAGGGCTCCTCTATGTTTCTTGCTTCTGTTCCCTCTTGAGTTCCTGCCCTGACTTTGAACGATGATGCACTGTGATTGAGATGTGTAAGTCATATAAAGCATTTCCTCCTCACCTTACTTTTGGTGGTGGTCTTTATCGTCGTAATGGTCATACACCAGAGCAACGCCCAGTTACAATCCATATCTGTAATTGAAGGTGGGGGTATTCAGCAGTGTGTACCGGCAAGAACACATACAACTAGGCCAATTGGATAAATCATCCCAGAAATAAACCTTTGCAAATACGAACAAATAGTCTTTGAGAAACAGGCCAAAACTGCTGAATGGGAAAGAAATAATTTTTCTTTAGCCTCTTTTTAGAGCACAATATACACCCCTCTTCAAGGGTAAAGATATACTTTGCTATACTCCATAAACAAGAATGAGGTCTGGTGGCTTAAGCCCCTAAAACTGTAAATGTCCACAGGGAAGCATAGAATTCATGTTGGTTCTGTCAATGATTTCTTAGACACAGCATTAAAATCACAGACAACACAGATAGACAAACTAGACTATATCAAAGTTATAATCTTCTGTGTATCAAAGGACACAATCCTCCATAAAAAAATCAACCTTAATAAGGGAAGCAAATATTTAAAATGATGGGAGGGTGCAGGGTCTACTATTCAGAATGCAGATGATGCTTCACTTGTGATGGGCTTATGTCCTGATAAGCTCCTTGCAAATTGAAACATCATAAGTTAAAAAGTGAATTTAATACCCAACAGAATTGCGAGCTTAGTTCTACATAAATGATAGCAGAATACCTATAATAATAGAAATTTGAGCAAAACTGTGTAACGGAAACTGTTTTATAATACAATACTGTGTTTCTTGATACATACTTAAACACAGTATTTTTGTAAGGTAGATGTATCATAAAACTATAGAAACATGTAAAGTTTAACCTTGAAAGAAGGCCGACTGAGGGTTCATTTTACCGACATCAAAGCCAGCACGTTTGAGTTGGCCATGCTGACTGTGCAGTCGGCCTTCTTATCTGAATTGGGACCTTTGCGGATCTTCACATCCACCACCCAGGTAGCTTCTTTGCCTCTGGGGCCATCTTTCACTTTAGAGGCAAAACTGGTGCTGATTTTCTTCACTGTTCCCCTTCCTCTTCAAGCTTCTGAGATTTGCCTTGAATCCATCCCCTGCAGAGCTAGAGAGAGCTGCTGAAATCTGGTGTGTTCTGAAGGTGCTGAAAACCCATCCCGTAGAGGGTGACAACCACAGCTCCTCCAGTGCCCCATTGCTGGTAACATGGCCGTGGCCATGAGACTGCAAAACCTTCAGCTTCAGCCTGGTAAAGATAAGCTGTGAAGAGTCCCTTTGGCAGCCTCAGGACATCAAAATGAGATGTGTAGATGTGTAGAAATCCATGTCTCATTGTCCGGACTTAGTCTGACACTTCCCGAATAGCATGAGATAGATGTGTTGCTACATGGGTGTGGCCAATTGTATTTCCCCCTATACGGCTGCTTTGAGGACTTACATTTTACTGTGCTTGATGAAGCTACTATGTTAATGATGGTTTGAGGTAAACTTGAGTTTAAGAATAAAATTCAGAATAGTAAAATCTAAAAAAGGGGGGGGGGTGATGTATAAGGTAACATCGGCAAAACGCAACACTTACTGCACAGTAGAAAAAAAGTCACAATTCCAAAAGAACAATTAAAGGTAAAATTGATTAATTAGGGCTCATCTGAATTTAAAACATCCTTTTATAAATAGGCTGTCAAGAAAATGAACGATTGGAGTACAGAGTGGGAAAACCTCATAAGTGGTGAGTCTGGTAAGGACCCAGATTTTATAATTCATGATTCTATCCTTAAAACTCAGCAGTAAAAGCATTTCTGTCACAAAATGTGTAAAGGGCATTAAAGGACATTTCACTGAAATAAAAAGCAAGTGGTCAGTAAGTACATGATACATTGTTTTGCACGGGTCACTGTGATGTGCTATCTCAGGGTGACGATCGGCTAACATTGTGCTGTCAGAATGAATGAGATTTAAAAAATATTAACAACCAATGTTGCTGATGATGGAAAGAAAATATTCACTTATACTAAATGTGAGAAGGTAAATTACACAAATGCTCTAGAAACGTTTCCATTTCTTAACAGTTTAGAACTCAAGCAACAGCTATACCACTCCTAGGCATATACCCAAAAGATGCCCCACTATACCACAAGCACACTTGCTCAACTTGCTTTGTAGCAGCCTTACTTCTAAGAGCCAGAAACTGAAAACCACAGAAGAATGGATACAAAAATATGGTACGCTGACAGAATGGAATACTCCCCAGGTCTTACAAACAAGGGCATTATGAAATTTGCTCACAAACGGGTAGAACTAGAAAATATCATCCTGAGTGAGGTAACTCAGACCCAAAAGGACATGCATGGTATGTACTTGCTGATAAGTGGATGTTAGCCATAAAGTAAAGAAAACCCAGGCTGCAATCCACAGACCTATTAAAGCTAAATAACAAGGAGGGCCCAAGGGAGGGTATGTGACTCTCAGAAAGGGAAATAAAATAGCCATTGAAGATGGATAGAGGGAGGGAACTGGATAGGAGAAGGGATGGAGAGGGGAACAGGGGAAAGAGATCAGGTGTAGAGAGAGAGAGGGCCTGGAGTGTGAATGGAAAATGGTGGTGAGGGAGGGGCAAGGACATATTAGAGACCTGGGTAGGGAGAGGTACCAGGGAGTCTATGAGGGTGACTCTGCCTGAGACTCCTAGCAGTGAGGGATATGGAGCCTGATGTAATCATCTCCTGTAGCCATGTAGGACTTCCAGTAGAGAGATAAGGATTCCACCCTCCTACAAAATCTTTGACCCAAAATGTGTCCTGCCTACAAAAAGTGCAGGGACAAAGATGGAGCAGAGGAAATGGCCAACCAGTGACTGGCCCAACTTGATATCCATCCTATAGGCAAGAACTAATCACAGACACTATTAATGACACTTTATTATGCTTACAGACAGGAGGCTAGCATATTTCTCCTATGAGAGGCTCCACCCAGCAGCTGACTGGAACAGATACAGAGACCCACAGTCCATCACCAGACAGAGCTTGAGAAGTCTTGTGGAAAAGTTGGAAGAGATATTGAGGACTGGCACAGGATAGGGATTCTACAAGAAGACCAGCAGAGTCAACTCATCCAGATACTTGGGGGTTTCTAAGATTGAATCAACAAATAAGGAATATCCAAGAGCTGGACCTAGGCATGCTGTACATATGTAGCAGATGTACAGCTTGGTGTTCATGCAGGGCTCTCAACAACTGGAACAGGGACTGTCCCTGACTGCTGCCTGCCTGTGGATCCTGTTCCCCTAACTGTGCTTCCTTGTCTGGCCTCAGTGGGAGAGGATGTATCTAGTTTGCAGTGACTTAAGATGCTAGGGTGGCTTAGTACCCCTGGGAGGAACATCTCCCTTCTCAGAGGTGAAGGGGTGGGGGTTAGAGGCCCTGGGAGGAGGGAACTGGGAGGATAAAGGAGGCCTGTGATCAGGAAGTAAACTAAATAAATTAATGGAAAAATTAAAACAAAACTATTCTAAAGACCCATCAATAGGATGGATTAGTGTTCAGCTGGATACCAAGCTCAGGGTCTTTCCCTTATTAGTCTAGCATACTACCACTCAGATAAAACAGCCAACACTTTGGACTTAGGTCAAAAACCTCTTTTCTTTGATTTGTATCTCAAATGTTTATTGTATGTTTTTGTAAAATCTTTTCCTTTAAATATAAAATTTTAGCTGTGGGGCTTAAAGGATTCAGGGAGTCTGCTGGAAGCAGAGTATAGATCACTAATTGCTTCCTCAGTCTGTAGAAAAAGCTTCCTTTCTTCTATTGGGTTGCTTTTCTGCTGGTGTGACAATCAGTGGGCCAATTTCTGTGTCTATTTTTGGGTTATCTAGTCTATTTCATTGATCCATGTTTTTATGGTCCACAAACATTACAGTCTTAATTACTATAGTTATATAAGTTTGGAAATAATAGACTTCTTTCATTTCTTTCCAAAAATTATTTTAGTTTCCTACAAAAAAGAACCCTCTTCTTGAATATTTTATCAAACATGATATTCATGGGAGGAGAACTGATACTTTTACTATCTTGACGTTTTAATGATTGTTATGTGTACGTGTATATGTGCACATGTGTGCCAGTCCCATAGAGGCCGGAAGAGAGCATGAGTTCCCTGAAACTAAAGTCACAACGATTATAAATTGTCATGTGGATGCTGGGAATCAAACACGGATCCTCTGTAACAGCGACCAATGCTCTTTACCACTGAGCAATCTCTCTAGCATCCCCTCTGCCCCACATACACCTTTAGATTACTTTTGATTATCATTTACATAGAAAAAGTAAATTCTTATCGATAGAATATTATTGCCATTATTCAGACTGTATAATGGTCCCATTAAAATGTTCATAGTTGATTTTTATTTAGTCATTTAAACTAAGTATAGCCAAACATTACAAATTATAATATTGTGGTTGCTGTTACTGAACACCACCACACACTTCTGTAAAACTTCTCATTGCTGACAACTGGCCTTTGATTTCATCCTGAAGGATGTCAGTCCCTCAGCATTCCTGTGGGACATCTTAGTAATGATGAACTCTGTTGGGCATTGCTTATTTGATTACTTCAATTAATTTTTGCTTTTGATTTTGTTTTTTCTTTTTTCCTTTTTTCAAATTTATTGGATATTCTCTGTATTTACATTTCAAAATGTATACCCTTTCCCCCTACTCCCCTCACCCCTCCCCCTCATCTTGCTTCCATGAAGGTGCACCCTCTCCCAATCACCCTCTCCACTTCAGTGCCTTGCATGTTGATGATGTTGTTCTTCCCATGAGCGTGCAAACCTTTTAGTTTTTTCAGTTCTTTATCTAGCTCTTTCACTGGGGTTGCCGTGTTCAGTCTGATGTTTAGCTGCAAGCATCCTCATCTGTATCTATATGACTCTGGGAGAAACTCTGAGGAGACATCCATGTCTGGTTCCTGCCAGTAAACACTTCTTGGCACCAGCAATAGTGTTTGGGTTTGGTGGCTGCATATGGGTTGGTTCTCCAGGTGAGGCAGTCTCTGTAGATCTTTTCTTCAATCCTTGCTCCTCTATTTGACCTTTTATTTCCTCCCCTGTCTTGTTCTCCCTTCTAAGAAGGGCTGAGGTATCCACATTCTGGTCTTCCTTCTTTTGAAGCTTTATACGTTCTGTGGATGGCTTCTTGGGTATTTTGAGCTTTTTTGTTGGCAGGGGGTGGGTAGTATCTGCTTATAAGTGAGTACCTACTATCTTTTGTGACTGAGTTACCTCACTCAGGATGATAGCTTCAAGTTCCATCCATTTGCCAAAAAATTTCATGAAACTATAATTTTTAATAGCTGAGTAGTACTTTATTGTGTATATGTACCACAATTTCTGTATTCTCTGTTGAAGGGCATCTGGGTTATCTCCAGCTTCTGGCTATTATAAATAAGGCTGTTATAAACATGGTAGAACATGTGTCCTTGTTAGATATTGGAGCTTCTTTTGGGTATATGCCCAGAAGTGGTATCGCTGGGTCCTCAGGTAGTACTATGTCCAGTTTACTGAGGAACCACCAGACTGATTTCCAGAGTGGTTGTACCAGCTTACAACCCCACCAACAGTGAGGAGTGTTTCTCTTTCTCCACATCATCACCAGCATCTGCTGTCAACTGAGTTTTTTGATCTTAGCCATTCTGACTGGTGTGAGATAGAATCTTAGGGTTGTTTTGATTTGCATTTCCCTGATGACTAGGAATGTTGAACATTTCTTTAGGTGCTTCTCAGCCATTCGATATTCCTCCATTGAGAAGTCTCTGTGTAGCTCTGTACCCCATTTTTAAATAGGATTCATGTTGTCTAATTGCTCTGGCCAGGACTTCCAGTACTATATTGAATAGGTAGGGGGATAGGGGCAGCCCCTGAAGAGGCATTAATATTTGGTTCCTGCTAGTAAGTACTTCTTGGCATCAGCAATAGTGCTTGAATTTGGTGACTGCATATGGGGTGGATCCCAAGGTGAGGCAGTCTCTGAATGATCCTTTCTTCATTCCATGCTCCTCTATTTGATCTTGTATTTTCTCCAATGAGTGTTTCGTTCTCCCTTCTAAGAAGGACTGAGGCATCCGCATTTTAGCCTTCCTTCTTTTTGAGCTTCATAAGGTCTGTGAATTGTTTCTTATATATTCATCTATTTTTGCAGATTCTTAATAATATCAGTTAGATGGGAATACTAATTTCCTACAAAAATCAGCAGAACTTTACAAAAAAGGAATATTGGCATACTATTCTTTATTAATATCAACTTCCATAAAGACAGTGAATGCTGATGTCATCATAAACAAGGATCTGAGGAGCTCAGCAGAAAGTAATCAATACAAACACACAGACATCAATGGTGTTTGAGAAAGTTGCTGTCATAATTTAGGGCTTAAAGCAATCTTTTTGCCAATTTTGCTCCAACTGGGTACTTTTTCATGAAAAAAGAGTGAACAGTATTTCAAAGTATTCAGAAAAGCAAACTCAAGATGTATTATAGGCTTATATATAAAAGCTAAAAATATAAAGTTCTTTGCTACCCAGAGAATGTCTTCCGTACATCAAAGCAGATAGATAATGTAAGCCACACACACAATATGTAAATGACCTGACAGATCCAGCTTGCCAGAATTTAAAATATTTTTTTCACCAAAATGTTGATAAAATTAGAAGCAAAACAATATCAAGGGGAAGAACAGTCTGAAAATAAGAACTATAAAGATTTTGCATATTGTGTAATATAATGATTATATTAAGAAACATTAAAATCAGCAAAACATTGGGAACCTACTTAACATGAAAAATATTACAGACATTATTTTTGAAAGTTTAAAAATAGTCCATGAACATAAAAATATAACATTGTTGAACTGTAGTAAAATTCTGCAAGTATCTATCACAATGTCTACTTTTAAATCGAACACTAGCAAAAATTTCTAACTTTGAAGATGAGGCAAAGAACCTTATAGAATCTCAAAGATCATAGCAGGAAATATAGATCTACTGCCATTAGTTTTTATAGGGTAGAAATTGTGTGTATTATAAATGTCAGACATGGTACTTCTAATGATTTATAGCTAAGAAGTAAAAATATATGAGCTCTTAAATGATCATAATAAATGTGTATCACATTTTCATTCATTCAAAAAACAAAAATTGAAAACTGTAACTGTCCCTCAACATGAAACTATATAGGTATTGTGTGGTCTATTCTCATAGTAGACTAGTATTCTTCAATAAAGAATAAATCTTCTGATTATACAAATGCAAAGCTAGTGTGAAAACTAATGTCTAAAATAAAATAAACTAGAAAAAAGTAAGCACCATAATGTTTCACTTGTAAACAGTACCTAAGGCTATATAGAAATAAATAAATAAATAAATAAAAAACCCAGTGGTTGCTTTGGGCTAGGAAGGCAGGAAAGACAGATGGAACATAAAGAGGGAGGAGCCTTCTAGAGTAGCAGAAGTCTATATATATATTATCCATGGGCTGTGGGTCACATGATCTGAACACCAGTGAAAACCTACTGTGTGCATGTTTCTTTTTTTTTTTTTTTTTTTTTTTTTTGTGGTTTTTCTTCTCTTAACTTAGCCAATTCTCCTTAACTCTTCTCAAGGATGTTTCATAAAGCACAGTAAATGTCCATAACCACATGGGTATTTATGTAAACCACTAACAAATGCTGCTCATGTGTCTGTGGTTTAAGGGAATCTGAGCAATAAAATTTTCTTCCTTAATTCATTTAAAACACAAGTTAGAACTATACTATAGGTGCTGTATTGAATACCTTCACATGATAAGAATAGGGAGGTTGGTGAGACTTTTCAGAGGAGACCATTGCTCCAGTAAAGCCTAAAGCAAACAAAAGCAAATAGAATTTTGAAGTATTGTTTGCTTTTATATAAAAAATATAATCATTTATAATCACTTTATAATCTTATTGTAAATTGTAAGAAATTTAGGTCCTTATTTACATTGAATTAATTTCTCCATTCTTTTGTTTGTTTGTTTTTTGTGGGAAGTGAAAAAGATTTATATTTACTGTCATGACAAGCATATGACTCTCAGAATGTGCTTAAGCTGCTTTAACTTTTAAGTATATGTGTGCATGTTTCTTCATCAAGAATCTCTTCAAATAGTCAAATTTTGGCATCAGCCAAAGGTTTCCTCAACAGATGAATGGATAGAGGAAAATATGTTCAGTACACAATGATGCTTACGTCAGCCCTTTAAGACAAAGGTGTTCTACAGTCAGGGAAGTGGAGGGAGTGAAAGAATCATGGAGAATGAAATAATTCACACTCAGGAGTATGAGTATCACATGCAGGTTTAGTAGGAAACAGGAAATGAACATAAAGACAGCGACTTTGGTGGCAGTGGAGGAGGAAAATAAAGGTGGGGCTGGAAGAGACAGAGAAAGGAAGGGGCAAGTGTTGTTAAATGTTATATACATGCATTGAAATATCATGAAAGTAACTGCTTTCTATAATTAATAGAGGTTAATAAAAACAAATGTATATGCATGTAAATTTACTTTGACAATAGAAAGTTGGTTAAACAAACCTCAGACAAATTTGTAGTAAGTGAATACAAAGGATGGACTTCAGGTAGAAACTGCAAGTGTTTAGGAGGATGTAATTGTAAGTCTGACACATACAATGGAAAGACCATTTTTTAAAAGAAAAATGGCTTAACTGTGAAGACCATTTGCCTTATTTACAACATCAGTGACCAGACAATCCCGCATTTGCTATACTTGAGCTCCACATATGTAACTAGGATTCCGTAGGAAAAGGAATTTTGATGGCTAATGTGGTTATCAGCTTACTTCGGTTGAGAAGTTTATTAAATCACACTTGTAGATGTTTTGGCCACAGTGCTTGTAGACAGGATTAATACCAAAGTGGGGAAGACCCATCCTGACCTGACTGCAGGTAGCTCTCAACCCATGGGCTAGGTAAACAAAGAGGGGGAAATGAAGCAAGCCTTTTTCTTTGTTTCCTGTCTATACAAATGTGAACCACACTGCCATCATAGCCTCTCTGCCTTAATGGAGTCCTCTGAAACCATGAGTCAAAGTAAATTCTTAACTGTCTTCTTGGGCATTTCGGTAATAGAGACAAGATAGCCAACACAGATATTTCTCTTTCCCATGCAGCTCCCATCCTCCCCCTCCCCCCAAAAAGAGCAACTTGACTCAAAGCTTAAACTTTAATGGGAAGAGAGGTCTCTGTTTAGATGAACATTCTAATAAGAGTAATATATTTCAGAACCTGTGCTTCTGCCCTGGGCTGAAAAGCAACAAGGGAACAGATTTGAAGAGGTAAGACATAAACTTGCATGCTGAACCCTTACTCGTTTAGAGGCATCTACAAAGTCATGTCTCTGCATTCGTCCAGTCACCCACAACCTGCAAGAGAAATGTTCCTGACAGCCTCACCATTGCATTTCAGTGAAATCTATGCTCCTTCCCTGACATTTTCAGTTTTACAAGGGGCATGTTTCTGTGAGTGAATAGTCTCCTTAAATATTTTTCTTTTATTTCAAAAGCTACAACCAATATCTAGTATGCTCCCTCCATTTTCTTAATAAAGGAGACTATGCAGGTTATGATGGAAGAGAACTTCAAACCAGGAGCAAAACAAAGCATGGTGGTTAATGAACAAGGGATGTTCTGGGCTTTAGAAGTAGCTCAGTCTCACTGGACTTTTTGCAGCAAAGAAAGACAAAGTTAAAGATGAGCTTAGGATGGTAGGCTATCTCTAGACTGTGGTGGTCTGATTGGAGGTGTGCTCAGATTTTTAACTTTGTTCTAAAATAAATCGTCCTAGGATTAGACAGATGGCTCAGTAGCTAAGAGTAGTCACTGGAAACTCTTAGAGTGGACCATGATCTGAGCCTCAGAATCCACATGGAGGTTCACAATCATCTGTAATTCCAGTTCTAGGAAGTCTGATAATCCTCTTCTGGTCTCCACAGACATGTACTTGATGCACAGATAGATACCCAGACAAAACATTGTGCACATTATGGTGGTTTAAATGGAAACTGTCCCCACAGACTCATTTTGAATGTTTGACCTGTGGGAAATGGGACTATTGGAGTAGGTGTGACCTTATTGGAGAAAGTATATCACTGTGGGAGTGGCATTTTAGGTCTCCTATGCTCAAGCTCCATCTAGTCTCCTTTTGTCACCTGTGGATCAAGATGGAGAATTCTCATTCATCTTAGTTCATGATGATAATGAACTAAGCCTCTGAAATTGTAAGGCAGCCTCAATTCGATATTGTTCCTTACAAGAGTTGCCATGGTCATGATGTCTCTTCACAGCAATAAGAGCCTAAGACATGAAATAAATTAAATTAAAATTAAACTAATCATCTTTAGCTTGTGGGTATCCTCTAAAGATAAAGGCTGAAGACTACAGTTACTTCTTCACTTTCACAAGATGTCCTCAAAGCAAATGATTTCTAGAAGTTTAAGAATTATCTCTCAATAAACCTATTTGTACAAGGAGTGTACAACTGTATTTTGAAACATGCAGATTTTTGTCTTCTATTTAATCCCTGGGAAAAGTAGTGAAGAAAGATCCAGATTTCTCTTAATGGGCTCTTCCCACATCACTACCACACTTACCATCAACACCTCTCTCTTCATTATCTACTTCCTCTGCAGCAAGACAACCCCTATAGAGGACAACATTTAACTGGGGTTAGCTTATAGGTCTGAACTGCGGTCCATTATCCTCATGGTGAGAAGCATGGCAGCATCCAGGCAGACACAGCACAGGAGTAATTGAAAGTTATATACCTTAAGCTGAACGAAAAGAGAAGATTGGCTACCAGGAAGCCAGGATGAGGGTCTTAAAACACACCCTAACAGTGACACACTTCTAACAAGGCCACACCACCTAATAGTGCCACTCTCTGGGCCAAGCATATACAAACCACCACAGAAAATGAAAATCATTGTAATGAGTGTTAAATTGAAACTTTAGAAATTTACTAAAGGGGATAGAACTATGGCTCAGAGATAAAAGATACCCACCATGGTGCTCTATTAAGAAATCCGTCTATAGTATGATAAAAAATACAAAACAGTACAGGGGGGTTGGGTCTAGGTATACTAAGGAGGTTGCATCAGAACCGTGTCTTTTTCAGATGGATAGTAGCTAGTCTATCTCTAGAGGACCTGGAAGGTGAGACCTATTTTAGTTCAGCATGAGGCCTCCAACTACACAGTTTCAAGAAGTCAGTGGGAATTCTGGGATTTATGTGTGGCTCGAGAATGATCAGTATGTGTGTGATAATGTGAGCCTTGGGCCTAAATTAACCAAAAAAGGAAAATGTGTTGAGAAAGAGAAAGAAATACTGAATGATTAGAAGAGAAAGACACAGTAAAAAAAAAAAAAAAAAAAAAAAAAAAAACAGAGCAAGAATGCAAGAGAAAGAAATCAACCAAAACCAAAATAGAAATCAACCAAACAAAAACCCAGAGCAATAAGCAGAGTCTACTTCTACGGAGGGCTCCAAAAAGTAAATATAGACACAGTAAAGACTTGAACCCATGGAAGGATGTAATCACAGAGAGGTGGCAAGCAGTGTGTAGTTCTTTTAGAAAATATATTATCAAATGAAGTGTGCTGGAAAACAGGATGCTAGGACCTGTTTTCCTAGGGAACCTTAGTATTTGGAATCTGTCAAGAGTCTGCCCAGACTTCAATGCTAATATAAAATAATAATAAATGCAAGTAGAGATGGGAGATTAAAAGGATGGGAGATCTTGTGGATCTGAAACTCTCAGAGGTAGGAACAGAGGGGTCAAGAGCCTATGCAGAGAGGTTACTTTGTGACGAACAAAAATGTCCCTGGTGCTTCCATGTGCAAGGGAAGATTCTGGATGAAAGGTTAGCGAAATGGAAACTGCTGAGGTCTGGATTGGAAGTAGGCAGAGCAGAATTATCTTCCTCGCAGCATATGTGTCAGATGTGAGTTATTAAAGGAAGTAGAGGGGAAAGCCGAGATTGATGGCTGAGAAGTGTCAGAGCAGAGAAGACAGGAAAGGGAGATAAGAACCCAACCTACACTGATGGTCAATTCAGAGCCTTAGCTTTGTCTTCCAAAGACAATCACCTAGAAAATCTTCATCTATTTGTCTATGTATCTATCCATCCATCTACTGTCTGTCTATCCTTCTGTACATTCATGCAGTTTTCTCTTCTGAGTTAGAGTCTCATTCTGTGTCCAGGTTGGCTTTAAATTCATTGATTTTCTTGTCTCAGCCTCCTTAAGGTAAGGAGTCATGGGAAGAATATGAGGGAGGGATGTTAAAATATTTATTCCAGTTCGCAAAACCCCCAAAATGATTTGGGTGTCCAGGGGAAAATTATTTTAAATAATATAAGTAATATTCCTTTTCTTTTCTTTTACCTTCTTTCTGTTTGCCTCTCTTTCTCTCCCTCCCTCACTTCCTCCCTTCTCTTTCTTTCCTTCTTCCCTTCCTCTCCTCCTACTCCTTTCTCTTGTGATCAAAGATGAGATCCCTGGCCTTCTATATAACATGTAAACACTGTATCACTGAACCACAACTCTGGTTCTTTCCATGGGTAGTTGTGATATAAAGCTAGTGTTTAGAAACCACCCTTGTGAGCCACTTGAATTGTTCCCAACAAAACTCCATAGTTCAGGCAAACATTAAAAAAAAAATCTACGGCTAGGGTTTGGGGTACAGGTTTTGAGTAAAGAAACATTATTGAAGGGGTAGTCTATAGATTGTAGCACAAAAAAGAGGAAACGGAGGCATGGCACAGCAGAAGTAGCCAAGAAGTGGTATACAAGGAACAGCCCAAGGAAGTGACATAGTGAACCAGTGAGGGAAGGACCATGCCCTTTCAATGGTTCTGATGTTCTAACTCCACCCCTTTACTAAGACACTGAAAATAATTTTAAAAACATGAGCATGGAATTGGGAAGGAGAATATCTTATGGTCATAGAGCAGGTCATAGCATGTTCAGGGACTATTCCCAAAATAAAGAAAACCAAGAAAACAAGCCAACATTAATATAAATGCATAAAAAAATAGTCGTGGCAGAAAAGAATTAGTTACCACAACAGTGCTTAAGGTCAGAGGGAGCAGAAAGCACACATAGTAAATGTAAGGCCTTATATATGACCATCTCAGGCTAAGCCATCAGACCCCCATGGAACTGTATCTGACCATCTCACCATATATGTCACACACACACACACACACACACACACACACACACACACACACACACACATCACACATACAAACACGGATAGGGGTGTATCTCAGTGGTTGAGTATAGGGTGCTGGCTTAGCTCTATGAAACCCATAATATGTATAGCTATTTATAGATTGTTTCTTCTCATATATCTTGAATCATTTGCACACAACCCTGACTTCAAACATTGAAGATATTTGTATAAGATGAGTGATAAACAAGATAAAATCATTGATCAAGTAAAAACCCATTTCTTTTGTGTTTCTTAAGGAGTCTCAAATATGTGAGTTTACCAACAGATAAAGTAGCAGGGGAAATCAACAGTAGTGTTAGACCTGCAGTAACTCAAGCTGAGTCTGTTAGCTGCCCCAAAGAATAGACAAAGAAATAAGTGCTAAAAGTTCCCACATTATTCTATGTGAAATCTGAAGTTTCACCAAGATTATTTCCCATTGTTCACACTTATTAAACTGATCTTGCATTGTCTTCCTTGGGGACTGTTGGAAGGGAAGGTTCCAGCATTTTCAGAGCTCTGTTCTCTCATAACCACTGGGTAAAAATCATGCCATGTGCAACTAAGAACCTTGACTTGGGAATTAGGACAATTTTGGAACACCAAATCGCCTCTGGCCTTCCCCCATTCCCCCAAAATACAATTGTTCAAACTTAACAGCAGGCAAAATATTTCTATTAATCAATATTTACTAGGAGGCAGCTTTTAACTCTAGGCTTCCAGGGTGAAACAGACTTCAGAACTATACTGTTGCCCATACCAGGGTAGAAGAAAGCATCACTCTGTATTGGACACAATGAAGACACTTCTACAAAATTGTCTGGAAGAAACAAGACAGTCTTGGGAGCAGCATAGAGCTGCCACGTGACACTTAAGAAGAGCTTAGGGAGATAGGATCTCAACTGCATTGCTACCCTGGATTTTCTCTGATTTTTTTCCTTTCTTGCAAATGAGTGATTACAAAGGCACCAGTCTGATTTAGAGCTGCATTTGATTTACACACTGTTAGAGAGGTGGCAGTTAAAAGTTATTGAAGTCGGCAGTTCTTTTCTTCCCACTAGGCTCCTTCTCTATGTCTTGGTGGATTTATGATATCATATCACACTCTTCCAACTGGCTGCCTCGAGTTGCATTCCTGTTGTTCAAATCATTCTTCCTCATAACTGAAATACATAGAATCCAAAATATGGACCTCACACATTTAAAAGGAAATCTTACAAAGTTCACAGATCATCATCTTCTCAGGGCTCTCCTATGACAGGGAAACAGAACAAGGTGGAATAATGCATGTGAGTTCTAGTGTTAAGACAACCAGGGGAGTTAACTCATGAGCTTTGTTTTGGAGAGGGGACATATTCAAGGACCCAGGTTTACCAACTCCCAGGAAGTGAAGGAGTGATAAAGTCATCCTTCATACGTGGGGTTCAGAGTACAACAGGCATAGTTAACTCTCCACAAAGAAGTGGGTAAAACCCACTCTTTAGTACTTTCCTGTCTTCAAAAGGTACAGTGAATTGCTCAAATACTAACCCAGCCAGGGAGCAAACACACATGATAGGCGTTTAAATTCTGTACAGCTTCTATAAGCATTTTCTAGTCTAACCACCATCTAACTCAATGAAATAAATCTCATAAATGGTAAGGTTTCTGATTTGGCCAGAGAAAAATAAATTTACTAGGAACCTTATATGCCCAGTCCAAATTTGCTACATAACAACCTTGGACTTTCATCTTTGGAGGATTGAACTAAGGTGTTGAATCATATAGAAATCAGAACATGAACTACATAGAGGGCGATGCTCATATTGTCCATTGATTTAACCTGTAATTCACTTGGTGTACTGAATTTGATGGGAAACACTACATGACTTTATTATTTAAAACTGGTGATGGCTGTTGGGTATGGAGGCTCATGGTGAAATTCTGGCACTTGGGAGGATGAAGCAGCGAGTCATGATTTTCAGGCTAGCTCGGGCTCCAGGATAAGACTATATTGAAAGAATGAATGTGGACAGGGGAAGACAGAGGAAAGAGACAAGCACCGTGTAATATATATATATATATATATATGTATACATACATACACACACACATATATATGTATGTATAAATGGAAAACAGACTACTAATAGTTGACAAAAATACATTTTACAAATGCTGGTTGCATGCTTTCAGTTGAAGATATATGGTCTCTCAGCCTTCTGTTTCTACTGCTGAACCTGTTTCTTGCTACCATAATGCTTCTCCATTTCTACAGATGGTAAAGGTGTCTAGTGTCTAATTTTGTTGTCTTTTTCTGTGACAGCACATGGACTAAGTTAGGGGAGAAATGGTTTAATGTAGTTTCTATTTCTCTATCAGAGTCTATCAGTGAGGTATTCCAGGACACGAATGATCTGGAGCAGAGACCCTGGAGGCAACGTCCTCATTGGTCTGTTGTCCTTGGCTTGCTTGCCCTGCACTGGAATATGACTCAGGACCACCCACCCTGGTGTGGCACCACTTACAGCATGCTGAACCCTCCTCCCATAGCCATCAATGATCAGGAATCTGTCCTCACAGATTTGTGTACAGGGTAATCTGAGAAGAGGCAATTTCTCAACTGAGACTTCTTTTCCCCCAGTTTCTTTGGCTTGAATTAAGTTAACTCATATCAAATTGACAAAAACTAATTACTAATATTGTTACTCTAGAAAATAACTTGGGTATTTAACAACAAAGAAAGAAAGAAAAAAATAACCCCTGAATCATATGGTTCAAAATCATACTTCTGATTACTTATCTTAAAGAAACAAAGAATTATATCCACAAAAATTTCCATTCATAATTATTTATAGGCACCTTACTTATTATTGACCAACTAGATAGCATTCAATGAAAGAAGAATTTAATAAAATTAGAATTTCTCAAATTTTATGTAGGTCTCATTGAAATTACTCTAAATGAAAAAAATCTCACTCTCAAAGACTTAGGTATAATAGTTTCTCATTTTTATAATAATCCCCAAACAAGAAAATTGGAGATACCGAGAACAGCTTAGTGATTATCAAGGATGAGGGAGGAAGGGACTTACATGTGACTATGAAGATTAATACGACAGGGTCTTGAATCTGGGTGAAATAGTTTTTGTGTTGTTTGATTGCTTGTTTTGTGTTTTGTTTGCTTGTTTTTGAAACAAGATATCACTAGTATGTAGCTCAGACTGACCTTAAAATTGGCAAGTGCTGGAATGACAGGGAGGCACTTGTGCCAGGTTGACAACAGATCTCTATCTTGACTATGGTGGTAGGTATATGGATATATATAATAAAACTTCATAAAACTCAATGGACAACATTCATACATATAGATCTATATATTGATTGTGGTTCTAGGCACATGAATATATACATTATAAAACTTCAAAAATTCAACAGACAACACATATACATATTAGTATATGTAAAACTCATGACATCTGAATACAGCATGTCAATTTTTGGTTTTGATGACATTCTGTCCAACTTAACTTACATCATGATGTTCCTGTTAGGAAAAACTGGTTAAAAGGTTACAGGATACTTCTATAGGGTGTTTATATGACTTTCTATGACTTTATAATGTGCTTAAATTAAAGTTAAAACAATGAGATATGATATGAAAAAGGACCACTTTTAGTGCATTATGGTTATAAAAATGGAAATTAGTCATGGGTATGAACTCATTCCATTGTGTAAAAAGTACTTTTTTATTGTTTTTTCATTTCCATAAAATAAACAGTATGACTTCATGTGTTTACCAATTTTTCTTCTATTTGTGAAATCCAGTTTTTTCCTAAGAAACAGTAAAAACATATCAAGGACAGGTACAACCTCAAGAGACCACCTCCTGTTAGCTTCACACCCTTGTTGTGTCTAGTTTTCAAGCATTTCAGAAGCAGATAACCAGTACTTGAGGTCAGACCTTTCCACAGGCCCAGCCAAACATTGACTTCAGACCTAGTGTAACACTGGAGATCCAGAGTCACACATTGATAGAACTCAAATTCCCATTCTTACTTGAAAGCAGACAGGAACTTTTATGTTCACCTTAACTACACACATGATAACATAAACATATTTGAGTATTACAAAATGAATAACAAAACAGTCTTGGATAAATCCTGGCTCAATATATGGGAGTTAATGAGGCATTCACAGAGGTCTAGTTTGTTGTCTCTGACCTTTGGACAAGGGACAGACTTTTGCCCTGTGGTGTGACACTACAGTCCTAGTAAGAAGAGACCATGACTGGAGCTGCTCATGAGAAATCCTGTCCTGGTTCCTATCCAGACACACTTCTCACCCAGGGACAAGAATCACAATTCCATAATAAAGAGTTTCACAATAGTTTAACATTGTAGAGTGCAATGTTAGCCCACATTGAGCAAATACAGTTCTGAGAAAGATTTAAAGGAAAGATATTAGCCCCTGGGATATGGATAGTACAGTGACTCTTCACAGGGAACTACACAAGGTAGGACAGAGAAAGAAATTAGGATTGGCATTGTCAGATTAGAAACTGTTTTTTATCCTCCAGGTTAGAATATATCATAGAATCCTGTAGTAAGGGACTGCCATGAGTCTGCCATTAGTTGTCTCCTGTGCAAACAATGACAATGAACAGGGTCCCACATGGGACAGTATGCATATAGTCTAAAAAAGTGCCAGTGAGCATGGACTGTAGTTGGTCCCATGAAGAGGGAGTTGAGGAGTCACAAGACCTATGATGTTGTGATTATTACAGAACCCATTATACTTAGCCCCTTATAGAGGAAAAGGCCAGGAATGGTATCACCGGGGTCATGAATGAGGCACCACTGTGGCTTTAATGAATACATCCCTCCTCCATTTCTAAATGATGCTCAGTTTCTGCAATATACAAGCAATTGAGATAATTCACAGACAGCTACTCCTCTGCTCATTCTTTGAGAGTCTAAGTTAGTTTGCACCAAGTGGTTGCTTGTGTTGCTGCCATGCCCTTTGTTTTGTTTCTCATTCTTGCTTTGTTAAGGCAGTTGTGACGTCATCCCTTAGGAAGCAAGAGCACTAAGCCTAGCATCCAACACAGGTTAGAAGAATTTTCATGAGATCAGTGCTCTGCAAACATGTGGCAGATCAGACAACCTGTGTTAAAAGCCAATGGATTTGGCCATGCTTTAAGACAAGCAATAACAAGTCAATCCATCAACTCTCACCGAGGTTGAGAAAACAGAGAGGCATTCCAGTTTACAGTGGCCCCATGCCACGAGACTGCCAAGACTGGCGAATAATCAGACTGCAGACTACAGAATACTATCTCCCAAGAAGAATGTGCTAATGAAAAAGGTCGTGAACAGTAGTTCCCTCATGGCTCTTTCCAGAACGGCCATCAGATAGGACCTCCAAAGCATTCCTGGGAGAGTAAATATCCCTTGGCAGGTGCAAGGGAGGAAAACACAAGCTTACAAGAGAAGACCAGCCGAGTAAGTTCTTTTTATATGCTGTTCATGTTTAACATGCTTCTTCATGTTTTCAATAACTTTAATTCAACGTGTTATTGATGAAAGATTGAAAGGTCTAAGGACTTGAGTGTTGCTCATGGGCTAGGATGAGGCAAAGAGAAAACAAATGTTGCCCTGAGATAGAACTTGGTGATTTCTAGCCCTACCTATAAGCTTAAATAAATGTTCTTTACCTTCAGGAAAGATGTTCAGTTTAAATCTCAGTTCTTGTGAGTCAGTTTCCATCTTCTCTTAAGCTCTGCTTCCCGAAGTTCCTGTTCTAAATGTTCTTTTCAGAGAACAGGATAGCAGGTAGAGTTCTCAATATTTAGACACCCATGATGTTTCTTCCCCTTTTAAAATTGGATATATTTTATTTACAATTCAAGTGTTATCCCCTCTCCCAGTTTCCTTATCCCATCCTTCTCTCCATTTCTATGAGGGTGCTCTTCCCACCCCTTCCCACCTTCCTGCCCTGACATTCCCATACACTGGGCATCAAGCCTTGGCAGGACCAAGGGCTTCTCTTCCCATTGATGCCCAGCAAGGCCATCCTCTGCTACATATGCAGCTGGAGCCATGGGTCTGTCCATATGTACTCTTTGGATAGTGGTTTAGTCTCTGAGAGCTCTGGTTGGTTAGTATTGTTGTTCTTATGGAGTTTTGAACCCCTTGAGCTCCTTCAATCCTTTGTCTAACTCCTCCACTGGGGATCCTGTTCTCAGTTCAATAGTTGGCTGTGAGCATCTGCCTCTGTATTTGTCATGATCTGAAGAGTCTCAGGAGACAGCTATATCAGGCTTCTGTCATCATGTACTTCTTGGCATCAGCAATATTGCCTGGGTTTGGTGGCTTTATATGGGCTGGATCCCCAGGTGGGGCAGTCTCTCGATAGCCTTTCAGCCATGACTTCTGACAACTCTGAGCTGTAAACAGCAATTAGGTGTCAGACCAGCCCACATGTAGCAAATGAGTCCTCTGTCAAATCTAATGTATCTGGAGTTACCAGGTTCTTAACCTCATTTTTTATAGACACTACATTCAGAGAGGTAAATGTGTTGGTTTTTGAGATAAAGTCTTCTATCTTCTGTTGTGATCAATTGTTTTGTATTTTTTATATAATTACTACAACCCCAGTAACATGGTTCAAGCCTTCTGACATTCAGTTCTCTATGTGAAAAATATAAGAATCACATTATTTCTCCTTAGGAAAAAGCTAAGAACTTGCATGTAGTAGATATTCTGAGTGAGGCAGCTGTTCCTCCTAATCACACTACATGAATATGCTTCAAAAATGATCAAATCTATACATTCATGTTGTCTACTTATTCTTAGAAATGTCTCAGGTCACAAAATACATCTGATGGCTTTGCTTTAAGAAGCATTTTTAGGTCAGAAGAAATCCTGTTTATCTTAATAGTGTTCACTTAAAATTTCAAAGCCCGAAACATGAGTTTTCTTTCAAGCAGGGTTATTTCTCTTAAGTAAAGTCAAGTTCAGAAGTCCCAAAATGCCGAGTGGTAAACAGAAGCGGGAACTGAAAACATGGGTGATGGGTAATCTCGACTTTACAAATTTGAGATAGTCACTTATTTTAAAACTATTCATGAACAATTATCTGAACTCTGGTTGGCTGTATCATTATCTGTCATTTTCATGGGGGACTCTTTGCTTCTCAACCCCACTTCTCATCACCTTGGAAACAGATGTGAACCTGAAGGGGCTTGGCATTGTTTCTCAGCTGCTTCAATGTTAAATGGTCTCTGTGGAGAACCGGAAGTCTCTATAATTCATCTTCTACTTCTTACGTTTTACCCTCCAAAACCTGATAACTATTTCCTTCCTTAGAAAGATAACATTCCAGAGTATCCCCCAACCTAAACTCCATTCTTCTTTTACTTTGGAGCAGTGAACTACCTCATGATTGTTATTCTCCACAGGAAACACTCCGATTAGATTTCCTGTCCTTTTATTTATTCTCATGGATAAGAGGATAAACTAGCAACTAGAGGACAATACTATAAAGCTCATTTTTAAAATCAGGATCAACAAGGTATCAAATTAGTTCTGAGTAGGGCTTCAGAGTACATCTGAAAAGGAGGAACATAGGGGTGGGGAGGAAGGTCTTTAATAGGTTACAGGATTTTGTTACTAAACTTATGGATTGTTTGGTGCATCTGAATAGTTTCAGATAATAGTTGATAACTGAAGTGGACAGAGACAAATGCATGCTAGAATGCAAAGCAAATGTTTGGTATTAAAAGTAGCTGGTTATAATATGATAAAATATAAGATATTAAAAAGATAACACTCTAAATTTGGATCATGTTAAATGGTACAGAAAGTTCTATATGCATAAAGTTGGATAATTTGAATAAAAGGCATGACTAATTAAAGCCAAAAGTATAAAATACATACAGGACTCTGTTCTGATTCAAATAAAATATCAAATATACTAAAGAGTGAAGAAAGTGCTACATAAGGAATTGCAAATGATTTGTGTAAATAAACTACCCTCAGGGCAGAACATCACTTCACTCTAGTGAGAACTATGCACAGGGACTTTCTCCCAAAGGGATTAACACAGGAGGAAATGAAAAGACACTTCTCAAAAAGGACACAGGACACTACCTGAGCAAGGTGACCAAGAACAGTTGAAATGCAGATTGTTGAGATGAGCTCAGCAAGAAAGGTAAAGGCCTGGGAAAAGTTGTCTGAGCTTAAGATCTCCTAGAAGGATAGCAGACTCTAACACAAGGGCTTGTGTGGCTTTTAGCTTTTGAGGAGAGAATTTGTGAAAGAAGAAATGAATGCATAGGCAAATAAGACATTACTATGTGTTCTCTTGCTATAGGCACCTAGTGTTGATCTTCACTGGACCTAATGAAGAAACACATAGAACGTGCTCCATTTACACTTGGTATTTTTAACTGGCAATTTTCCTAAGTATGCTTTAAAGTGCTTTGTCTTTCCAGGGTATGCTTGAGAACTTATATGCAGTGCCATGGAAGAGCTGATAAAATGATATATATATATATATATATATGTGTGTGTGTGTGTGTGTGTGTGTGTGTGTGTGTGTGTGTGTGTGTATACATACTGTGTGTGGGTTCAGCTGGTTATAATGGATCAAAAGTACACAAGGAAGGGCAGAGATTATCTTAAATATAAGAAAAGAGACACACATCTTATTGCTTAAGTTATTATATAGAGTGGAACTTTTAATGGAAGTGATAGAGGTGAAAACTCTCTCAAGGAATTTAAAGAGAAGGAAGCCTATTAAATTCAACCCATGAGACCAGCACTACTTTGAAGCAAAAGCCAATCAAAAACATGTGAAAAGACATATATATATATATATATATATATATATATATATATATATATATATATATGCATATGAGAGAAGTGGATGATAACAAAGAACCTAGAAATAAATCATACAGCACTTGATAAATAAAATCTGTGATAAGACTCTGTTCATTGAAAGGATGTAAAGATGGTTTGATATATATAAATCAAAAAAGGTAAAATACCTGGCAAAAACAAGATAAAGTTCATACAATTAATAGATTCAGAGAAAAAACGGTCTTTAATAAAATTTAGCTTGCCTTTGTGATATGGGCTCTTAACAAGTTAGAGACACAGGGCCTTGACACAATAAATGCTGTATGTGGCAAAGCCACAATCAGCAGCAGAAGAATGAGAAAAAGCTGGAGACATTTCCTCTGGACTCAGGAACAGGGAAAGCTGTCTACTCTTGTGCTCTCCCTTACATAACACCGTAGCGTTCTGTTCAGAGCAACTAGGTGACTGAAGACGTAGGAGGGTGGTGTACACCTTTAATCCGGGCACGTGGGAATTTAAGGCCAGCTTGACCTATGATGAGTATTCCAGGACAGTCAGGGCTACAGAAAGAGACTTGTCTCCAAAAATGGGGGTAGAGAAAGGGAGGAAGCCCAAACCCTCCCATCTCAAGCTCTGATGCAAAACACTCACCTGCTTCCAAGTTTAGAGGCTTTACCCCACAAACACCACAGCACAACCCTGTCTCTAACCTGTACAGAGCTCCAGCTTGTGAGGCAGGACAGAGGCTGAGCCATCTGGTACTAAACTGGAATTGCCTCAGCTACCCTGCTCACGAACAGGCACCGAGTAGCCTCAAGATTGATCTTGGGATCTTTAGATCTGTGGATTTAAAATGGAGTACTCATGGAAGACAGGAAACTAGAACAGAGCTATAGGAGGAGGGTCACTAGAACATAGGTGGTATGAAAGCAAAGAGGGGGAGCAGTAGGAGTGGGAAAGTCAAAGTGGAAACAGATATATGGGGCTTATTAGAATGGCTCACACCTAGGCTATGGTCTATTAATGACTGTCTTATGAGAGAAAGGCCAAGAATCTGGTAGTGGTTCAGACCTCAAGACTGATGTCTCATTGGTCTCAGTAGTGTTTGAGGTCTGGGAGGACTTTTATCTAAAGAGCTGTTTGTCTCCAATCTATATTAGATTCCCAAAGACATAAGTTCTAATACCAGAGAAGGAATGCTTCAGGAGCAGCACAGATAAACTTGGCAGGGAGAGTGAAGGCAAGCAGCTAAACAAACAAACAAACAATCAAAAAGCTTCCTTCTTTCATGTCCTTTTATGTGGGCTGCCACCAGAAGGTGTGGTCCAAATTTAGGGTGGCTCTTCCCACCTCAGATAATCCACTTGAGAAAATCCTTTCCAGGTATGCTCAGCTGTTTGGGTTTTAGTTTATGTCAGGTGTAGTCTAGTTGATAACCAAGATTAGCTAACAAAGGACATAACTTGCTTGGCTGAATAATAATGCTGTTTCAAGAAGTTATAGACTATTTAACAAAACCTGAGGACTAGAGATGTGGAACAGTAGTCAGGAACACATGCTATACTGGTGAGGGCCACTATCTATAACTCTAGCTCTAGGGTGTTCTGACACCCTCTTCTGACCTCTCCAGACACAGTACTCTCATATGAACAAGCTGTGGCATGTTAAGATTTGAAACCAACATCCTGATGTCATGGAACAAGGTCATTAGGACATGGAATCAGCATGGTTGCTCACCACTCCAGGATTCTTAAAACGTACATTCACCCAGTGGAAAGCCACTTGGTCCCTGGGATAAAAACAGTCTGCCACTGCTGCAAAATCAATACAATTAGAGGATATGAAATTAAGTGAAATAATCCAGGCTCCGAAAGACAAATGATGCATGTTCTCTTTCATGTGTAAATGCAAAAAGTCAACCTGAAAGTATAATTGTGATTATTAGAGGTTGGGAAAGACATCAGTGGAGATGACAGAGAGGCAGGATTTGATCAGTGCAGCCGCATGCCTATGCAGAAATACCCTCTACCCACTAAAGTGTACAATAAAGCATACTAGTCAAAGTTTTAAAAAGAAAAAAAAATGATGGGGATCATCTTAAAATTTGAAGGGGTTTAGAGTGTGGCATTTTCTGGAAGGATGCTCTGAAGTGCCTTTTTAGTCTCTCTACCATAGAAAACATCGGCCCAGAAAGTAACAATTTTGGCTCTGAAAAATATATACCAGCATATAAATCTTAATAATAATATATACTTACATATATTAAGTAGCCTATAATAAGCCAGATACTTCTGGCTTCTATTACGTCTCTATGCAGTCAACATTGGCTTGTGTTTAATGCAGAAGGTAATGAGAGGTCATTGATATTGTTTCTTGAAGCAGCCAAGAACTTTTATGGCTGTTCTCAGAGTAGAGCCAAGGACTTAGTCCACATCTGTAAAAGAAAGACATTTGATTAGATAACTTCCAGCTGTAAAAATTGTATGATTAGCTAATTATTCATTATAGAGGTTCAGCCCTTTGCCTTTGTCTCCCATGAATTGATTTATGTCAGTTTGGACTTGGTGGAATGAAGCCATAAATACAAAGGCATTTTATCTTGGAATTACATAAAGTATCATACAAAGAAGAGATATTTCATTCTAAAGATAACTTTAAGACTGATAAAGTGGTTAATAGCTTCCCCTAAGTGGTCTGTGCTTATGAGTGTTGGAAGACCAGAGAGGAAAAACCAAAGGATGGCAGAAGGCTCAGAGGCTGCTCCCTTCACCACCCATTAGCACCTTTTTCTTCTACATTGATAAATGTAATACATACCTTTTTCCCATGATAGCTAACCCTCCCCCCTTTTGTTGAAAAAGAACAGAATCCTCAATTTTGGAGTTGAGATGCTCACAGCCCTGAGCATCTTCTCAAATATGCCTTTGAAATAAAAAGAGGTAGGGAATCTCTTCCAGCATCTAACAGTATTCTGAGAATGCCTTTAAACCCTACTCTTTGTAGCTTTATCCTGAATACCTTTCTCAGTTGTTGGTAACAATTATAGAGACTTATCTCAACCATGGATAAGACATTGGAAAACCATCACATTTGTGGAATAAATCAGCAATCCCTCACTAGAAATGTTATTCTTGAGTTACTCTGGACAAGTTTCAGCACTGGGTACATAGGGATATACCCAGGCTACACCAAACAGCCATAGCAGTTGAAGGTTTATAGACTCTTGTAAAGAACATGGAAGGGTAATGCTGTGGAAAACTTTTATCACCTTATTCTGTTGAGAAAGGACCTCACAGGCTGGTCTAAATGTTTAACAATCATTCACCACACTAATGGAATTAGGGCCATAGAAGACAATGCAAATGTGATAAACTCATTGTGACAATTTTCTTGTTAACTAATATGCCTTGCAATGACACAGACAAGATCCGTTTGTAAAAAGAATGGGGTCATAAGAGTTTAAATATTTCCCATGTATTTCATGCACACAACTAAATAATGCATAGAAACACCATCACATTAATCTTCATGTTTAATTCTTCCTAATTTGTGAGGAAAATATAAAAACCAAGGTATTCATGGGATTCACAGCTTTTCACATTAATCCAACCTTTATCTTAAAGCCAAGGAGGATGTAAACAGACTACTATACCGATGGGTGGGCCAATCAATTCAGACACATTTTTGCTTACTATGTAATAAAATTGAGACATGCTTGAACATACACTTTATATTCACTAAAATTTAATAAAAATTAAAATTTAAACATACTTAAGTATGTACAATTGGGATGGCTGGTTCTTGCCGTCAACTTCACTACATCTGAAACTAGCAAAACCCTAATTGGCTGGGTATACCTATAAGGGATTTTTTTTAATTAAATGATTTGTAATGGGAAGATCCAGCTTTAATCCATATATGTTGAGGTGGGAAGATCCATCTTTAATCTGAGCTACACCTTTTGCTGGAACCCTATACAAAGGGCATGGAAGAGAAAGCTTTTGCTCTATGACTGTTGGCTTTCACTCTTGCTGACAAGTCTATTTCTTCACTGGCATTAGAGCCTACATCTTCAGGATTCCAGCATCTACTGAGACCAGCTGAGACATCAAACCTAGCCAACTCAATAACTACGAGATTCTTGGATTTTTCATTAGTAAACAGCCATTGTTGAATTAACTGGACCATAGCCTGTAAACCACTTTAACAATCCTCCTTCTATGTATAGTTTTTATCAGTTCTATTCCTTTATAGAACCCTGACTCATACAGCAACCATACCCTTTTACTTTTGCTTGGGAGCATTAGATATTATTTGAGTCCACAATATAATGAAAAACAGGAGGAAAATGTAGCATCTCTGCCTTCATTTTGTGTATCCTTTAGTACTGTGTGGGCATGGTAATAACTAAGGAGAGTCTTTCTACTTAATCCAAAGCATCTCCCATGGATGCTGAAGCATCCTAATGCCAGCCTTTTACTATATTCTGTTGGAGACCCTAATTTCCAGCCATTGTCCTAAAACTCCAGTCTATTTGGATTTCAAGATCAGCAGAACTGCAAAAAAAAAAAAAAAAAAAAACAGACTACTCTCAAAACGAGGGACATTATCCATCATGCTGAGGCCACAGGAACCCTGGACATAGAGCACAAGTAATGTCCCTTGGGGAGAACCAGTTTGCACTATCAAGAAATAAGGACTGCTGCAGGCTACTTTCCATAACTGTGATGGAGACAATGACCAACACAACCACACCAGGACTGCCTATACACGCACTCCTTTTCTCTTTTCCCTAGGTCTTCTCTGCTTAAATCATAAAACCCGTTTTTGTTTTCCCAGCACATTGATGAACTTCCCTCTAGTCCTCACCATTATTCATGTCTTTGATTGACACAGTGGAACAACTCTCCACATTCCAGCTGCTGGGGCTGTGAGAGGCCAGGCTTTTGTCATACTGTATGAAAGCCTTTGCTGGCGAGATGTAAGACACATGTCTATTCACAGTAGGAAAAAAAGGGAACTATGGCTAATCAAAGTAATAGATCTACCAGAGTCCAGCTTGATGAGACACTGATCTTTTACTGAGTTGCTAACATGTGTTGGATAAGGGTTAACTCCTTGAAGCAAGTATCACACCAAGGAGCTATCCTAGTATGGGTGATGACTCATAAAATCTGCATTCTTCCTGGAACTTCCTAACAACTTGCAAACAGCTCAATAGGTAAAAGAGATCCCCTCTAGGCTATTAGATCATCGGGTTACTGTCTTCTTCCAGTGGGTATTTGGTGCTTCTAAAAGGCAGTAGGGGTCATTGTCAACCTTGGAAATTTCAGCTTTCCCAAACATTTGAACTTCATTTACCTTCTAAGTATCATGACCCTCTCACTCATTCCCAGAGATATTTTACTTGAGAGAAAAAACCGCCATATAGCCTGCCATAAAACTCATGCTGTGGTATGTACATAGGTTGACAAATATTTATCACACCAAGCTAACTATTAATCATAGCTCATATGCACTGTCTCACATAGCTTGTTTCCTGAAGTACAGCAGCCATGCTGAAGATGTACCCCCTTACTACATCTCAGATGCACAGCACAACATTGTTACCTACAGTTGGAGAGCTATACATGAAACCTGCAGGATTACTTCTTTTGCATCTCTGAAACTTTGTGCTCCGGCCCCTGCTAATCGCCATTCTACTCTCTAATCCCATGAACGTGCTTTTCTTCCTATTCCACTTATAAGGAATATCTGCTTCATTATTTCGGCCGCAGTCGCTAGAGTATTATGTATCGAAACTGTTCTGAGTATTGAATATAATGTGGTGAGAAAGAAGACAAAAGCGTCTCCCTTCATAGAGTTCACAGCCTTGTGGCAGAGCCAACACTGGGTGTGTTAACTTTTCAGTAAATACAGGATTCGAACTGAACAGGCTATTGTGAGAGAAGATTTGAAAGGCAAGCTGATGGCATATCTTTGTGGGGAGTCACATCCATTCTGAGAAAGAACATGTAAATTAAAACCTTGAAATAAATCGGATTTAAGCAAGAGTAATCGGGGACTGGGAAAAAAAAAACCCACAAAAATTCCATTCAGCAATTTAGAAATTCAAGAACCAACTGTTAGGTGAGAAAATTCTTTACAGTGTTTTTTTAAAAAAATTGCAAATTTCCTGGGTGATGTCATGGAGTAGCAATGTCTTATGTGTGAGACCAACATCTAATGCTTCTCCTAATGAATGAAATTTGACATTTGTAATTGACTAAAAGTAAACTGTAGCTAGGAAAATCTATCTAGCTAATTTTTCAGAAATTAAGAGAGAACTCTCTGTTTTAAGAGGATATTGTCAGATATATAAATATAGTCAATAAGATTAGAAAATATTTGCGAAAACACAAGTTAATACTTAGAAATGATTCCAAATACATGAAAAGACATGTACATCAGGGTGCTTCTCTGATGTGTGTGTATATGTGTGTGTGTGTGTGTGTGTGTGTGTGTGTGTGTGTATCTCTAAACTATGTGTCTGCCGTTCCCAGAGAATCTAAATATCAGATAAACATGTTCTTCCTTCTAAATGCTAGTATCTCAGACCTGTTCACAAGCTTCACAGCATTCAGTTATAACAATTTATATTACAGTGAGTATGTGGTCCAAAGTCTCTGAAAATAGACCTCAGTTCTCTGCTAAATAGTTTTAGACTGAATGAAAGAGAGCTCTTCCTCAATTACTCTGAAGGATTTCACAGATATCATTTTTAGTGACCTTACTGTTCTCTTAGATGTTCTAGAGCCTATAAAGCATTCAAGGGCTATCATTAAATTCACTTTGTTTAAAAAGGAAAAGGAAAGGTTACTTAGTAGAAACATTGTCTGGAAATGCCAAATGAAACTCCAGAAACAAAAAGTCCAAGTGTGTGTGTGTGTGTTTGTGTATGTGTGTGTGTGTGTGTGTGTTTGTGTGTGTTTGTGTGTGTGTCACAATCTTCACTTAATATATAAGTTTCTGTTTGTTATCAGAACTATTTTACTTCAGAGCAATCTCAAGGCACAGTGATTTAAGAAATTCTTGTCTGTAGACAATCGACTGAATCAGTATTCACTGGATATTGGAAAATGTAGTCCAAATGAGAAAATTCACATAGAATGTGTGGAACCGATATAAGTTCGAGACCAGCCTAGTCTACAAAGCAAGTTCCAGGACAGCCAACACTATTACACAGAGAATCCCTTTCTTGAAAAGCAAAGCAAACAAACAAATACATCACCTTAAATGGGCTTTTAAAAACATTAGTAGAGAAAATCTTGTAGCTTTCATCATTTAAAATGTCATAATTGACAAGGAAAAGAAATTTATGTATTAAAACCTGATGGTAAATATTTACATTATGGTGGTTCTTAAGGCTTGGTTTGTTGACTGAGCTGCCTGTGGTGGTTGAATATCCTTGGCTCATGGGAAGTGGCACTATTAGGAGGTGTGGCCCTGTTGGAAGAAGTGCACCACTGTGTTAGTGGTCTTTGAAGCTCCCTGCAATGTGGAAGAGAACTTCCTCATAACAGCAGATGCCAGGCTTGCTGGTTCTCTTTGGAACAAAATGTAGAACTCTAAGCTTTTTCTTCAGTAACATGCCTTCCTAGACACTGCCATGTTTCCCGCTTTGATGATAACAGACTGAACCTTTGAACCTGTCAACCAGCCTCAAATAAATGTTGTCCTATATAAGAGTTGCCTTGGTCACAGTGTCTCGTCACAGCAATGGAAACCCTAATTAAGTCACTGTGTCTGAGTTTCATGAAGACTTGCTGGGTCATTGTGACATAGCAAGGCATTCTTTACTGCATCTGCTGTCAATCACGTTGAAACTCAGCCACCGCTACAGCTATTATACCAAGCTGGCTTGTTTTCCATCATTGGAGTGCCCTGACCTGAGATTTAAGGGATCTTTGAAAAACTAATCACCAGAGTTACCAAAGCCATAGTTATCAAACTTTAAGTGTTCTTTCCAATGTCAACAGACTAGAACATAAGCTTAGTGCCTATTTAGAATATTCTAGAATGTCAACTTTATTTTCTGCTGATTCCCAAAGTATCAAGAAAAATGCTAGAGAGATGGCTCAGCAGTTAAGATCACTTTCTGTTCTGGCAGAGAACAAGGATTTGGTTTCCAGCACTATATAACTCACTCAGAGAATCCTGACCACTTCAATTCTAGAAGCATCAGATAGACACAGGGTACATATACACAGATGAGGGCAAAGCACTCAGACACATAACACGTATTTTAAAAGCAATTCCATTTCCAATTATAATTTAAGATTCTAAACAAACCACTACTCCAATGAAAACACCCAAAGCAACTTCGAGAAAGCTGCAAATGTGAAGAATTTTAAAAATATAAAATCCCACAGAGGGAAAAGGCACTCCCAGATAAGCAGGTATAGACAGCTATTTTTCAATAACCACTCTCCCCAGGGGTGAAATGAATTGGCCAAATTTGATTATGAACCAAAAATTGGCTTGTCAAATTAGATAGATTCTTTGAGGGGAGAGAGAAGCCCTGGTAGTTTTTAACAGCTGTGTAGAACGGGCATGACAGATTGGAACATGAAGAAGCTTCTAACACAGAGCCAATTTCCATCTCCTGCTGGTTTTCTTCTGCAGGACTTTTTATGACAACTGGGAATTGGAGGAGTCTTGGGCTGATTTGGAGAGCCAGAACCTCCAACAGAAGAGCAGCACAAAAGGAAAAAGGCGTGTGATATTTCAAGACAGGTGTTATCCCTTGAAACGAAAAGGAAACTGCAATTAATGAAAAGCATAGTCTGACTCTGGTCCAGATGAAATTGGCATGATGTAATGAGCTTCCAAGTGTGTTTTTAGATGGTTGGGGTAGGTAATATCATCTGTGGAACACAGTGTGTTATGGCTCCTATCTGGAATACAATAAAAGAATTTTAAAAATATGACACTCCAAAGTCTGAGATATAATGAAAGACAAAATAACCAATATAAACAAATTCACAAATGACCCATAACGTACAACCTATGGAGAAACTCTTTAAAATACCATATATTAAAAAAAAAAAATAGTGGAAACAGGTGAGGAATTTCAACAGAGAGAAGGAAGCATTCAAGGACTAAGAAGAAAGCTCGTTCTGTGGGGTATTTGCCTCAAAAGTATGGGGACCTGAGTTATGTCCCCAGGGCCTCATAAAGAATAAAAAACAGGCAACAATCATGGTAACAAATGGTATAATGGAATATGTAATCCCAGTGCTGGGAAGACAGAGATAGATGGATTCCTGGGACTTCATGGACAGGTAGCCTAACAGACTTGGTAAACTTAAGACAAATGAAACACCGTGTCTCAAGAAAAAACAAGAAATGACATTTGAGGTCCCTTTCTAGTATACACACACACACACACACACACACACACACACACACACACACACACACGTAAGTAGGTAACTACTGGAATACTGAAAATACACTCTAAAAAAATATAATATACAAGATTAGATCATACTACATTAAAAAATATTTAAGACAAGGATAAAAACTATCTGTGAGAAACTAAACAAAACAAAACAAAAAGATGTCACTTCCTCAAAACAATGAGGACTAGGACAACAAAATATTGTCTAACAAATACCTCTCTCTGGGAAATTAAACCAAAAACAAATGAAATAAAGATCTCAAGAAATATTTGGTTTACTATTGACTACATTACTACAACATTGCTCATGATAGGGATGATGAGAAAACGAGTTACCTGTCCATAAGCAACTAAAGAGACAAGCGAAACAAATCCCCTATAACTCCATTATGGCATGGTATCTAGCCTTAGAAAAGGAGACAGTAACTGCACCCTGGACAAGTACTAAAACACCACACAGAACTACATTGATGTGGACAATCAATACACATCAAACAGAAACAATTGGGAGTCGTTGTGCCAAAGGAAACAAGCTAGTCCCAGAAGAACAAATACTCAGTGATCGCACTTACACAATGCAGCTAACACAGTGAAATACGCACAGGCAGAGAGTGAAGTGTGGGTTTCTAGGACTATGTGTAGGAGAAAATTCGGGCTTGCTGTTCAATAGACAAAGCATAGTGTCAGTTGGATAAGATGAATTCCCTCTATAGACCTACTGTAGATCAGAGTGTTCTTACCAGTATTGTTTTGTACACTTCTAAACGTGTTGAGATCTCACATGTGAGATCCTCTTACTACACTTAAAAATGTATAAATGAAACATTTTGTTAAAATTAACAAGGTGCGATGGTGCATACATGCTGGTAGAATATGCTGAAAGGACATCATGAGTTTGAGGTCAATCTTGGCTACACTTTGAAGCCAGCGAGATGGTTCAAGGGATAAATATGTTTGTCATGGTAGCTTAATTACATGAGTTTGATCTTCACAATTCACATAAATGTGGAAGAAAAGACCATCTCCACAAAGTTGTCTCTGACCCATGTATGGACACATACACACATTATGCACACACATTTTTTAAAGAAAAATAATTAATATACCCTTTATAACCATGGTTCGACCTTTGGTCCACAACCACTTTGGGGGGATCAATGAGCCTTTTTTCTAAGAACATCGGAAAACTACATTACAATTTTTAAGAGTAGCAAAACTACAGTTAAGTAGCAACAAAATGATGTCATGGTTGGGAGGTCAGCATAACTTGAGGGACTGTGTTAAAGGGTCACAGTATTAAGAAGGTTAAGAACCACTGATGTAGAGCATAGAGCATATTGAATGAGGACAATAAGGAGTGAGTTAGACACAGTCAAATGAAGAATCAGAGAAATGGAAGAAAGTTCAATAGAAGCAGTGCAAACCAAAATAGAAAGTGGAAACAAACATAGTAAGAAAATAAAGCATAAATGATATACAGGATGGTATCAGAGTGCCTAGATTCAGTGTGGTAAGAAATCTGAGAGAAAAAAGACACCATGTATCTTCAAAAATATAATGTGTATTTCTTGTGTGGTAATCTTTAGGAAGACCATTCTAAATAGAACCTGCAAAGTGAAAGTTTTCTTCTCCTCTTTCTCTCAGAAAAATGACTTTCCTTTGCTTCAAGGAATGACATGGGGGAAATGACACCATGCAGACAACATAAACGTTTGTTGTTGCCTCTTAAAACTTTTTCTGTATGATCAAGCATGAAGCTGGGATGCAGGTCTCAGAGACCTCGGTTAGACCACAGTGGGGATGGGAACATTCAGTATTCTCCACTAGATGTAGCAACACAATAAACCGTCAGACCTGTGCTAAGGAAAAAATGAGAACCTGTTCTGGGCTTGTGTTTGATGCCTTCCCCACTCACAAAAGCATGTTGGTAATGAGGATGAGGACTGAAATGAAGCGTCAGAGTTGTGTGTGCAGAGGGGAGGCAGTAATGCTGGGCTGACAGAAACTTGGAGAAACATCTCTCTCTCTCTCAAATGAGAAAATGTAGTCAGTGTATTGAGAAGAGCGAGAAAGACTAGGGCAGCTAGCTATCTGAGGAGATGCCAAAGACAGGGGGAAGTAAACACAAAGAAGGTAGGATGAGGTAATTAAGTAGGGGAGGGGGAATGTTCTAGTCACTGTGACAACATATTAGAAAAAGAAGAGGAAAGAGTTTGATTTGGCATTTCAAAGGGATTTGGTTCACCTGCTTGCTCCAATCACACTGGGCCTGAGTTGAGGCTGAACATCATGGTGAGGACCTGTCAGAGCAAACCTCCTCTTCTCACAGCAGAGAGGGAGGGGGGGGCAGAACAGAGAAACAAACTATATCTTTCAAAACATCATCAGTGGGCTACTTACTATAATTGGGTTCTTCTTCCAGTAGAGCCTAGCACTCCTCAAAAGCCCTCTTAGCTAGGGACCAAGCTGTTGACACACAAGTCTTTGGGAGACATTCCAGACCCAAACTCTGACATGTCATAACTATAAGGCTAAGGTTCTTCTGTTCACCTGTATTCCAACTGAATAATTGCATGTTTCAAAGCGAGCTCTGGTAAGGATGAGCCTATTACTCGAGGGAGATTAATTTGGCAGCAAGAAGAATGAATTGAAAGAGGAAGCCATGAGAAGAACTCAGGATACAGAAGGACAATCTGTTTTAGTGTCAGGGTATAACTTTCAAATTCGAACGGGAGCAGTAGAAGTGGTCTGATACTGCCAACGAACTGATCGATCAATTGCAAAATATACATGCTATTTTAAACTACTCTAACACATTGTTTCTATTGTGGCATCCAAAAGAATAGCTAAGTGTTGTACTATAGAAGACAAAATTTCTAAAATAAATAAATAAATAAACAAATAAATAAATAAATAAATGAATGAATGAATGAATGAATAAATAAATAAATCTCTACTCATAAGGCTCCCATGGTACCCACCCAGAGACAGAGATCTAGGTACATCTCAGCCAATGAAAGGAAGAGTCAAAACTGAAATATCTAAAAAATGAAAAGTGCCTTCATTTGCCAAGTGTTCTGATTTTCTTACTTTGAAGTTTGGTTTTGTTCCAGACTGGATCACACAAAGAAAAGATTACCCTAAATATTTGTATCTGAGAGACTGTGCTCAAAACGGAGCCTGGTGAAGCTGTGTGAGATTATAAACAATGACTTTCACTCAGAATTTATGTAACCAAGAGAGTTCGATTCTGACTTGATTTCTTAAAGTATGTTGAAATTCATGGCTGTCCTGCATTATATGGCAAATTTAATTTCTCAAAGAAGCAGAATATTTTGAATCCATGGAAACAGTTCAGTGACCATTATACTTGACCTCTACTACCCTTCCACTCACCCCAATACTAATTTATAGTTTTTGTCTTCTAGTTTGTGATGTATCTGATATACAGATGATACAGTCTAAGATTTAACAGAAGACACAGAACTCAAAATTCAATCAAGGTGTTGACACTACCATAATCTAAAAATACTTGCTAATGTTTTACCATGATTTTTATGTTTGTTTTTATTCTGGTCACTGCTGATCACTTCAGCTTTGAGAAACTGTATTTTCTTTTGCCTCTTCCAAGGTGAGCTAAAAGAGCAAACTCCATGCTAATATCCCAAGAAGAGTGCTAAATGAATGAGACAGTAGCCAGGCATGGTTCTTTTAACTTACTAATACCTGAGTTGAACAGGTCTCCTGTAAGAGCAAATAAAAGATTATTACAATGTGATGAAAAGGACCCATATCATATTCTTAAAGGTAAAAAAAAAATCTTTTCACTATACTTGCCAAGACAGGTACTTTTCTTAACATTTCCAGGCTTATATGGCTGGGAGACATTTTAAGAATTTACTAACCTCCTGGCTATAAAGATCTGACTAGACTTTAAATCCACTCTTAATAATTAACAGGATTTTATTGAGTCCTCATTATGTGCCTCCGACTGTTAGAATAGAGATGCTGAAGACATCTACTTCTCATTAAAGGAATAGCAGCTGAGTTTGACAAGAACACTGCTTAAAGATAATTAGAGAACATGTTCAGATGCTTTATAACTTAAAGGGGAGTGATGGTAATGGTGGCCATTTATTGAACGCTTGTTACATGCCGGTCCCTTGCTTCAGAGCTTTAATGTGTTATCCATGGCTCTACCTGCAAGGGTGGATGCTCACTCAGAGAGGGATCAGTGCAGGCATGAATGGTTTCAAAAGATGATGAAGGAGTCAGGAAATGCCTATATAGGCAGGGAAGCATATCATAACCCAGAAACAAGTTGCTAAATTTCAGAGGAATGTCCTGATGTTAGAACCTGGAGGTAGATTGGCAGGGATTTGTATAAGAAGAGCTACAAATCATTTGCCATTCATTTACCCTTCTCTCTAGCTGTGCCCTTGACAATGTGCCTCTGATTCTTATCAAAATACACATTTTACCTACTTCCAATGCCATGAATATATTTGACCTTGACCTTTGGTCAGTTCAACTAGACAGCACTGCAAGTATTCCAGTCCTGGTCTAGGACTGTAGTTGCCCATGTAGTCAATCCTTTTCTTGTTCTCAGCCTCGCAGACCCTACCTCTTACTTTAATAATTAGCCTTGGAACTGGCCTGAACTAACCAAGTCAAAATTACCCTAGACCAGCCACCCCACTGACTGATGGATGTAGACTCCTGAGTAGGTTCAACCACAGTGGCAGCAGCAACCAGTATCAGATCCAAATGCTGAGCAACTGCATGGCTAAAGACCTTTTAACTAAGACTCTAATCTCCTTTGCAATTCCTTTGAAATGCCAAAGTCACTGTAGTATGCCTCATAGGCTTCCCTTGCTGGCTCCTCCTCCTAATGTTGGCAGGTATAGTCATTCCTTCAGCCTCTTCTCCCACTCTGTTTTGTAGTTTCTTAGTCTCATCTAGCCACATGGTTTCAATTCCATCTTGTGCTGATCGCCCAGTTATTTGTTGGGCTTAGATCTCTCTCCCAAAGTCCCTTCAACCCTTTGCCCCTGGTATCCCCTTGCAGAAGCCTCCTAAGCCTCCTGAGGGTGCTGTACCCATCTTTCCTCACTTCCCCTGCTCATCTCCTGGTCATCAAAAGTGTAGTGTTTCTATGGTTGTCCCTGTACAGTCTACCTGTAATTCAGCAGTCCTATGCCTCTTTTTAAAGGCGAGTCAAATCATCTCCATTTTCAGTTCGAATCTTCAACTGGCTCTCATCTTCCAGAGTGAAACACTATGCTAGCTTTCAGCTGCACATCTGACGCTCCTCCAGTCTTCTTCTACTTCTGTTTAATTGGTCATCCTTATCTTCCTCAGTTTTGCCAAACTTGATTCTGTAAACCTTCTGAGCAGCTCTCTTCCATGCGAAAATTTCTTTCTGAAACCCGTGCTTCTATCTCAGCAGCTTGGTTAAGTGAGCCTTCCTCTGACTACACTTTCATAGGACTTCTACCTGCTGTCAAGTCTTTTCCTAAGCAATAAAACATGTCTAGGACTGGCATGAAAGAAGCAGGACCAGGCAGAGCAGGACTTTGAAGGCAGCCTAGGCTATATGACAAGCCTTTGTAGAAGGAAGGAATGGGGTGGGGAGAAAGTAGAATAAAAAGCAGGAGTAATAAGAGAAGAAAGGAGCAGAGGGAATGAAAGTGGAGAAGAGGAAAAAATAGGAGAAGAGGAGGGGGAAGGGAGGAGATAGGACAAATGAGCCAGAGCCAAGCTTGAATGAGAACTCAAGAGCCAAAACAGTCAGTCTTAGTCCCCGAGAGTCCACTTGGAGCAGCATCTAACAAGCACTGGCTGAACATAGGAATGAATGAAGATGTGGGCATTTTGCTTGCCTAGAAGAGGGGGGAACAAATGCAGCCATATTAGCATCTTCTTAAACACTGGCAGGATGGCATAGGCCAGCCTCTGTATTCACGATTGCCTAAATTCAAAATCCAGCCCATCTACTTGGCGGTGTAGCGCTTCAGACACATCCTCATACCTGTTCCCCTTCCACTAAACGCTGCCTCCATCACAGGGTCAGATGACTCAAAGGTGAATTTACATAAAGTAATTAAAATAATTCCCAGGGGGGTCATAAATATTAAAATATCACATCTCATTAATAGTCCCTATCTTATAAATCTTGTAAAAAGGATTGGAAGAAATAATTTATGTGAAGTTCTTAACATAGTAAATCGATGTGATCTGATCTCATCTCTACATGTTTCAGACACTGGATTCCCTTCCCCCACTCTGTGGAAACTGCACTCTGCTTTCATTGACATCTGAAAAGCAGTTTTTTTTTTTTTTTTTTTTTTTTTTTTTCTTCTTCATGGAACCTCTCATGGTCCATCTTTCTCTGTAAACCCCCACAGTTCCCTCGTTATCTCATTAGGACTTCTCATCATCCTTCCTAGCTGGCCTATTCTCTTTCCCTAATGGAAAATTCCATGAAGGCCCTTTTCCTGCCAAGAAACCAGTTTTTGTTCTCTGAAAGAGGGGTTGTGTGCCATGGTACCCCTACCAACCGTCACCGAGCACAATCAGGGATGTTCAGCTTTGGGACCCAGCAAGGAGAAGATATTATGGGTTCAAGTATCAGCAGACGTGTAGGGCACTGGGGTCTTTGCTTCTGAATTTGACCTCAGTGGCAATTCTTTAAACTGTCCATTAGCGTAGGGACACTGACCACTGGGCTTCCATCATCTGGTACTAGTGTCGAAGGACTGTGGTCTAGAGATGTTCTTTGAGCTCAGGAAGACAGACTAGGACTAAATCTAGTCTGAGGAGATCTTTCATGTGTGGAAAGTAGCCCCCTGCTCCCTATGTGGTGACACTGGGACTAAGCCACTAGTTCCAATAGGCACTCAATTTGAGTAAAAGCAGGGGTCCTAGCAGGGGCCTCAGACCTTTGAGGGGATCCAAAAAGGAGTCAACGGGGGGGGGCAACCCTGTTCTTGTGGGATCCCTGCTTGCCTCCTGGGAGATGGGGAGACACTGAACTGGTGGGAAGTGGGGGAGATTTGGGAGGCATTGAGGAATCCTGGGTCTTGAGGAGAATGGGGCTGGAAGGACTAATTATTTCCTTTTTGTGAATTTACTAACTTCCATGGTTCTGCTGATCAGTGCTACCCCACCCCCATCCCCACTCCTCCCAATGGAGATAGGGAAATTAATGCAATTCTCTACCTAGGGTCCCCAGCACCCTCAAGGTCAAGGTTCAGGGCCCCCGATGCTGTGAAAAGACCTTTAGTCCTGTCCAAGTGCCCTCTACACTATGGATCTGAGTCTCTCTAATGCTTTAGCTGAATGAATAAATACAATTCACCTCTGAAAATAAGCAAATAAAAGGAGATAACTAGCGTTCTTTCGCAGTTACTAAGAGGGACACCAACTTTTCTCTTTTAGTCTTAGGAAGCAACATCCATATAGACTGAAAGATCACTGTTTTTCTCAGTCATATTCACCGAGACTGTTTAATAAGTAAATTGCCTTAAAACAGACATTTACCATAAGATGCTTCCCCCAAGAGGGAAGGCACCCCCCCCATTATGCTCCTGACATTCATTAGTTTAGACATGCTGAGAGAGTGCAGAGGAGACATTTGGAAAATATAGCTTTCCTATAGATCACCGGATTATCTGTTTTTGTCTTCTCTTTCCTTGATCGATACGGACTTTAGGTTTGCAGTTATGAACAATTACTAAATTCAATGAAAATAAGATTAAAAGCTCTCTGAGCACTAGAGAGATGCTAACAGGGGTCTCTTTGCTCATCCTGGGCAATGTCCCACTGACATGTCTGCTACACAAACCTTTCTGCCTTCCCTGAGCATGCTGTGTGTTCTCTCTTCCCAGAAGGACTAAATCTATGATATTTTAATTCCTGGAAACAATTTGTCACACCAGCATAACATTTACTGCCAATGCGTGACACTTACAATCCCCATTCCCTCAGTTCTTCATCACAGGACATGGGGGGAAGGTACTGATAAACCTTAACTACTCATCCCACCATGCACTGAAGTGGACAGACGCTGAAATGGCCCCATTTAAAAAATTAAGATATGAATCATGTGTATAAGTGTCTTAGGTATATTGTTGTGTGGATAGGATAGTGTGCCCAGAGCTGCTCAGCTATGGGGACTTTGAGACTTCTGTCATCACAAGTGCTCTTGTATTGAAGCCATCACTCAGTCCGAGGCTCATCTGTGCACACATGTTCTGTGAACATGCTTAATAAAGCTTTACATGCACAACCTGGGCAGTCTTACATCCCCCAAATAACAGTACAGTAATGAGCTGGGCACAGTATTTCAATCAATGATGGTTCAGTGTCACCTACAAAACTCTTGGCCCTCTACTTTTGTGTAGCTACACTCTTCGCACAGTGACAAAGACATCTACTGTCTCAGAATGCTCCCATGAGGGCAACGTATGTGAAAGTATACTTGGAACATTTTTCTTTTCCTTGCAATAGAACTCGATTTCAGCAAAACCTAGCTCCCTGACCTGCCATGTCAAAGGAGGATTGCACTGTTTGAAAGACCTGGGTTTCTGATCTGCCCTTCCTGTCTTCCTGACATGTGGTCCTGAGCATGCCACAGTACATCTGGTTCTTGGGTGTCCACTTTCTGAGAGTCATTCTCAGTTTAAACATCCTTGATGCTATGGTTGTTCCACAATAATCAGATGCTTTTTGTTTATGGAGTTCTTCCAGTGACTACCAGAGACATCCTGCCCATAACTGTGAACAAAAATATGTGGATTTTTTTTTTGCTACATATAGCTACTTAATATGCTGTTATTAGATTGTATCATGTATTTATGTTAAGCTCTTGACGTTAAGTTTAGATAAGCTATAATCATACTCATTATAATGCTGAATTGCTCAGATTTTTTCCTCCAAGTCAGCTTTTAGTAAAAAAATAAATAAAATATAGAGAGACAACTTAGATCAATGTCTTTCTCCTGAAGCAGTCATACTTGGGAGTCAGTCCACAGTGAGTGGGCACCATGTGATTTTAACTCTTTCTTCCATTACTCCTCACCCAGTGAACTTGAATGTTCTTATTGTTCTAAGTTTTACAGCAAGTTGCTCCAAGATGCCTAGGCATCCAAAACACAAAGTATACTAAAGAACTCTACCTGTTAATGAAGGAAGCCATTCACTCTGTTGGTAAATAATTAGGAAATCAATCTATAATTTCAGAGTATGCATCCTTCTAGGAACTACATGGAAGCCAGCAATCGATTATTCCACAGAGGTTTTTAATTTGGACAACCTTGAGAGTAGGGAACGAAACAAAAGCTTGATAATAACACACTCATGGTAAAACTGTCATCAACTACCTGCTTCTTTCTTGTGTTTCTCTGTGCTAAGTAATGTAGAAAGATATATACTTACTTTTCTTAGATGCCTTCTAACATCAATCAAACGCAAGTTAGCCAGGTGTGGTGACTCATGCCAGTAATTTCAAAGACTATCAAAGTGTACTCAGCACAAGAGGCTGAAGCAGGAGTTCAAGGCCAGCCTAGGCTAACAGCCAGATGGTTTCACAAGGAAATAACAAATGAGTGCTAGTTGAGACTTGGGAAAAATCTCATGGTCTGAGATGTGTCAGGGCTGAGACAGCAGCCAGCTGCTCTATGCTACGCTCACTGATGCTAGCACACTAGCTTGGAGGGGATGGTCTCTTCACACCCCAACACTAAACTGGTCTAGATGCAGTAGACACAGCTCCTCCAAACACTGAATCCCAGTTCTGTGACTACCCATAAACCCCGCAACAACCACAGTGCCAATTGTCTCGGTGGGGGCAGGGGTAGAATTCTCTCCTGCCAGACCAGTTAGAAGGTCCTTTAGGGAATGTTGCTGGCTGCTCTGTCTGAAGCCCCTTCCAAGCCTTGCACAGTTCTGTGAGCTTCCAGATGCATGTTAATCATTTCATTTTAACTGATGCCTACTTCTAACAGCAAATGTGTGCCAAGTGACAAAGGTTTGTAAAGCTGTTCGAACAGCAGGGGCTCAGACAGGAAAACAAGCATTCAGGGCAGGAACAATAAACGGGGCCTCTGACCCACAAAACAACCATGCCACAGCTTGAAGAAGAGTGATCCACTTTGAGGAATACTTACTTTTTACATACGGAATGAAAATTTAGTTTTGCACCAGAAGCTCCTGGGAACTGGGGCTTTTAGACGCGTTGTTTTAACTAACTTCAACCGAAAGACTCTCTTTTCCAGGCCTCAGTACATCAAATGATGTCCCCCAATCCCAAGAACTGTTTCTGCTGTGTTAGCCCCAGATATTTAGAATGAATCACAGAGGATCCAAAATATGTTCCCAATATTTTATGGGCAATTCACAAAAGCAAGCAAAAGCCAGAAAATAAAAATGTTAAAATAAAAGCTTATCTGAGACCACCATCCTGTGCCAAAGAATTATTGGATTATAGCTTGGTTGTGAGGCTTTAAGGCCTGCAAATCATAGCAGGCTTGACGAGGAAGCAGTGTCCAGGGGACTGTAGGGAATGCTGCTCACAGGAGCAGAAACCTCAGTCATGCGCGATTCACCAAGGTGTCGCTTTCATCTTCTTTGCCAGGACTGTGGTAGGATTTTCTTGTGACCTGAGGTTAACTACACCAAAGCATCCTAGTCCTTTACTGGGTCTCTCACTCTCTTAGTCAAAGAAGGCACAATCCTCTGGCCTCTTCTCCCAGAGGCACAAGGTGATGAATCTTTCTTTTCCTTCCTCTCTCCTCTATATGACCAGCAACCTCTATATGTGGCCAACCAAGGACAGAAAAAAAAGCCACAGAGGATAGCATCTTACCTACCTGCTTTTGAGAGCTGGCTATGGGGGTAGCTCTACCTCTAAACCACTGATCACATATTATCCAGTGAGTTCAGACCAGGATAAGGCTGAGAGATTCCATTGTTCTCTTTGCTGGGGGCTTGACTAACAACAGAGGTACAGAGGTTAGAGCTTCCTTCTCCAGTTTGGTTCCTTTTGGTAGGTGGAGATCTGTATTTTTTGTCACGTTCAGGCTGTGTACTGTCACTGCTTTCCTCAACTAATGTTTGGAGACTGTAGACGTAATACTGGGAAGAGATGACAGAAAGCAACAGTTGCTAAGCCCATGAAAATGGGCCTGTGAGCCCTGACCTTCCAGACTCTTCTCCCTAGGGGATGCCAGCTTTGAGTGAGCTGTCAAGTGAGAAGCAGATGAGGGTGAAGCCTCCGTGTCATCTCTGAAATTGATTTTAGGGTAGATTTTGTAGACCATAAAAGGATCACACTAACAGAAGCCAGAGACAGGCTGCTAGAGGGCGGTTCGCAATGTGAAGTGGACATCTTTACGGTGCACCCTGAGCCTTGCTATACCAGTGGGGCTGCTCAACACCCGCTCGGATGTGGCTTTTCCTCAACTCTGTTCTTTCTGCTTTGCCCAAATCACTAAGGTGATAGGCAGCTGTTGAACAAGGGGGTAGGCTGCCATAGAGAAGACAACTAGCCCCGAACTGACCTCTCGGGTAGGAAAGAATGAGAAGGTTAAATTCTCCAAAATGAACTGTTCTATTTTATAGTGGTTGGAATAAGAATGACCTTCCCTCCCCCACCCCTCATAGGCTCATATATGTGAATGCTTGGTTACTGGGGAGTGGTGGTATGAGAAAGTGTGTCCTTGTTGGGGTAGGTGTGGCCTTTTTGGAGGAAGTGTTTCGTAGATGGCAATTAATTGCTACTCAAGTCACACTGGTGGTGGCAGCCCATGTTTTCTGCTACCCACCTTAATGTTCTGGGTTCCCGAATGAAGGGCGTTCACACTCACCTTACATTTTAATATATCTTAAATAGCTCGGTGGTTAGGCCACTTTTTAATCTCTATGAGGCTAACACACTCTCCCCTCCAATATTCCTGACTCATTACTTACGAACCTTATTTTCTATCTTGGAGGCCCCAGACACAGATCTACAACCTCCTGGGTTAATTTATTTATTATATATCCAGCACTTTGACTGCAGATATGCTTTCAGGCCAGAAGATGGCGCCAGATCCCATTACAGATGGTTGTGGGCCACCATGTGGTTGGTGGGAATTGACCTCAGGACCTCTAGTAATAGACAGGGCTCTTAACTTCTGAGCCATCTCTCTAACCCCTATCCTGAACCCCCTTTTTTTATTGGATATTTTTATTTACATTTCAAATGTTATTCCCTTTCTTGGTTTCCCCTCCAGAAAACCCCTATTCCATCTCTCCTCTTTCTGCTTCTAAGAGGGTGTTCCCCCCACCCACCCACCTACTCTCTCCCACCTCCCTGCCCTGGCATTCCCTACACTGGGGCTTTGAGCCTTGACAGGATCAAGGGCCTCTCCTCCCACTGATGCCCAACAAGGCCATCCTCTGCTACATATGCAGCTGGAGACATGGGTCTCTCTGTGTGTACTCTTTGGATGGTGGTTTAGTCCCTGGAGCTTTTGCGGGGGGCAGGGTCATCTGGTTGGTTGGTATTGTTCTTCCTATGGGGTTGCAAATCTTTTCAGCTCCTTCAGTTCTTTAACTCCTCTTTTAATTCTCCATTGGGACCATTCTGGGTCCAATGGTTGGCTTTGAGCATCTACCTCTGTATTTGTCAAGCTATAGCAGAGCCTCTCAAGAGACAGCTATATCAGGCTCCTGTCAACTTGCACTTCTTGGTGTCCCTGACTCTTATACATTGGCATGTTCTCTCTTTTCCCCTTCAGGCCTGGTCTTTATTCCTTTCCTGGCATAGCTACTATTACTGCTCCTTCCTCAGTCTTTTGCCAAGGAATCCTAAAGTCCAGCCTCTGTGTCCCTGCCTAGCTATTGGCCACCAGCAACTTTATTTACCAATCAAAATCAACTGGGGGCAGGGACCTTCAGCGTCTTATGTATGGATTCTCATGTAATTTGGAGGACCCAATTAACATAATGTAAATCTTAGACCAAATCTACATCAAATGTGTATAGGTGTTTTGCCCAGATGCATATCAGTGAGCCACATACATGCTTGGTGTCCATGGAAACCAGAAGATGGTATCCAGTTCCTTGGAATTGTAGTTATACACAGTTATGAGCTGCTATGTGGTTGCTGGAAATGAAGCCTGACTAATAGTTGTTCTTGGTAGCTGGTATGCTGTTAAGCCATCTCATGGATCTTATTTTATTTTGCTTGTTTTTTTTTTTTTTTTTTTTTTTTTTTGTGTTTTTTTTTGTTTGTTTGTTTTTTTTTTTGTTTTTGTTTGTTTTTTTTTTTTTAGCTAAAGTTTGGAGTGGTAGTGTTTGCCTATTGCACCAATCCTTTGGAAAGTGAGCCAGAGGATCATTTTCAGTCCAAAAGTTCAAGGCCATTCAGAGCAACATAGAGACACCTGTTTCTTCAAAAATGGATACTCTTTAATTTGAGATGTTATAATAAAATAGCACAGCCTGGAAACCTGATTTTAAAAATATCGCAATTTTGTTCTTACTGGCTGGGGGGCTAGGAAGTTCAGAATTGAGGCATTAACTAATTCTGTTCAGAGCCTGTCCTCTGCTTCAACACCTGGTCAGCATGATCTAACATGGAGAAAAGAGAAGGCAAAAGTGAGTTCTCTTTTATGAAAACCTCTATCCTGTATGACTTTACCACTGCCTATAGCCTCTGTCCCCTAAGACTCCGCCACTAAGGATCTGCCTTCTAAGGATCCGCTCCTAAGGGTCTGCCTCCAAAGGCTCCACCTCCTAAAGGCTCTGTATCAGAGATGTCCCTGAAACCTATCAGATAGCACATACTTTATGCTGTGTTCCTGATACCTGAGCATGAACCTGAATACAATCTTAGCTCCTCACTGAAGCTCAAAAGCGCATGAGGCCACCATTGCTCAGAGACTGACAGACCAAAGGGAACCTGCAAAGCGAACAACAAAAAACGGTAATTGAGGGCTTTTGTCCAAAGGAAAACAGGCAAGGAAGAATCTTTCCAAGTGTGCTGCCTATACACATTCCTAGGGAAAAAGGTTTGTATTTTGTTTTCTAATAACCCATTAAGGAGTTCTTCCCGTGTTAAGGAATAAGCCACCGATTTATTCTGTTTGGCTAGTGAGGTGTTGGGAGTTGAATCTTGGATGTGTTAGGGAAATTCTATAGTTCCAATCTCTTCTTAGCCCTCTTTTTACTTTTTATTTTAAGATGAGGTTTTCTTTGAAGATGTTCTGTAGCCATGGTGGTCTTGAATTAGTGATTGTTCTGCCTTAGCCTCCCAGGTTCTGGAGTTAGAGGCTTGTACAAAATCAATCAATCAATCAACCAATCAATCAATCAATTTAATGTCTTGAACAGTTCGAGGGCCACTCATTCTGATTCCTCCTTGATGCAGACTATTGACCTTGCACAGGTGAGTAAAAATTGCCTAAGGACATCTTCCCTTTTACTTGGGACTTTAATGCTGAGGTTCAGAAAGTCATTTCCTCCAGAAGTCAGAGGGTTAAGTGCTCGGCCTATTTGATTTTCTTTTTCAAATGAAGGTGTCAGTAAAGGTGAATTAACTGGTACTGTACATGCTCATGAATACGTAGGATGCACAAGAGCAGAAAAGAAGCAGGCATCTTGAAGAGAAAAGCTATAGTGAGTGTCTTAGTTTGCTGTGATGAAACACCATGACCACAAAGCAAATTGTGGAGGAAAGGGGATTTTTTTGGCTTATACTTCTACATCGCAGTCCATCCTTGAACAAGGCTAGGACAGGAACTGAAATAGGCAGGAGCCTGGAAGGAGAGGCTCATGTAAAGACCATAGAAGGGTGCTGTTACTGGCTTACTCCTCATGGCTTGCTCAGCCTGCTTTCTTAGAGAACCCGGGATGGTATTACCCACAATGAACTGGGCTCTCTTTCTTCAATCAATAATTAAGAGAATGTCCTAAATCTTGATCTTATGGAGACATTTTCTCAATTGAGGTTCCCTCCTTTCAGATATTCCTAGTGTGTCTCAAGCTGACAGAAAGCTATCCACCACAGTGTGGCTATGTAGGTAGAGCTAGAAAAGATTTTGAATGGGTACCTTTTAAAAATCTACTTGGGGTAGGGAAGTCTTGTTTCTACATTAATTTGTGTTTTAGCTTTCTTGCAATATTTGCTCTAGGAAACTTATGACAAATGACCAGGAGAATTTATGTGTTGCTTAGTAGTTTATGTCTTTCCTTCCTATACTGGAAGATATTTGGCTTGTGAAAGCTATTCATGGAGCTAATCACACTGAAAGTGGGAAAGGCAAAGCTGATTTGTGTAGGGGTTCTGGGAATTCTCAGAGGTGAAATACAAGTACCAGGAAATCCCAGAGATTATCACTGCAAAGGGGAAACATCTCATGCTTATTAAATTAAGAAATGGCATTTGACATTGAGTCCTCCCTCCTTAGCTCACAAGCTGCTGACTTAACTCAAATCTGCACTAATTGAAGGTTTTATTTGGCTTAAAATGGATTCTTAAAAAAAAGCCCCAAATGTCCACATATTACATGTCATTCCTAATTATAAAATATGAATGACAGAACTTAACTAGTCCAGTTTTCCATCCTAGATAACACATGTATCATTATATCCAATAAAGACAAGATGTGTTGAAGGTGCTAGAAATAGAAACATTGTCCATTAAACATACCTTCTGTCTTTTCACAGTGGTATTATATATATATGTGTGTGTGTGTGTGTGTGTGTGTGTGTGAAATAAAGTCAATTTTATATACAACCCAAGTGATCAGACCGTGACCTTGTCTGAACTCAAAGATCTTCTGGGATTTGTGACCTCAGCAAAAACGCCTTGGTCCCTTAATATAGCTCCTTCTTCATGTGATTATTGCATTTCAACGTGTGAGTCCTTTTCTCTTTGCAGAAAAAGCATAAAAGGGACTTTCATCTCTCTGCTGCTAGAGAGTTTGACCGCCTCCCAAGAATCCTAACCCCACTGTCTGGTATTAGCACTTCTCACCCTCCTGTAAACGGGCACCGTGTACTGCATCCAGATGCAAAAAAAAAAAAAAAAAAAAAAAAAAAAACAATTTCAGAATTCACAGATTAGTTAATTACTTCTGAGACCCCCATGTCTTAGTTCGTTGTGTGTGTAAAACAGAAGCAGGAATTTTATTGAAGGAGTTACTTTGTTGCTGTTGTAAAGCACTTAAGGAAGAAAGGATCCATCCTAGCTTACAGTCTAGAATATTTTCTGTTGTGGTCGGAGAGGCAGAGCCACGGGAAAAGTGATGGATGTGGAAGTGGAATCGTGCACTGCCTTATATCTCAGTGGGTCAGGGAGCACATCTAAGATTCTAGGGCTCATCTCTTTATCTTCTTTTTCCTCATTCGTCGTATCCAACTTTGGAGCCAAATATGCCTACCAGTTACCCCCATTGGTCTGCTAAAGTTTGCTTCCCAATAAGAAAATGGCTTGCTTCCCTACCCAGTACCTCAGAGCAGAAAACCTCCCTTGTATCTCAGTACTGGGGTCTTTGAAATTTCATAAGTCTCCTCCATTCCAGAGGCCTTTCCCAGAGAAAACGCAAACTCTAGACATCACCCCTGTTCCTATGAGATTGACAGTTGCCATGGGGATGGGATGGGGTGCTGTCCTCCAGTGCTCCATGATTTCATCCCAGCAGAGCTCCCGCTGAGGCCTAAGTGCCTGCTAAGGTTTTTATAGAGGTCCATCAGCTGGGCCTAACAGAGGAAATGCTGGGTCCCTGTGCACTGGAGCCAGGGACATGATTTATTCAGAGCTTATTGAGTGGTTTTAACTTCCGTGCTTCCTTCACAGAAAAACAAAAATTCTGATTCTATTATAACGCTGGGCTCCTGGTTGCAGTCATAATTCTTCCGTGGATTTCAATGACTTATAATTAAAAGTAGAACACTCCAACAACCCCCCAGATGATCAAGCACCAAAGGCCCAGTGGATGCATCTGAATGCAGCCTGACTCCAAATGTTAAGCTTTAGATATATATTTTTTACCCCCCCCCCCCCCCCCGTGGCCATAAACACAGAGAGAAGTTCAGGCTGGCTTCAGCAGGATCTTAGTCATGACTCACCCAGTGCTGGGAATTTCAGCTGAGAATACTGTTAGCTAGTCCAGCAGCTATTTCACAGAATAATGAGAAATCTGACTCTGTTTCTGAACAGAAACAGCTCTCAAAGACAGCAGGACCATGCTGCACACAAGAGAGTGAGTGGGAGGCTGCAGCAGGCAGCCAGGAGCCACCCGATACAGAATCCATGGTCAGATTCATATTGATTTTGTATTGAAGGGGGAGGGGGAAGCATTCCTTGATGCAGACGGCTCATCTCAAGAGGATTTGAAGAAGTCCAGGGGAGCCTTGGGCCCATCCATCATCATCATCATCAAGTCAGGAAATAGGAAAACTGGACTAATGTTAAGTCCTTAAATAGATCCAGCAATATCCTTCCTGGACCATTGGCAGAATTTTAGCTTGCATCTTCAAAGTCAGTGTCTTGGCTAGGTATGCCTTTCTCCCCTCCCCCACCTTTTTTTTTTAACTTTTAGATAGGATGTCACTATTTAGCTCAGACTGCTCATAGACCTAATATTCTCCTGCCCTACTCTTCCACATGCTGGGATTGCAGGCATGTGACAGAATATTTACCATAGGACAAAAGTTAAAAGAAAACAGTAGGGATTATTTAGAACAGTGAAGGATATAAAAATTACATTAACTTGAAGGTTGTCCATGTTAACTCACACGTTTTGTGCTAGACTCTTAGAAACAAACTCTATGCTAAATCACACATTTTCTATTCAGAAGCATTTTGGGGCAAAATAGCAGATAGTATTGACTTAATTGAAAGCATAGTATATAAATGTATATAAAATGAACTTTGTATACTTTCTGTAATGTATTCTTCATTCTCAAATCATAAATAGTCAAGTGGCTCACCCATGCTGGTAAAAGAGAGGTATGTTTGTTTTCTCATTACTAATTAGCATTTTATTGATTTATTTTTCTTGTGATCTCTTGCCAGAGCAGCCATGTTGCTGGATTTAAATTCCTCTACATATATTACAAGTATGTGGTTACAGATACTGTTGTCAGCAGGTGTTTGGGACTTCAGGACTCAACTATTGAACAAAATACCAAAATAATAACAAGTCTTTCTCCTCCCTCTCTCCCTCTCTCTTTCCTCTCTCCATCTTCTCTCCCTCCTCTTCCCCCTCCCCCCTCATCCTTCCCGCTCTATCATACTTCCTGTGCTTATTAATAGAAGGGGCTTCTTATACAGCAGAGGAATGATGTCCAAATGAAATAAGGAAATATTTGCAGATTCCTAGATAATACTGGCCAAAGGAAAAATTTACTAAGCCTATCCTGTGGGTAGCAGACTTGGAGTCCACCTACACTTGACCTTGTGATTCAATAAAGTCTCTGACATTCTGGTTTAAAAGGAAGAGAATGTAAAATCCTGGTCTTGGTGTTTTTAAGACTTACATTTCTGGGTCTCGTGTCTTTAGTAGAATAAAGGAGGACAAGCTTTATTCATAAGCTTGTGTCTTTCTCTCCCAGTGTTGGTTAATAAAGGACTGGGGAACAAAAAGCCTCGTAACACCTGAACATTTTTCAAAACAAGCCTAAACCTCACCCTTCTCAGGGAGTCTCTGGAATTCTTCACATGCATAGATGTATACAATTGTATATACTTTGGCATTTACTTAAACTCCAATAGCCTGTAAATGTGGTATAATTAGAGGTTTTCCCTTTATGTACACAATGTTTTTCCTCTATGAAGTGTTATTTGTAAAGGCCATAAAAGCATAGCCCAGGTAGTCCATCTGATCATACCTGCTTTTCTATGCATCTCTTTGTTAAATCTGAGACTCTGTCCAGATGTGAATGTTGGAGGGAAAGGTTGACTCTAGTCCATGTAGTCAATTTAATATGGTCATGGAGAGGGGGAGATAGTGTCCTGCAGGAATTGGAGTAAATGTGTTGGAATTTAAATTTCATGTGTGGCTTCTGCTTTATGGGGATTAGCTGCTGTGCAATTCTGAAAAAAGTATGCTAGAGAAAACGCAAATTACAGCTAGAGATGGTATAAAACCAAGGGTGGCTTTTGAGTCACACTTAATAGGACTAGAGAACTCTTTACACTCTCCAAGTTCTCCCCATCCAACTGGGACTCTTAAACTGAAACAATAATCTCTTTCCCCCTTTAAATAATTCTTGTCCTACTTTTAAGACTATTAGGGGAATAAAATAAAACACATGCAAAAGTGAACATCGGCTGTACTAAAACATACAAAACAGCATGAAGAATCTCCACAGACCTTGTAAAAATCCATGTCAGAGTACAGAGAGAAACCAGCTAAAGCTCAGACCAAAGTGTGTATGGATGGGGAGAACTTGGGTGTGAACACTGGCAACCTCGCCATGCATCCATGGCTCCATCTTTGCACATCTGTACCTGATGTGCAGTCAGGGTTATCCACCTGAATTTTGGTCTCGTTCTTCACATAACCACATACCAGATTTATGTATTGCGTTTCAGAGGTCTGAGGAATATTCTGATTTTTTTTTAAAATATTCTTAGGCCACATAAAATGAAGTAATTAAATGGGTGCCCTTATTGGGCCTCCAATCAAGGGTCATGAAATGTTAAAAACAAGACCCTCATAGAACTGGCTTTAGAGCTAAGATCATTTAGAAAGAACACATTCATGGGCATCCACTCTTTTACATGTGGCTGTTTGGCCAGGCTTCCATTATAATAATCTAGACTACTTAGGTCATGTTTTGTCCTAACTCCCAAAATTTATTTCACTCTCATTCATCTAAAAGTTTTAAAACAGCCATTTCTGCATGTACTGAATGCTGTCCCTCCTAAATCCAATGGATTCCTCTAGTAAGAGCTTAAAGGAGTAGAAGATGAGATGCTAGGAAGCCATTGACCTTCAGGTTCCTCTCTTCCATGCTGAGGTCATGGGAACCATTTTCTTCAAATTGTAATAACTTCAAGGAGCCAAACTGTCCCTAGTTTTTTGACCTTGAAGCTTGGGCTTAGGGCCACCATTCTCAGAACTGGGAGTGAACCCAAATAGAACTTTTATCTGGCTACATAACAAAAGTTTTGTAAAACTGCTAGGAATATAATATCCACAAATAGGCAATATTAACCAATATGCTACTTTCAATGATGTGCATTTAAATCGAAGAAATTTTTTTAAAGCATGCAAAATAAAATGATTATTAAGATGTGTGTGTGTGTATGTATGTGTGTGTGTGTGTGTGTGTGTGTGTGTTTTCAACAGTAGCTTTAGGAGTAGGTTAAGAGATTTTATAGAAATTTTCTGTGATCTCCCATTAAACTTGGTTCAATCAATTTTGTCAATGACACTATGCCAGACTGTGACCAGGGACCAACTCACAGATGGGTAACATTCCATCCTACACTCAAATGGAAGGTCGTTGTAGTTGTGTATTATACTGAAGCCTTCCTGATAGTTTTCTTTTTTTTAATTGAACAACTTTATTTTAAAAACAAAGATAAATGTACAGATTTTAAGCATTTTTGCATAAAAGCATACAAATACATTTTTGTCAGTACTTGATTTTTTAAAGGTTTGAGAGTATGCATTAAAATTTTACTAGTTACAATGAGAATAAAGTACATGTAAAATAAGATGTAACCTGGAATTAGTCAAAGTTTTCTTGGTGTCTAAATATTAAGGATAATGGTTTTTTTTCTTGAACTTCATATAGTCTTTATGTGTTTCTGGGGTGTTCTGAGTGTTCTGGGGTTAGTCTCCAATTATCAGTGACTGCATATTATGTCTGTTCTTTTGTGACTGGGTTACCTCACTCAGGATGATATTCTCTAGATGCATCCAATTTCTAAGGAATTTCATAAAGTCATAGTTTCTGATAGCTGAGTAGTACTCCATTGTGTAAATATACCACAATTTTTGTATCCATTCATCTACTGAAGGACATCTGGGTTCTTTCCAGCTTCTGGCTATTATAAATAGGGCTGCTATGAACATTGTGGTGCATGTGTCTTTGTTGTATGTTGGAGCTTCTCTGGGGTATATGCCCAGAAGTGGAAAAACTGGGTCTTCAGGTAGTACTATGTCCAATTTCAGAGGAATCTCCAGAACTGATTTCCAGAGTGGCTGTATCAGTTTACAACCCCACCAACAGTGGAGAAGTGTTCCTCTTTCTCCATATCCTCACCAACATCTGCTGTCATCTGAATTTTTGATCTTAGCCATTCTGACTGGTGTGAGGTGGAATCTCAGGGTTGTTTTGATTTGCATTTCCCTGATGACTAAGGATGTTGAGCACTTCCTTAGATGCTTCTCAGCCATTCGATATTACTCAATTGAGAACTTTTTGTTTAGCTCTGTACTGCATTTTTTAGTAGGGTTGTTGGAATTTTTTGGTGTCTAGCTTCTTGAGTTCTTTGTGTACCTTGGATATTAGGCCTGTATCTAATGTGGGCTTGGTAAAGATCTTTTCTCACTCTGTTGTCTGCCATTTTGTTTTCTTGACAATGTCCTTAGCCTTACAGAAACTTTGCAATCTCATTAAGTCAAATTTGTCAATATTTGATCTTAGAGCATGAGCCACTGGTGTTCTGTTCAGGAAATTTTCTCCTGTGCCTATGTGTTCTAAGGTTTTCCCTAATTCTCTTTTAATAATTTCAGTGTACCTGGTTTAATGTTGAGATCTTTGATACACTTGCACTTGAGCTTTGTACAAGGAAAGGGTCTATTTTCATTCTTCTGCATGTTGAGTGCCAGTTAGACCAACAACATTTGTTGAATAGGCTGTTATTTTTCCATTGAATGTTTACAACTCCTTTGTCAAAAATCAAGTGACCATATATGTGAGGGCTCATTTCTGGATCTTCTATTCTATTTCATCGATCCACATGCCAATCTCTGTACCAGTACCATGCAGTTTTCAGCACAATTGCCTTGTAATATAGCTTGAGGTCAGGGATAGTGATTCCCGCAGATATTTTTTTTATTCCAGATGAAATTGCATGTTGCTCTTTCCAACTCTGTAAAGAATTGGGTTGGAATTTTGATGGGGATTGCATTGAATCTGTAGATAGCTTTTGGTAAGATGGCCATTTTTACAGTGTTGATCCTTCCAATCCATGAGCATGGGAGATCTTTCCATTTTCTGAGATCTTCTTCAATTTCCTTCTTTAGAGGTTTGAAGTTCTTGTCATACAGGTTCTTCACTTGCATAGTTAGAGTCACACCAAGGTATTTCATATTGTTTGTGACTATTGTGAATGGTATCTTTTCCCTAATTTCTTTTTCCACATGTCTGTCTTTGGAGTAGAGGAAGGCTACTGATTTGATTGAGTTAATTTTATATCCAGCCACATTGCTGAACTTGTTTATCAGCTGTAGGAGTTCTCTGGTGAAATTTTTGGGGTCACTTAAGTACACTATCATGTCATCTGCAAATAGTGATATTTTTACTTCTTCTTTTCTAATTTGTATCTCTTTGATTTCCTTTTGCTGTTTAATTGCTTCAGCCAGGACTTCCAGTACAACGTTGAATAGGTAGGGGGAGAGTGGACAGCCTTGTCTAGTCCCTGATTTTAGTGGGATTGCTTCAATTTCTTACCATTAAGTTTGATGTTGGCTGTTGGTTTGCTGCATATTGCTTTTATAATGTTTAGGTATGCCTTGGATTCCTGTTCTTTCCAAGACTTTTAACATGAAGGGGTGTTGAATTTTGTCAAATGCTTTCTCAGCATCTAGTGAGATGACCATGTGGTTTTTTTTCTTTGAGTTTGTTTACATGGTGGATTACATTGATGGATTTCTGTATATTAAACCATCCATGCATCCCAGGGATGAAGCCTATTTGATCATGGTGAACGATCGTTTTGATGTGTTCTTGGATTCGGTTTGTAAGGATTTCGTTGAGTATTTTTGCATCAGTTTTCATAAGTGAGATTGGACTGAAGTTCTCTTTTTTGTAGAGTCTTTGTGTGGTTTACGAATGAAGGTTATTGTGGCCTCAGAAAATAAGTTGTTCTGTTCCATCTGATTCTATTTTGTGGAATAGTTTGGAGAGTATTGGTATTCTGTCGTCAATAAATGTCTGATTAAGTTCTGCAATGAACCCATCTGGACCTGGCCTTTTTTTGGTTGGGAGGCTTTTGATTACTGTTTCTATTTTTTTAGGTGTTATGAAATTATATAGATGGTTTACCTGGTCCTGGTTTAACTTTAGTATCTGGTATCTCTCTACAAATTCATCCATTTCCTCCAGATTTTCCAGCTTTGTTGAGTATAGGCTTTTGTAGAAGGATCCAATGATTTCTTGAATTTCCTCAGTTTCAGTTATTATGTCTCCACTTTCATTTCTGATTTTGTTAATTTGGATATTCTCTTTTTGCCTTCTAGTTAGTCTGGCTAAGGGTTTATCAATCTTGTTAATTTTCTCAAAGAACCAGATCTTGGTTTTGTTGATTCTTTGAATTGTTCTTTTTTTTCCTATTTGGTCAATTTCTGCTCTAAGTTTCATTATTTCTTGCCGTCTACTCCTCTTGGGTGTATCTTCTTTCTTTTGTTCTTGAACTTTCAACTGTGCTCTCAAGTTGCTAGTGTATGCTCTCTCCAGTCGCTTTTGGAAGCACTCAGAGCTATGAGTTTTCCTCTCAGTTCTGCTTTCATTGCATCCCATAATTTTGGGTATGTTGTGTTTTTGTTTTCATTAAATTTTAGAAAATCCTTAATTTCTTTCTTTATTTCTTCTTTGACCCTGCTATCTTTTAATAGAGCATTGTTTAGTTTCCATGTGTATATGAGCTTTTTGTTGTCTTTGTTGTTATTAAAGACCAGTCTTTTTTTTTTAAACAATTTTATTTTTCAAAACAAAGATAGATGTAAAGATTTTAAACATTTTTTGCTTAAAATTATACATTTTTGTCAGTACTGCTTTTTCAGACATTAAAATAAATTTTACATAAAACCATGTGAATATGTTTTTTAGTCGGTACTTGATTTTTTTCAAGGGCTTGACAGTATGCATTGAAAACGTACTAGTTGCAATAAGCGTAAAGTACATGCAAAACAAAACGCAACATGGAAATAGTCAAAGTCTTCTTGTTTTGTGAATATATGTATAGTTTTTGTTTTCTTTATTTCTTGGACTTCATACAGTCTGTGAGTTGTTTCTGGGGGAGTGCAAGCCTCTGGGGTTAGCATCCCACTATCAGTGACTGCATATTATGTCTGTTCTTTTGTGACTGGGTTATCTCACTCAGGATGATCTTCTCTAGATGCAGCCATTTTCTTAAGAATTTGGTTAAGTCATTGTTTCTGGTGGCTGAGTAGTATTCCATTGTGTATATGTACCACAATTTTTGTATCCATTCGTCTTCTGAAGGACATCTGGGTTCCTTCCAGCTTCTGGCTATTATAAATAGAGCCGCTATGAACATTGTGGTGCATATATCTTTGTTGTGTATTAAAGTGTCTCTGGGGTATATGCCCAGAAGTGGAATAGCTGGGTCTTCAGGTAGTACTATATCCAATTTTCTGAGGTATCGCCAGACCGATTTCCAGAGTGGTTGTATTAGTTTGCAACCCCACCAACAGTGGAGAAGTGTTCCTATTTCTCCGCAGCCTCGCCAGCATCTGCTGTCATCTGAGTTTTGGATCTTGGCCAATCTGACTGGAGTGAGGTGGAATCTTAGGGTTGTTTTGATTTGCATTTCCCTGATGGCTAAGGATGTCGAGCACTTCCTCAGATGTTTTTCGGCCATTCGGAGTTCCTCAACTGAAAAAGATTTGTTTAGCTCTGTACCCCATTTTTTAATAGGGTTATTTGATTCTCTGGTGTCGAGCTTTTTGAGTTCCTTGTACACCTTAGATATTAGGCCTCTATCTGATGTGGCGTTGGTAAAGATCTTTTCCCATTCTGTTGGTTGCCGTTTTGTTTTCTTGACGATGTCCTTAGCCTTACAGAAACTTTGCAATCTCATTAAGTCCCATTTGTTAATCTTTGACCTTAGAGCTTGAGCCATTGGTGTTTTGTTTAGGAAATTTTCTCCTGTGCCTATATGTTCTAAGGTTTTCCCTACTTTCTCATCTAATAATTCCAGTGTATCAGGTTTAATGTGGAGATCTTTAATCCACTTACACTTGAGCTTTGTACAAGGAGATAAGAACGGGTCTATTTTCATTCTTTTGCATGTTGAGTGCCAGTTGGACCAGCACCATTTGTTGAATAGGCTGTCCTTTTTCCATTGAATGTTTACTGCTCCTTTGTCAAAAATCAGGTGACCATATACATGAGGGCTCATTTCTGAATCTTCTATTCTATTCCATTGATCCACTTGCCTATTTCTGTACCAGTACCATGCAGTTTTCAGCACAATTGCCTTGTAATATAGCTTGAGGTCAGGGATAGTGATTCCCGCTGATGTTTTTTTGTTGTTGAGGATGGTTTTCGCTATTCTAGGTTAAAGACCAGTCTTATACCATGGTTATCCGAAAGGATGCATGGGAGTATTTCAATCTTCTTACATGTATTAAAGATTGTTTTGTGACCAATTATGTGGTCAATTTTGGAGAAAGTGCCTTGAGGTGTTGAGAAGAAGATTTATTCTTTTGTTTTAGGATGAAATGTTCTGTAGATATTTATTAATTCCAATTCGTTCATAACCTCTGCTAGTTTCACTCTGTCTTTGTTCCGTTTCTGTTTCCATGATCTGTCCATGGGTAAGAGTGGGGTATTGACCCCTCCCACTATTATTGTGTGGGGTGCAATGTATGTTTTGAACTTTAGTAGGGTTTCTTTTATGAATATGGTTCCTCTTGTATTTGGAGCATATATGTTACGGACTGAGAGTTCCTCCTGACAAATTTTCCCTGTGATGAGTAAAAAGTGTCCTTCCTTATCTTTTCTGATAACTTTTGGTTGGAAATCTACTTTATTCAATATTAGAATGGCCACTCCAGCTTGCTTCTTGGGGCTGTTTGCTTGGCAGGTTTTTTCCCAACTTTTTACTCTGAGATAGTGTCTGTCTTTGTCTCTGAGAAGAGTTTCCTGTATGCAGCAAAATGCTGTTTTTTTTTAATGTATCCAATCTTATAGCCTATATCTTTTTATTGGGGAATTGAGTCCATTTATGTTAACAGATATTAAGGAATAGTGGTTGCTGTTTCCTGCTATTTTTGCTTTTGGAGGTAGAATTGTTCCTGTGTGTTTTTCTTCTTTTGGTTTTCTTGCTTAGGTATTGTCTTATCTTTACTAGGATGTAGTTTCCCTCCTTGTTGGGTTTTCCATCTGTAATTCATTGTAGTGCTGCCTTTGTGGTCAGATATTGTGTAAATTTAGTTTTGTCTTGGAATATCTTTGTCTCTCCATCTATGGTGATTGAGAGTTTTGTTGGGTATAGCAGCTTGGGCTGATACTTGTGTTCTCTTAGGGTCTGCATGATATCTTTCCAGGATCTTCTAGCTTTCATAATCTCTGTTGAGAAATCGGGTGTGATTCTGATTGGTTTGCCTTTATATGTTACATGACCCTTTTCTCTTACTGCTTTTAGTATTTTTTCTTTGCTTTGGGCACTTGGCATTATGACTTTTAGGTGTTGGGAGGAATTTCTTTTCTGGTCCACTCTATTTGGAGTTCTGTAGGTTTCTTTTATGCTCATGGTCATCTCATTCTTAAGGGTATGGAAGTTTTCTTCTACGAGTTTGTTAAAGATGTTTACTGTGCCTCTTAGTTGATATTCTTAGCCCTCTTCTATTCCTATCATCCATAGGTTTGGTCTTCTCATTGTGTCCTTGATCTCCTGGACATTTTGGGTTAGGAGCTTTTTGGTTTTTGCATCTTCTCTGACTTTTTTGTCTATGTTTTCAATGTTGTCTTCGGCCTCCGAGATTCCCTCTTCCATCTCTTGTAATCTGTTGGAAATGCTTGCATCTGTGACTCCTGATTTCTTTTTTAGGTTTTCTACCTCTAGGGTTGTCTCTTTAGTGTTTTCTTTATTGTGTCCATTTCTGTTTTAAATTCCTTCTTCGATTCCTTCATCTCTTTGGTTCTGTTTTCTTCTAGTTCTTTGAGTTGTTAGTGTTTTTCTTGTTTCCTCTTTAAAAGCTTCTATTTCTTTATGCTTTTTCTCCCGTTCTTGTTTAAGGATCTCTATCATCATCTTGAGGTATGATTTCAGGTCTGAGTCTTTTTTTTCTGGAGTGTTTGACATTCCGCTGTTTGCTGTGATGGGAGAGCTGGGTTCTAGTGTTGCCAGGTTGTCTTGGTTTCCCTGGGGTACGTTCTTTCACTTTCCTCTTGCCATCTTGTTGTCTGTGATTATATGTGGTCTTTTTAGTGATTGGTTTTCATCTCTTTTTTGTAACTGGATTTTGTCCTTTAATCTCTGCTGTTCCTGGTGGCAGATGGCCTGAGCACTTGTGCTGCACACATGTACAGCTGGGTGGAAACAGACACCCTAAGCTAGGGTTGCTGCTCCCTTGAACCAATTGGCGGGGAGCTGGCACACTTTAGAAGAGCTTGGCATAGACCTCTCTGCTCCCTGCCTACTCAGAGTGCTGTCTCACCAGGCCTGTGTCCCTGGATCTCTGCTGTTCCTGGTGGCAGATGGCCTGAGTGCCTATTCTGCAAGCACAGAAACAGACACCCTTAGGCAGGGTTCCTGCTCCCCTGAACCAATGGGGGGTGTGCACTTTTTGCGTGCTTGGCACAGACCTCTCTGTTCCCAGGCTACTCGGAGCGCTGTCTCACCAGACCTGTGTCTCTGGATCTCCCCTGATAGTTTTCATAGTTTAATATCGTTAAACTTGAATTCATAAGTGAACTCTAATGGGTCACAGGGAAAATGCACAGGGAAAGGGCATAGATGGATGCCTGCCTTTATTTCATTTGTAGATAGTAGCTGTTCACCATGGACCCTGCATTCCATTGGAATCACAATGCATAGTCTAACACTCAAGTGTCAAAAGCTCCCAGTACTAAAGCTTAACCTCTAATGTATACAACTAATTGGAGGTGTTGAGAGACCTGCTGTTATGATTTTGGCTAAATATTTCCCCCAAGGTCCATATTTAAAGGCTTGGAGTGAAGGGTGGTGGTTCTATTGAGAGGCTCTGTTGGACCTTTAAGGAGAAGCCCTAGTGAGAGGTACTTACATCACTAGGACCTTGCCTTTTAAAGAAATCACAGCCCACTCTTCTCATCATTATGCCCTATGTTCCCAACAAAATGTCCCACCAACTCTAGAGACCCAAATTGATTGGACCAACAGCTCTTGGCCTAGAACATTCTAAACAGTGAGCTAACATTAGCCTATTCTGTTTATAAGTTGCTTGCTCCAGATTTATCACAGTAAGAAAAAGCTGACTAATACAACACTAATTGTCTTGAAATTAATGCTTTGAAAGAAAGGTGAAATGTAACATTCCTATTAATAATTTAAATGGCTAATTCTTTTTTTACTTAAATAACAACAATTTACAATCAGAGACCTAATGATTTGCCAAGAATCAAACAAACAAAGAATAAAGAACAAAGCACTTGTCTTTTTACTCTTCCTTGAATATTAGATTGTTCTCTTAACCATCTCATGGTGTGGTTGACATAAAGTATTCCTTTACAAAGAGCTCTATAATACATGTGGGCATGGTGGTGTACATCTATAATTCCAGCTCTTTGGAGGCAGAGGCAGGTGAATCTCTATGGGTTCCAGGCCAACCCAGTCTATGTATTTAATTCCAGTCAAGCCAGGGCAACATAGTAAGACCTTGTCTCAAAAAAAAAAAAAAAAAAAAAAAAATCACATAATACACTGCTATAATATATAAGCATAAAAAAACAGAAACATAAAGAAAATTAGTAAATAAAAATACAAGCAAGATGGTTTTTGTTTTGTTTTGTGGGATCTACTTCCATTTTGAGCACATTCTGCTTTAAAATGAGATGCTCACTTTGTGGTACAGCACATTGTTTGACAAGGCGGTTTCCACAGCTTTTGGATGTAACCGAAGATGACTTCGACTCTTGATAAGGACTGTTTGGTAAAGCTATATCTACAAGTGTCTCACAGCCTAGAGCAAGAACACACCAAGCATGTACCCATTGAAGGGATCATTGTATCTACACTAGTGTATGCTAGTGAATAAAAACTAAACCAAACAACGATACCACGGCCTTCTGAGTCACTTGTTGTTTCATACCTATGTATGACTATTTCTGAGTAGCACTCCACAGCTGAGCAGACTCTAAGCCACCTTTCTATTCCTTTTCACGCATCTTCAGCCATAGAACTCCATGTCTAATCACAGAAAAGTCTACTCACAAATCTTGTGATATTTCTAGGTGACTCAGAAGTCATTTCTCCTGGGTGCACAGAGTGCATGGAATCTTTAGAAAGTATTCCTACCAAACTTCAGATTAAGATCTTGGGACATTTTATAAACCTTAAATGTATCGCCATCTTCTCTGATTATATACAAATCTCCCTCTGGGAGTCATGGTGAAAGGTAGTCAGGTAAATTCTACTTGTGTTTAGCTGATAAGGAGATACATCAGACATGATGTTAAGAGCAATCGGTCTGCCTCTACTGGTTAGCATGGTAACAGAACCATTTTGTTTGTTTGGTTGGTTGTTTTAGGATTTATGAGACATATCTGCTATGTAGACTAGGATGCCCTAGAACTTATGGAGCTTTCCTTTCTCTGTCTCCTGAGTGCTGGGATCAAAGGCACACAACCATACCCAGCCTGAATCACTGCTTGACGCAACACAATTTTTACCGTCATCCTGACGACCATAGATGGGATACTTTAAGGATTTAATATTTAAAAAAACAATAAAAGGATCCTCATAATTTTAAATATTTATGGTAGCCATATAGTTAAGGAATTAAGAGATATGGAAAATGTTGCCTCTGTTTTTTTCTGGATTGTATGTTTCATAAGTACTCTATTGTGCACTTACAGTGTTAGATCCCACCACAATGCTGCCTTGTCTGTCTGTTTCATAAAGCATTGGTCCCTTCTATCCAAATATGACTGACAAGTGCAGATGTAGCCACTGATTTCCTATTTTCTTATTTCTTCCTTCCTTCCTTCCTTTCTTCCTTCCTTCCTTCCTTCCTTCCTCTCTTTCTTTCTTTTCTTATCTTTTTGAAAATGCCTTGTCTCACTTATTTGACCTGCAAAAAAGAACATGTATACTTTATATCACTTCTTTAACATACCACCCACATTCTTCTCTAGATTTTTCTATATTGTATTAGTTTGACAATTAATTATGATGCCTTTCCAGACAGCTATCTTATTTTATAATTACCCCAAGAAAGTGAGTATATTCTATGACCTAACCTGAACGTCTGTTTTCAACAAAGAAGGCTAGACAACAATGATTCAAATGTCTTCCATCTGCCTCGGGCTCTTTACCAAAGAACTCGGACCCAAGAAGCTTCTTGAATAAGTACATTTATCTCTTAATGACAATCTATAGAGTAGTAACCTGGGGAGAGTTTGTGTAGAAATAAAAGATGTATCTTAATTTTATCAGGAAACAGATGCAAAATAGAAGTATATATTCAATTATGCACACCCACAATGTAATATAGGGAACTCCAATTGTGTGTTGTAACTCTAATTTTCTAATTATACATTTTCTAATTTGTGATCAGGTCACATGTACTCTAATTCATAGTTTTTAACTTACCAAGTACGATCTGGTTAAACTTTTTTATGTACATGCAAAATAGTACATAAGGTATAATCAAGATCTTACATAATTGTTTTAAAATAAGTTAATAAATTATTATTTTTTTTTACAAAAGTTAGAATTTAAAGTCCTTCCCATTGAACAAACACTGTAAAACTTATGTCTGGAAAGATTGGGCAAAATTGAAAGGTCATAACCTGAAAAATGATGTCCATTTTGTTCACTATTCTATTAGATATTTCTTAGGGCAATATCATAATGAAGATTCCGAGGTTTCCACTGAGTATCCATGTGAGAAACTAGGATGAAAAAGGCTCCTCCAGTGAGTGTGGTAACGCTTCAGAAAACACAAACCATCATCTCTTTAGTAACTGCAACTTGGAAAGGCCTGTGCTAGAACTATGTAAATAAACTGCTCCCAAATTGCTGATTCTCAGAATTGAGTGTGATGATAAATGTTTATGGCTTTTAGATATATTAGACTTCGGAGAACATTTGCCATACACTATGTACAGACCTCATGAAGTCCCTCACAAAATGACACCCATCAAGACCTTGTTCTTTTTCTTTTTATTATTTACAAGTTAATATCTAGGGTAAAGCCTCAGTATACCAACAAGGGAGCACTTAGTTCTCAGACCATGTGAACTGAGAGATGGATCAGTCCTTGAATTTCAGCACTTGTTCATATTATACTGGCCCAAAATGGAAGAGCAGATTGTGAAACATGGAATTTAGGCTAGAGAAGGACGGGCCAACTGCTAAGAGACTTTTGTCCTTGAGTCATATTGAACATTTTGGCAGCAATGTCTAGCACCTATCTCAATGCTTTTAGGATAGTGCTTTGAAACCTGGGGAAAATATTCTACTAAGAAATGGGTGTGAATGTCAAAATTGTTGTCCTAGAGTATTATAATGGAGTAAAAAATATTATGAAAGGTAAAACTTTCAATATGCACATACTATTTAGTATGGTCTAGTATTTTACTACATTTAGTGTCTTGTCTGTCTAGTGTGAAAGGAAGATTTTCCCTAAGGATACCCAAAAAACTAACATCTGGTTACATCCAGAGGGTTTCATCCACCTTTTCCAAATCTAGGTAAAGAGATGGCTGTCCAGATGGAAGTATTTAGAACACCAACAAAACCAAAACAAACCTTAACATATTGCTGTATAGTTAAATCATAATCCATGAGAAAGAAAGACGTTACACATAAATACAAATCCATCAGAGTAACAGAAATTCTATTATTCTGTTATAACTCTAAAAGTCAAGAAGGGCTGGAATGACATATTTTAGGCTGACTAGGACAATAACTGCCATACTCAGTGGGGAAGTGCTATAAAGAGATGCATTATAACTGAGGCGAAAAATAAAAACTTTCTACAATAAACACAAACTAAGCAAATTCATACCACTAAGCCAGCACAATCCCTTATGGAGTCTCTCACATGGAAAAGAAAGATAAACACATAGGTGAGTCCAAGGAAAAACATAAGTCACAGTATAGCAGGAAATAAACCAATAAGGAAGAGGAAAACATCAACCATCAACAAAACAGCAGGCATTTATAGGATGTTAATGGTCTTGACTCTCTATAATAAAGTCACAAGAAGAAAACCGGGTATTATTAAAGCAAGTAGGCATACACTAATCTCTGACAAAGCAGACTCGGAATCATAATTATAAGAGATGAAGTAGGTCACTCATATTAAGGGACTAATCCATCACAAGCACATCACAATTCTAAATATGAACTGGCACACTTAATAGTAAGATAAATGCTACTGAATGTAAAGATGACAGATGACTTCAAGACAATAATGCGGAAAGCCACGATAGCATTCGCCATCACAAGATGGTGCTGACTTCCGTTGCGGCAGCCTGGCCCCTCCCTGTAAACAAACTGTGTGCGCATGTGCAAGAGTGTGTTCACACCAAGTCGTTGCCCACCCCGGGGCGTGCCAGTGAGATCATGAATAAGCGACCAATTAGACGTGGACACGCAGCTTTGGAGACTATATAAGGGCCAGCTCACGGGGCCTCGTGGTCTTCCTCTTCAAGATGCAATAAACGCTTTGCTGCAGAAGGATCCTGGTGTTCCGTTTGCGTTCTTGCTGGCGAGACGATAGCGCGGGACACAATAACAGTGAACAACTACAATACCTGCTCTCATTCCAACCTACAGCAACACAAAACAGAAAAGAAATTGTCATCCAGACCAAAATATCTACAAAGAAACAAATTTAGATGATATTACAAATTATATAGACTTTACAGACCATGCTAGAAAGCATTTGATGTAACTACTAGAGAATACACATACTCATAGGAACTTTCTCACAAATGGATCACACTTTAGAGAGCAGATTAGGAGTTAGCAAATCTAAGAACAGTGGAATTGTTTCTTATATTCTCTCTGATAGCAATGAAGTAAAACTACAAATCCCCAAATCTCCAGCCAGAGCCGTAGAACATAAACTCACACAGACTAAGTAATCCACTAATGGATGACTGAAGAAATCAAGAAGGAAATATGTTTCTGATACATAGCAGCTAATAAAAACAGCACATGAGGCTCTGTGGGATACAGTGGAGTGATCTCAAGTGGGAGATTTGAAACTCTAAATGCTTACATTTTTAAAATTGAACGAAATTTCAAGTAAATGACTTACTAATACATATCTTTTGTTTTGATTTTCCAAGAAGGGGGGGGAGAAGAGGAAGAGGGAGAGGGGGGGGCAGAGAAAGAGAGAGAGAGGAGGGGGGAGAAGAGGAAGAGGGAAAGGGAGAGGGGAATGGAGAGAGGGAGAGAAAGAGAGACAGAGACAGACAGACAGAGAGAGAGAGAGAGAGAGAGAGAGAGAGAGAGAGAGAGAGAGAGAGATCCAAGTAAGTTGGCAGAAAGAAAAATAAGAGAAGAAAAGAAATTAATGGAATAGATGTAAAAGAACAATGCTAAGAGAATGAAACAAAGCTGGTTCATTGCCAAATATAAATGAGCTTAACAAACCTTCAGTCAAATTAGCTATGTGTATGTGAGAGAGAGAGAAAGAGACAGGGAGACAGAGAGACAGAGAGACAGAGAGGGGAAGGGGGAGGAAGAGTGATAGGGAAGGGAAGAGGGAGAAAGGGAGAGCGAGGGAAAAGGAAAGAGGCAGGGAGAGAGGGAGAGAGAAAGAGAAAGGGAGAAGAAGAGAGAGGGAAGGAGAGAGGGGGGACAGAGAGGGAAAGGAGGGAGGGAGAGAGGATGCAAATCAGTAAAAGTAGTAATGAAAAGGAAAACATTGTGTCAAACACAAGACAAATATACAATATCATTAGAAAATTCTTCAAAAACCTACTTTCCAGTAAATTAGAAAATACAAGGTACATCTACCAACATTAAATCAAGAAAACTTAAATAAATGAAATAGACACATTTAACTCCTTAGCACTAATGTTGAAGTTGTTTTTTAAAAAGTTTCTCGGTTGAAACAAAACCAGGCCCACATGGATTCTACCAGGCCATTAAAGAACTCACGATAATATTGCTGGCATTGCTACATAAAACATAAAGGGAAGAAATGTTATCAATCTGATTTTTATGAAGCCTATATACCTTTAACAGACAAAAACAGATACACATGCACACATACACACACACACAAGGAAATGATAGGCCTGATTTTCCCTGATTACACGTATGCAAAGAATGCTCAATAAAATACTTTTCCAAAATTCAACTACACACCACAACTATCTTCCACTATGGCCAAGTAAGCTCCATTTTAGAAATACAGGGATGCTTCAACAAATGTACATTTGATATCCTAATACATTACATTAGTATGGCTCCAGGGCAGAAACCACAGGATTACCTCAGTAGATACACAAAGGACATTTGACAAAGCCTAGCATCCTTTCATGATAAAAACCCCAAGAAACTAGAAATAGAAGGAAAGGGCCTCAAGTTGATAAAGATCATATTATATATGACAAGCCTATAGCAGACACGAAATGAACTGAAAGCATTTCCACCAAAATGAGCAATGAGACAACCATGGCTTCATTTTTCTCCCTTATTTGACATAGTATAGACAAATTAAAATATATTCAAGTAGGAAAGTAAGAAATGAAATTATTCCGATGTGCACATGACCTGATCCTGCACACGGAGACTCTAAAGACTCTACCCAAACAGATGAACAAACACATAAAAAATCGCATATAACCAGGAGTGCCCCAATACTGAGATGAGAAGACAATCTCATTCACAGTGACTTCATTCATATAAACCTAACTTTGAATAAAGAAAATAGCATAAAATAAAGATAATCGGGGAGGAAAATCCCTATACAATGAAAATTTTAGAACACTGAAGAAAATAAAACAACACCACCACCAGAGACGCAGCTTATTTTAAAAATTAACAAAGTGATAGTAGTAGATCTTTCTGTATTGGTAATTGTTTTAAGTGTAGATAACTAAACTTCCTAAAACACAGGGTGGCTGAGTAAATAGAAAATAAAACAAAGCAAACAAGATTCCAATTATATGCTGTCTGCAGAAGACCCAATATGTGGCTGAAAGGAGGAAGACAAACTATATAAATGTCCATGAAACAGCACCATCAGCAATCTGTTTACATCATATAAACCAGCAGGGAAACACAGACATTGCCATATGGTCAAATTAGCCCCAAAGGATATACCCAGAGCCCCACCCATCAAAAGTACAATACACGTTCTTCTCAAGAACACATGGGATGCTCTCCAAGACTCATCCTGTTTTGGATCACAAAACAAGTTTGCATTTTGTCTCTCTGTCTGCCTGCCTGCCTGTCAGTCTGTTTTATATATGAATATTTTGCCTGTGTGTACATGCCTGATGCCTACAGAGAACATGAGAAGGCATCACACTTTCTGGAACTTGAATTATAGACAGTAGTAGGCCACAATATGGATGCTTTGGAATATGGGTCCTTTGGAAAGATAGCTGGTGTTCTTAATTGATATGCCTTTTCTTTAGATCTCACAAAACAAGTCTTGACAAATTTAAAAAGTAAAAAATCCTATCAATATTTTTTTCTGACCATGATATAATAAAACTAAAAGTCAGTTAAAAGAAAAACAAAAGGAAAAGTGGGAAGTTAGCAAATGCATGCAAATTAAGAAACATTCTTGAACAAGTAATAACATAAAGAGGATATTAGAAGATAGATTATGAAGTAATCTTTGTCATAAAGGTGGCTGGTAACACTTGTTTTAATCTATCATTTTAACTTACTTTTGTCAGGATGAGCCTCTGAAGAATCATTCATGGGACAGGTTCATCTCGATATGGGACATGATTGTACCTGAGACATATACAGAGTGAAGTGTAGCCTGTGATCCTTCTGAGTCCCTAGGACTATGTGGCTTTAAATGTTTCATTCACACCCAAACATAGGTTCAAACATCAAAGACATCTTCTAACCTGGAATCCACTCTGACAACTAATTCTGGCTGCTGGATCCTTAGAGCCACATAGGAACAGGTTGAGAAGAAAAAACATAGACTCCCTTCGAACAGCTTCTACATGACCATGGAAGGAGTATTTGATTTGTTCCTATTGAGCAAGACATTTTTAGACACAGCAGCCATTCCGACAGCAAAAGTGATTTTATGAATACAATTCTCTCGGTGATGAAAACATGACTATTAACATCAATGGGCTTCATGCTCCTCTCTGAGGGACCACCCCTCAAATCAGCAGTGAAGTCTGACTCATGGTGTGCTTCCAAAGGAGTATAACTAAAGATGGAGCATTTCCTTCAGCAGAATTCGTGGTTGTGATAGGCACCCATTGTACAGCCCACTGTAGCCTCAGTCTGGCTTCTGGGAGACTAAGGGTCCATTACCATGCTCGTTAAGACAGGATTCTTCATTTTCTTAAGTTTTGTTGTTGTTGTTGTTGCTGCTGCCTTACTGTCTCGTGTCTTTCTTATTTTTTATTTGGTTAGTTTTGTAATTTTTTTATTTTTTGTATGTATTTCCTGTACATGATGCTGTATTACATCAGGGTGCTGTCACTCAACAAAGATCTACATGATACCCATTCTCCAGGCTGCCCTGAGATGTCTCTTAAGAGACTGTTTGTGGAATAGCTGCTCTATGATCATCTGTGCTAACTGTTTAAGGAACTTAAACACCACAGATCTTGAAAACCATTTTGATAATTGGTACCTTTTTCAAGTTTTCTAAGGATAAGAACTATTCTCTCCCTGATTGTTCTAATTACAGCTTTGTTTCTGTATTTCCTCCTGTATTTTCTTCCCCTTCTAAGAAGAATTGAAGCATCCACACTTTGGTCTTTCTTCTTTTTGAGCTTCATTTGTGTATGTCAATTGTATTTTGGGTATTCTGAGCTTTTGGGCTAAAATCCACTTATCAGTGAGTGCATACCATGGGTGTTTTTTTCTTTTGTTTGTTTTTCTGTTTTGTTTATTTTTAGCAATTGGGTTATTTCACTCAGGATGATATGTTCTATATTCATCCATTTGCCTAAGAATTTCATAAAGTCATTGTTTTTAATAGCTGAGTACTACTCCATTGTGCATATGGACCACAATTTCTGTATCCATTCCTCCGTTGAAGGATATTTGGGTTCTTTCAAGCTTCTGGCTATTATAAATGAGGCTGCTATGAATATAGTGGGGCATATGTCCTTGTTATATGTTAAAGTAACTTTTGGATATATGCCCAGGAGTGAAATAGCTGGGTTCTCAGGTAGTACTATGACCAGTTTTCTGAAGAACCACCAGACTGATTTCCAGAGTGGTTGTATGAGTTTTTGATCTTAGCCATTCTGACTGGTGTGAGGTGGAATCTCAGGGCTGTTTTGATTTGCATTTCCCTAATGACTAAGGATGTGAGGATTTCTTCAGTTGCTTCTCAGCCATTCGATATTCCTCAGTTGAGAATTCTTTGTTTAGCTCTGTCCCCCATTTATTAATAGGGTTATTTGATTCTCTGCAGTCTAACTTCTTGAGTTCTTTGTATATATTGGATATTAGCCCTCTGTCTGATATAGGATTGGTAAAGATCTCCTAATTCATTGGTTGCCATTTTGTCTATTGACAGTGTCCTTTGCCTTATAGAAGCTTTGCAATTTTATGAGGTCTCATTTGTCTATTCCTGATCTTAGAGCATAAACCCCTGGTGTTCTGTTCAGGAAATGTTCCCCTAGGCCCATGTGTTCCAGGCTCGTCCCCATTTTCTCTTTTATTATTTTCAGTGTATTTGGTTTTGGATATTCTTCTACATGCTGACTTCCAGTTGAACCACCACCATTTGTTGAAAATGCTGTGTTTTTTCCACATGTTTTACCTCCTTTGTCAAAGATCAAGTGACCAAAGGTGTATGGGTTCATTTCTGGATCTTCAATTCTATTCCACTGATATACTTTTTTTTTTGTCTCTGTACCAATACCATACAGTTTTTTAAACCACTATTGTTCTGTAATACATCTTGAGATTAGGAATGGTAATTCCCCCAGAAGTTCTTTTATTGTTGAGAATAGTTTTTTGCTATCCTGGGTTTTTTGTTATTCCAAACAAATTTGGAAATTGCTCTATGGAACAGAGACTAAAGAAAAGGCCACCCAGATAGTGCCCCAACCAGGGGATTTATCCCATATACAGCCACCAAACTCAGACAATATTGTGGATGCCAAGAAGTGCACGCTGACAGGAGCCTGATATAGTTGTCTCCTGAGAGGATCTGCTAGAGCCTGACAAATACAGAGGCAGATGCTTGCAGCCAACCATTAGACTAAGAACAGGGTTCCTAACGGAGAAAAGACTGAAGGACCTGAAGAGGTTTGCAACCCCACAGTAAGAACACAAATATCAACCAACCAGACCTCCCCCACAGAGCTCCCAGGGACTAAACCACCATCCAAAAAGTACACATGGAGGGACCCATGGCTCCAGACACATATGTAACAGAGGATGGCCTTATGGGGGCATCAGTGCGAGGAAAGGCCCTTGGTCCTGTGAAGGCTTAATGCCCCAGTGTAGGGTAATGTCAGCGTGGGGAGGTGGGAGGGAGTGGGTGGGTGGGAGAGTACCCTCATATAGGCAGGCAATGGGGGATTCCAGAGGGAAAACTGGGAATGGAGATAACATTTGCAACAAAAAATGTACCCAATAAAAAGGAAACATGATTAAAGAATAATAATAATAATAATAAATAAATAAAGGAAAATATTGCAAAAATAACTACAGCATTGAATCATTTAGATTGCTCTTAAATGATTCTCTGTATTCTTTGTGTGTGTGTGTGTGTGTGTGTGTGTGTGTGTGTGTGTGTATGTGTGTGTGTTTACTGATTCTGGTTCATTGCAGTATTTCATACTCCATTATTTGACCAGCTACAATAAATATTTCCAATCATAGAAAGGGAGCAGAGAAATGGTTTAACACTATCCTTGACCTTCAGCTCCATTTTCCCAAACAATGTCCCATGTGGCCCCACAGTTAACCTCTTGCTGTCTGTGCTTCCTCTTATGTTAAATGGGACTCATAACCTTTATGATGTAAGACAGTAAGCAGATGAATTATTGAAGAGTAACTGATCTATAATCTGCCTCACATACTATTTTGAAGATTTCCATTAATTATTCATCACTGAATACACTTAACTTGCATTATTAGAATGTGGCAGCTCTCATAATTTTTAGACTTTCCAAACATTTTGATAGGGTACAAACAGATGTATGCTATGTGAAGTTTTAATTATGATGGATTAAACATAAGTGACCTGAGTGAATATTTTAGGGTGTTTTTACAAATGAAATGATGACATGTTCAGGATGGTACTAACAATCACTGCATTTATTGTTGAAAGGGCTGGAGAATTCTATGAAATCAGTGTCACAGAATTGGGTATAGCATCTGTTACATATGGCTAAAATCTCAAAGGTTCATATCATGGAGTAATATTGTAGGATATCTAATCCTATTGTAGACCCGAAGATTGTGTTACTTATATAAAAAACAAAAACAAAAACCATTTCTAGTTGTGGTGTGGCCCAGCACCAGCACACACCTTAAATCCAAGAGTGTTTTGTTTATTGTTAACAGGATTAAATAAAGTCAACCTAAGGTCAAGAGGCAGAACAAGCAACAGTTGACAGGAAGTGACCATAGGGCACAAACCATAGAGAGTAAGAGGAAATCAGAAGAATGAAGAGGGGCACAAGAAAGTAGAAGGGAGTGACCTTCAGTTTGAATGGTTTTTCAGAAAGAGAGTTTCCTTTTGGGACATCAGCTAAGGAGGAAGATTAGCTTCCTCTGTCTCTCTGATCTAGCAAGGTTTAACCTCAGGATCTGGCTCCCCAGTCTTTATTATTAAAATAAAGTGTTTGACATGCTCTTTAAAACAACAATGAGAACAACAAAAGCAGAGTAATATGAGGTTTTGACTTAGACTGTACCCAGCGATGTGCCTGGAACAAAGAAAACGAGGTTCTCACCTTAGTTGTGTTATACACCCTCCTAAATGCATTAATGTGTTATTTATCCTCTGTAATACACATAATCTGGGGTGCCTGCACTGTCCAAATCCCTAGTACACTATAATTGTGTCATCCACACTCCCTAGTACACTGTAACTGTGTCCTCCACCCTCCCTAGTACACTGTAACTGTGTGTTCCACCCTCTCTAGTATACTGTAACTGTGTCCTCCACCCTCTCTAATACACTGTAACTGTGTCCTCCACCCTCCCTAGTACACTGTAACTGTGTGTTCCACCCTCTCTAGTACACAGTAACTGTGTCCACCACCTTCCCTAGTACACTGTAATTCTGTCCTCCACCCTCTCTAGTACACTGAAACTGTGTCCTCCACCCTCTCTAGTATACTGTAACTGTGTTTTCCACCCTCTCTAGTACACTGTAACTCTGTCCTCCACTCTTCCTACTACACTGTAACTGTGTCCTCCACCCTCCCTAAAACTGTGTAACTGTGTCCTCCACCCTCTCTAATACACTGAAACTGTGTCTTCCACCCTCTCTAGTACACTGTAACTCTGTCCTCCACACTCCCTAGTACACTGTAAATATGTCTTCCACCCTCTCGAGTACATTGTAACTCTGTCCTCCACCCTTCTTACTACACTGTAACTGTGTCCTCCACCCTCTAATACACTGTAACTGTGTCCTCCACTTTCTCTAATACACTGTAACTTTGTCTTCCACCCTCTCTAGTACACTGTAACTCTGCCCCCCCCTCCTTAGGACACTGTAACTGTGACCTCCACCCTTTCTAGTTCACTGTAACTCTGTCCTCCACCCTCTCTAGTACACTGTAACTGTGTCCTCCACCCTCTCTTATACACTGTAACTGTGTCCTCCACCCTCTCTAATACACTGTAACTCTGTCCTCCACCCTCCTTAGTACACTGTAACAGTATCTTCCACCCACCCTAGTACATTGTAACTGTGTCCTCCACCCTCTCTTATACACTGTAACTGTGTCCTCCACCCTCTCTTATACACTGTAACTGTGTCCTCCACCCTTCCTACTAAACTGTAACTGTGTCCTCCACCCTCTCTAATACACTGAAACTGTGTCTTCCACCCTCTCTAGTACACTGTAACTCTGTCCTCCACCCATCCTACTACACTGTAACTGTGTCCTCGACCCTCTCTAATACATTGTAACTGTGTCCTCCAACCTCTCTAGTATACTGTAAAAGTGTCTTCCACCCTCTCTAGTACACTGAAACTCTGACCTCCACCCTCCCTAGTACACTGTAACTGTGTCTTCCACCCTCCCTACTACACTGTAACTGTGTCCTCCACCCTCTCTAGAACACTGTAACTCTGTCCAGCACCCTCCCAACTACTCTGTAAATGTGTCCTCCACCCTCTCTAATACACTGTAACTCTGTCCTCCACCCTCCCTAGTACACTGTAACTGTGTCTTCCACCCTCTCTAGTACACTGTAACTGTCCTCCACCCTCCCTAGTACACTGTAACTGTGTCTCCACCCTCCCTAATACTCTGTAACTGTGTCCTCCCCCTCTCTAATACACTGTAACTCTGTCCTCCACCCTCCCTAGTACACTGTAACTATGTCTTCCACCCTCTCTAGTACACTGTAACTCTGTCTTCCACCCTCCCTAGTACACTGTAACTATGTCTTCCACCCTCTCTAGTACACTGTAACTCTGTCTTCCACCCTTCCTACTACACTGTAACTGTATCCTTGACCATCTCTAATACACTGTACCTGTGTCCTCCACCCTCTCTAATACACTGTAACTCTGTCCTCCACACTCCCTAGTACACTGTAAATATGTCTTCCACCCTCTCGAGTACATTGTAACTCTGTCCTCCACCCTTCTTACTACACTGTAACTGTGTCCTCCACCCTCTCTAATACACTGTAACTGTGTCCTCCACTTTCTCTAATACACTGTAACTTTGTCTTCCACCCTCTCTAGTACACTGTAACTCTGTCCCCCCCCTCCTTAGGACACTGTAACTGTGACCTCCACCCTTTCTAGTTCACTGTAACTCTGTCCTCCACCCTCCCTAGTACACTGTAACTGTGTCTCCCACCCTCTCTAGTACACTGTAACTTTGTCCTCCACCCTCACTACTACACTGTAACTATGTCCTCCACCCACCCTAGTACATTGTAACTGTGTCCTCCACCCTCTCTTATACACTGTAACTGTGTCCTCCACCCTCTCTTATACACTGTAACTGTGTCCTCCACCCTTCCTACTACACTGTAACTGTGTCCTCCACCCTCCCTACTACACTGTAACTGTGTCCTCCACCCTCTCTTATACACTGTAACTGTGTCCTCCACCCTCTCTAAAACACTGTAACTCTGTCCTCCACCCTCCAGACTACACTGTAACTTTGTCCTCCACCCTCTCTAATACACTGTAACTGTTTCCCCCACCCTCCCTACTATACTGTAACTGTGTCCTCCACCCTCTGTGGTACACTGTAACTGTGTCCTCCAACTTCCCTAATATATATTTATATATTTGTGGAAAATGTGATAACGAAAATATTGCTAGTGCCATTGCTAAAACCAATGTCATCAAAGAAATTCTTATTTTAACTGGAAAAGAGAGATGGTTTCTAAAGTAAAGTGGAGGTGTTTATCATGGCCAGCTTAAATTCCTGGTCTGATAGTGTCCTCTTGTTGGGCACTTGGAATGGAGAGCAATCATTCATAAGGTTACTTTAGCATGAGTCTTTAACAAATGAAAAGCATTCATTTTTCTGTATTCTTTTCAAAACTGGCAAGTCTGAGAATCAGAACATTTCACTTCTCAACTGTGTTGTACAGCCCACCATGGCAGAGTGCCCGCTGCTGTAACATTCTCTTCCAATCCCTTACCAGCTTCAAGGGCATTTTAGTTCATTGTTTAGCACTCTGTGAAAAGATGTAACAAACATTTCCTCCATTTTTTCTATAATATCTATCTACTAAAATAAATATTTCATTGTTTTATATTAGTACTTAGAAACCATTTTTAAAGAATGTTTAAAAATAGAGATACAACACATTTGTACTGTTCTTAAACTTATATGTTCTTTATCTAACATTCTTAGGGTTTTCCAAAGCACATAATATTGAACCTAAAGTAAATATTATACCTCTTAAAATTATGAGAAATTAATGTTTAGAAATCTACTGTAGCCTACTTTCATCTTGGAATATCAGAGCATATTTATGTACAAAATGTATTAAATAGCCCTGTAACATCATCTCCTATGGCCCAATATCAATACAAGGTTGAGCAATCTTAGAAAAAGAGAAAACACTTACCCAAAGTTTTATAACACTAAAAACTCTATCTCTATTGATCTCATCAGGCAGATTGGCAGTTATTTTATTGTTCACTTTTTAGAGTAACGGTGTGAAGGAAAACTCCTGTTAAAGCCACACAACAATACAACACCAGGGCCTCACAGATGAACACACCAATGAAAGCTTCCAAAAGCAAAGAATCAGCAAATTCTGCATCCAAAGGTTGCTGACCACACAGTTTTGATGGCAAACTATGCTTGTGTTACCTTTTCTTAGATGTAAGGATCAGTTTATGTGAAGAATCCATTGGCAACTGTTGCTAATTCTTTACCATGTGACTGCAATTTTGTTCCGTAACATTCCATCTCATATCATCTTGTTCATCAAACAACCTCAAGGTTCATGAAAATCAACTAAGTTAATAAAATTTATGAAGTCAACGTTACAAGATTTGGACTTGCACTCCTAAAGGGGATGTCTTCATCAAATCCTTCCCATGAAGGCCCAGGTAACTTTGTAGAAAAGGAGGTGGAAAAATGGTAGGAGCCAGAAAAAGAAAGGAGGACATAAAGGAAACAAGGCCTTCCGGGCCTAACAGGACTGATGTGTATATGAACCCACAGAGACAGGCAGGATGCATGGGGCCTCCACAAGTTCCAGTCCAAGCCTGATGGAGTCTCAGTGCCTAGAAGGGGAAATGGACATGACCTCTAATCCCTAACCAAGAAGCTATCTGCAGCTGACAGCCATGTGCAATGGAAAAATAAGTCCTCTCTAATGCAGTCTCATTGGGTATATTAACCACACTTAAGGGTAGACTCATGCCCACCAGTAAATGGCCAACAAAATTAATTCAATCGTGTTTTTGTTGACATTTTTGTCTCATATTGCTTTAGGCATGTTTTGTATTACTCATCTTTTGCTTGTATATTATGGTTTGCAATTCTGTATTTTTATGGTATATGTGTTTGTGTTTTCATGCCTTTTTTGCTCTTAACTCACTTTTGTATTGTGGGTTTTTTTGTTTTTATTTTTATTTGTCTCTTTGTTTTCTAAAAAAAGAAGGGGTGGATTTCGGTGGATGAGGAAGTGGGGAGAATCTGGGAGGAGTTGGGAAAGAAGGAACCATGATTAGAATATATTGCATGAAAATTTTTATTTATTTATTTATTTTAATATAAAAGATATATTTGAGTGAATAAAAGAAATTTTTTTTCAAACTTGGTTAGCCTATGAGTTTTTAAATGCTTTCAAATTAGACAATTCGGCTTGATTTAATCCTCAGTTACATTTGGCTACAGTTATAATTGATTAAATTTTAAGATCATACCTCTATTTTAATGTTTAGGTATATATACATATATATATATACATATATATATATATTCACAATTGTTCATATATTTTCATTCTTTTTGTTTCTTCAATCAACATTGGTGATTTGATTTTCCTAAAATGGTTACAAATTTTAAATTTAGGGAAAAATATAGGAATAAAAGGCATAAAGCTTCAACACGAGTGCAGAAGGCACAAAGCTTCCGTACTATTCCTTCCACAGCCCTTCTCTCTTACCAGAGTCCTCATTCTAGAGAGAAACACACACCATAGCGGCCTAAGTTGCAGGATATGCTTTCAGAAGTTTGGGCATGCTGTTGCCAATCCAATTTCTCAAGTTCTAAGAAAGATTCCTTTGTTCATAGGTGTCACAGCTAGAAAGAAATATTGATTGCTTTCATTCTTGTACCCTTTGGACTGCTTGGAAAGGTTTTCAGATGGGATCCAGATCAAGCCCTCCGTGTCTTGTGTCCCAAGTGTCTTCAACAGTTGGGACTTATCATACAACAGAAATAGACTATATTGTTCAGGGAGTCTCTAGGACTTTCCCAGCCATCAAACTCCAATGGCACAATGTCTTTAAGGGTCTAGTAGCATTCATATCTTGGAAATCATACATAGTTGTCCAATTGGACTTAAAGATCCATTTAACAGGAGAGAGATTATGGCCAGTATTAGAAGCCTAGCCAATTAACTGGTAGGGGAGAACCTATATTACCACTTTACTGGACAAGCATAATTTATAGGCACATTCTAAAGCATCCTTATATCAATAGATTAGTGTAACTCTCGTCCCACATCAAAGAAGATTTTCTTTGTTGCAATCAGTTACCATTAGAGAAATCCAAAACTGCTCATAAGGCACAGATCCGTTGATTGTGGGGTACCAATCCCAACATTCATATTCACAACACAAATCCTGTCCCTAATACTCAGGGAACATCATCAAAGAGGGAGCAGAAAGGTTGTACAAGCCAGAGGACCAGGAAATCTGCTATAAGATACTATCTCCTAGAAATGACAGAAAAGTTACGCTCATGATACCTCAACAACATGGCTACCTAAACAAGACCTAAAAGAGGACAATACCAATAAATGATTTAATGTGGAAGGCACAAATCTCACAGAACCCCATCCCCAAAATATGAGATATAGGCAAAAAGACTAATGATAGAATGCAAATTAGTCTCTCCCAGGGATGAGCTCCCTAACTGGTTATTTAATACAAAGATGTCAACCTTAAAATTGCATCACACAAGCCACACTAGAAGGACTCTTCAGATTGTATGTACAGGTTTAGGGTGGGTAGGGAAGTGAAGATGGGTCAGGGAAGAGTAGGGGGAGAAAGTATGCAGGATCAAAATACACTGTACAAAAGACATGAGGAAATGATAAAAATGAGAATAATTAAGAGAAAGAGTTGTAATTCCAGCCATGTGCAGCTGTGGACATAAATTAGGCAAAATACAGTTCTCTCAGAAACAATCCTTCAGAATCAGAAATTCCTAGTATTAAATCACAGACTGTCAATATTCTCTGACTAACTTGTTCTCCTCTAGCGAATATTGACGTTTTAAATCACATACTTTTCTCTATGTTGAAGATGATGACAAACCAGTATGTGAGTTATTGCTGGCAGGTTCTGGCAGGACCGTGCAGTAATAGGTCTTGCATGAGCAGCTGTTGACTTCTTTATTAATCATAAGGAATGAGTAAAAAATCATCAGTATGGTCTTCTAATTTCATTGTCACAAAAAATTTCCATAACTTTGAGAATATACTACACTCTTCTAAAAAAAATTAGAGCTGAGGGGGCCAGGGGAGAATATTACAGAGATGTGGGAACTTGAATAGACACTGAAAGATAAATACCATGACACACCTATTTTTAGCTCCTTAACTTCTCTTTCTATGTACCTCCTAGCTAATTTCCTACCTTCCATCTATGCCATTGTTGGTTAGTTCTGTGACAATGTTTATAGGAAAAGCAATTTGGTATTTTTCCTTATCTAATTTTAATGGTTTTTTTTTTTTTGTTTTGTTTTTGCCTACCACCTTATCTACTGACACAATACTACTAGTGGCCGTTTGTTGATATCATCTGTACTTTCTAAAAGCCTTTGTTTTGTGCTGCCCAAATAGCTGATCCCTGACTTCTTTCTTGTCAATTCAATCATTCTGTAGGTAGAAAATTATATTCCAGTTAGGACCATGATCTAAGAACTGAACAAAAAGAATGGGAAAGGGGGTGGGGGTAAAGAAGCCCCTGGGTGTCTTATGATTTTATAACAACTTCTACCCAGCACTATAAAATAATAGAAATGGATGTCACTAAAGAAAACAAGAAGCGACATTCTGCAGACCATTCCAGGGCCTTGACATATGCAGCAGAAACAAAGAGGGAAGGAAATGCTGCACTGATCTATCTTTGTGACTCATTCTGTATTTAAGATTCTAGGAAGGAAACTGCTACATTAAAAATGAAGTTCACGCATTTCATGAGTTTATTTTGGGGAGAAGACGGGGAGTGAATATGGAATGTTTGTGTAAACAAACACAACAGGAAAGGTACACACAGTTGTACCACTCAGAAAGGCAAAATCCCATTTTCTCATGTCCTCTTTCCCCAGCAGGTAACTAGTTGTTAAGATAACACGACCCTGAGGCTTCCACACACACCTAGAAAATCAGGTAAACAACTATCAATAATGGACTTTTGTGGGGAGCAGATGAGGTTATGTGCCACTTGGGAAACCAATATCTATGAAACATTCAATCACTGTCAACACTCAATCTTTACGTTATCCTGTTTTGGTGGTATCTTGGTTATTTTCCTACTTTTCAACTGAAATATAAAAAATAAAACTATTTAAATTTAGATGAATGGCCAGTTACTCACATTCAATAATGAAGGTCCCAGTATCTAAATAGGGAGGTTGGGGTGGGTATCTAGTAACAGTCCAGGTGTAAGGCTAGGGAGATGTTTTAATGCACAAAAATGTTTGCTGTACAAGTAAGGGGGGGTTAGGAAGGGAGGGAGGGAGAGAGAGAGTTAGAGAGAGATGGGGGGGGGAATATAAATCTCTAGAACCTTTATAAAAGGCCAGGGGTGGTCACCACCTATTGTAACCCCAAGGCTGTGGGCAGGGAGGGCAGAGACAGGATGGTTGCTGAGCTTGATGTTCACCAGCCTTGCTCCAGATTTCATGGCTTTGTCTGGAGAGAATAAGGCTGAGAGCAATAAAGCAGGGCACTCAGTGTCCTCATCTGGCCTCCACATACATGAAACTCACACATGTACAAAACCTACACATATACAAGTACATGTAGTGGCATGTGCTTGCAATCCCAGTGCTGGAGGGGTGAATTTAGGAGGATGTTCTCAGGCTGGCTGGGTAGCCAGCCTAGTCTAATTGACTAGCTCATAAAACAAGGAGAGACTTAGGAATGATAGTCAAGATTGGCATCTGATTTCTGCCAATTTATCCACATGTATGTATACCCACATACAGTTAAACACACACATATGTGTATACACATAAACACACACATACATACACACATATACAGGTCTGTAAAGTATAGCTGCTTGGAATTCAAGAATCCAGCAGAAACAACAGGAAAAGGTTACTGTTAACCTCACCATCTTCTCTTTATGTAGATAAGTAAACTTTTAACCCAGAGGTACTTACTCAATTCTCAGAGGAAAGGCATATACTCTTGTCTGACTACATGAGCAGAAGATAATCTGGGCAGATCCTGTCTGGCAAAACTCCTCCAGTTACCACCATGTTTGTTGTAATCCCTTTTTCCAGTTGTTCTCATCCCAACCTATGCACTTCTAACAAACTCAGCATGAAAATACACAGGCTTACATACATGTTGGAGGGTTTTTGTGTGTGTGAAGGGTCTTCTATTTTGTGAAACTGTATGCTTGGATTAGTTACTTTCTGTTATGATAACACATCAACAGGAACTTAAAGGGGTTTCTTCAAGCTTACCATTCCAGAGAGGAGGGGTTCATCATGGTAGAGCAGACAGCACAAGACACAGGGAAACAAGGTAGCAAGACCAGGAAGCTGACTAACCAGTTCCTCCACACACAAATCTCTAAGGGAGGAGGGAAGAAACAGGACATGAGATGAAGTTATTTTATCTCCGATGCCACCCCCAGTGACACACTTCTTCCAGCAAGGCTCAACTTCCTAAGGGTTCCATAACCTTCCCTATCAATGATATAAACTGGAGAACAAGTGTTCAAGTACATGAGCTAATGGGAGACATTTTTCATTCAAACCACAATGCTTTGTTGAATTGGTTTGTCATTTGTTGTGGAGACTTTATCCAGGAACTAACTGAAAGCTTTGGAAAGATCTCATCCCCCACCCCACCCCACCCACTGCTACCATAAATCAAGGATCCACATCCGACTATCCCATCTCCTAATCTCATGTTTTTCTGTCACCTTCAAAGAGTTTTCAGTTTATGAGGAAGTGTGATCCACCATTATAAGAACGAAGGGAACGGCAGGTTAGTTTAAAGTCCAGTGTAACTGATGGGACCAGATCACATATTGTACTGTCAGTAACTCCCAAGGCAACTCTGACACCAGCTTGAAGGATTCTCATAGTCATTGTCCAATTGTATGCCAACATGTTCAGCAACAAGTAAGATTGAATCCATAGCAGTTTCTGAATTCCCATTCCACTTGATCCTGATCATGAAACTGATGTGGGCAAAGGTTTTCCAAGCTCCTCTGGTTCTGACTCTTTATTCCAAGACTTAAAAGACCTTGTAAGATAACCTTTCCCAGGCTGTCATCTCATGTCTGTTTAAAACTATTATAAAAATGGTATAAGTCCTGTCATTCAAACCAAGATATTTCCATGTGCAAGCAAAACGTTTTCTACTCAGGAGTGTTCCTTGAGTAGAAATCGAAACATCCAGAAACTTCCATCACTAACTACAACTCTCATTTCTTTTCCCTGAGTTTTCCTGGGAGCTTTAAAAACAGGTCCTTGTAAACTTTAGATATTGAAAGAGACAGCGAGGTTACTAGGTGACTCCTTAGGCATGATCCAAATTACTTCTGGGGTGAGGATGCAGGATCCATTTTTTCCCTTGTAGTTAAGTGCCAGCCACTGAATCACAATTTGAAGCCACATTGAGTAGCCCATTCCAGGCCCTCTTGGTTTTATGCATTAGCCTATAGTTGCGTTCCCTGCCCCAGGAAAACACCCCCAGGACAATACTGCTGTCAAGAAGCGTGAGTTCCCCTAAGTGGGAGGTCAATAGCCTCTCCATATTCCCGGCCTGGAAGAAGAAATGAGATGCCAAGCACGTCACCCACTAATCATTCACCCTTCAAGGCTTGATTTGGTAATTTTCTTGAAGAATGAAGAAGCTGACAAAAATGCTTTCCGGGTAGAAAAGAGGCTTGTAAACTTCCCCAACTTATTATTCCATGCCTGAAAGCAATAAACGTCTGTTTCCTTGATAAAGTAACCAGGCTCAGATTGGAGGGGAACAAAGCTATTTAGCTCAGCTCCAATTATGGATTCTTCTAGAAAATATCACCCCGAGGGCTTTGTACTGTAAAATATTGAACATTACTTTAAATGTCTTGATTCCCCTATGCACCCTGTCTGCCCAAATTCTATGCTATGAGGCATTTCTTCATACTATAAAATGTTGGCAGATGTTATAGAGCCCAGACAGTAGGGGATAGATACCCACCTGAGATATTATGTACTAGACCAAAGCTTAAAGAAGATGTACTTTTACCAATACATAAACTTCTCTCCAGAACACATTTCTAGAATTTTATATAATCAGTTAAATCTAGAAAGAGATGGCTTATCTTTATTTTTCATATCTGTGTCTCATTATCATAAGCAGAACACTTTTACTGTTGGTACTTGGCTAGCAAAACAAAACAAAAAACCCAAAGCATTCTATCGTCTACTATTCTAAAATAGCAATAAAAATTATTTATCATCCATGTTTCAATAAAAATTTAAGGCTGGCCAAGTGTAGTAACAGAGGTAGAAAAGAACAATCTGTAATTGTTCTGGTCAAGTAGTTGTGAATACCACTGAACTTGAACCAACCAGCAACCAAACTTTTTGAGTATTATAGCATACTAGAAACTATTTTTTACTTCGACCTTAAGGAATATCATGTAAGACAATTTCTAAATCCTGACCTGGAAATGTATATTCTGGGTGATAAATGACATTTATAGTGTAGAAGCAGACTGTGCAAGATAGAAATGAAATGGGGATCAGGAAAGCCAGAGAATTCATGAGCGAGGACAACGCAGAAGGATGACCAGGAAGAGGGTCTCAGAGAGCTGACCAAGGCTTAGACGGTGAGAGGGCTGGTCAAACAGATGTGGATTCATTTGAGAGAGACAGAAATGGCAGAGGCAAGAGCATGCCTGGCAATTTTTTAAGGAGAAACATGGAAACTAACATGTCTCCAGAGGAGCAACTGCAGGAAAGGAGTGGGATATGAAGTCAGAGAGGCTGAACAGAGGAAAAAGAGAGAGTTGTGTAGACATAAAAGCTTGCCCAGGATATCAAGCAATGGTGTGACATGCTCTGAATCACATTTTAAAAGGATGCCTTACCAAAAGAGATTGTAGATACTGCATAATCGGTGGTAGAATCAAGGAACATGTTCAGAGACTGGTGACCTTAGCAAGTGGCTTAGGAAAGTTGGGTTATGGGCAAAGCACGAGTTCCTGTGTCTGCTTTGGAGAGTTGATATGATTACATTTACTGTGAGTAGGAAACAAGGGCACTTCAAGGGTGTATTTCGATGTTTTGACCCAGAAAGAATGTGGGTACATTAAAAACAAGATTGGAAAAACTGAATGAAACAAGAAAAGGGTATTAGATAGCTCATATAGAGATTTCACTTGCTATTGGGATTGTAAAAATTTCAGGCAAAAGATGCAAGATAGAGGCATCAATTTGGTAATTTAATGGTATTCAAAGCAATGCTTTTGGGAGAAACGACCATCATGAATAATTACAGGTAAGAATCAAAACTGAAGCTGGGTGTTGGCAGTACAGATTTTTAATCCCAGCACTCAAGAGGCAGAGGCAGGAGAGTCTCTGAGGTCAAGGCCAGCCTGGTCTACAGAACAAATTCCAGGAGAGCCAGGACTCTACAGAGAAACACTGTCTTGGGGAAAACAAAAAAGAATCAAAGATAGAGCTCAGAAGTACACTGAGGTTAACAGAACTACGAAGAGTCTGGTGAAGAGGCCCAATGGACAAGAAGCCAAAGCAATGCTGTGTTCTAAGATCAAGGTGAAGAAACTGTCAAGTGCAGTAAATACTCACAGGCAGGTGGGGAGCTGATCACTGGGCTAAGCATGTGAATCCTATCAATGACTTCAAAAAGGGCTCCTTAAGACAGAGCAAGGCAAAGAGTAGTTACAGAGAAAAGTATCGGAAAACTTTAGTAGCTTCTTTTGCAGACAAAAGTAAGGGAGTAGAAGTTGGTGGAGGAAATGAAATCAACCTACTTTTCTGTCTTTTAAGAGTCAAAAAGAGATACCTGTGTTGTACTGATGGAAACACTTCAGTAGTGGCAAAACAGATGCAGAGGATCGCATTGAGTTAAAGAGAGGCAAGAGCCGATGGGATCTGGCGGGCCCGATAAAGTGGTTGGGAATCTGAGCACAAATAGGCCAGCCATGGCCACGCCTCTGAAGAAAGATGCAGATTCGGGGATGCAGGTGTAGGTAATGGTGTGTTTGGCAGAATCCCTGTGGGGTACTTCGAGAGGCAAGAAGTATGGTCATCAGGTGACAGTGATGGGGATGAATGGAATTTTTTGGAAGAGGTTTCGAGAGAGTTGTTTATGCCAGTGTGAAGTCACTGGGCCAGGAACACAGCCATCAGCTGAAAGACTGTTGGACATGCACTCTCTTGCCCCAGGACTGAATGAAAAGTTGTTTATGGACAAGAATTCTAAGTGTCTTCTTTATCAATAAATGGAAATGATGGTGCATCATGGTGGTAGTTTCAAACAATAAACGCACAATATACACTGAGCTCTCCTCAGTCAGGTCTTGGAAGGAAACAGAGTCTATTCAGATGCTTTCTCTAAGTGCTTCTCATGTCTGTCTTCACTACCTATGGAGGAGCTGTTGAATCATGGGGCTCTGCTGTGAGGGGGATAAGGATGCACGTAAGATCCATGCTCATGATAATGTGCAGCAAGGCTTGTGGACCACAAAGAGGGGAGGGAACCAATCACAGGAAACTGGGCAGAGTTGCAAAATAAGAATGAAAAGTGAAAGCACTTGGGGACCAGCAAATGCAGGGGAAGCATTACCTTACCTAGGGCTGAAGGAAGGAAAGAGGAACCAGTTCTACTTCAGGGAATGAAGATCTGCCTGGTGGAGTTTGGCAAGGAGGGACTGGGTTGCTTCCTAGGTAGTGACCAAATTAGGACCCAGCAGGACTTAATTATCTTCCCTTTCTTCCCAAGGCTCTTCTCATAATGGTTCCTCCCATTGGCTGACTCCCAAATGAAGTTGGCAAGGCACCCTGGGGTATGTAGTTCTCCACAGTGGTCTGTAGTCCAGAGAAGAGAGGAGATCAGAGGAAGTTTGCTGAGGAGTCAGAAAAAGAACAAGAGAAGTCCTTGGTGGAGAACCAGGACCTCTTCCATGAATTTTATATAGATTAATATTTTAATAAGTGGCTTCTTTTCTTTTTATTAAAACAGCACTTCCTTACTAAATAAGGCTATATGCCAACTCAATTAGTTATTAGAGACAGCTGGATATTTTAACATTTAAACATACACTATCTCCAGCTGAATACTTGTTTTTGCTGGGTGGTAAAACTTCTGATCTTTTCTGGACATAAGAAAGTGTTAATATTAGGTTGAATTCAGAATATAATCTAGATGATAAGACAATTTGGTCCTAATGACCAAGTTTTTCACTTTCACTAAGAAAATTTAATATAGAAAAATACAATGGGTTTCTAAATTGGTGATACCACTAGGATTCTAAGCCCCCATTCATGAATGTTGTGAAGAAATTGACAGGGCTAATTCTGCTTGGAACTTTTTTTGTTTCCAGTTGCAAGTATGTTTTGACATCACCAATAGCAGTTCTGGGAAAATAAGAGGAAGTGTGTGATTGGTAGAAGGCAGGAACGAATCATTAGCTAAGGTGGGCAGAAAAAGCATTTCACCAATAAAGGCAGAACATATGACGTAAACTGTGTCCTGATTCTGAGCAATTAAAACATCAGAGTGTGATTGGAGAGAAGGCTCAGTGGTTAAGAGCGCTTGTGGCTCTTGCAAAGGGCCTGCATCAATTCCTAGGATCTTTATGTTGGCTTATCACTATCTGTAACCCCAGCGGATACACTGGGGATGCACCTTGCACACATAAGTGCATGCAGGCAAAACATTCATATAAATAGGAAAAAAATCCCTGGGAGCTGTGGTGGATTTAGTTAGTTGATCATTTTGTTCTTCCCATGGGGTTGCAGACCTTTTCAGCTCCTTCAGTCCTTTCTCTAGCTCCTTCACTAGGGTGCTCATGTTGAGTTTGCATGGAAAGACCCATGCCCCCAGGTATATATGCAACAGAAGATAACATTTTCTGACAACAACTCGAGGAGAAGCCTTTGGTCCAGTGAAGGCTTATTTTCCCAGTGTAGGGGAACACCAAGGTGCTGAGGTGGGAAAGGGTGGTTGGGAGAGGGAGCACCTTCATTCAGGCAATGGGAGGGGGATAGGGGATGGAGTTGTGGGAAAGGGATAACATCTGAACTGTAAATGCAGAAAATATTCAGTTAAAAAGTTGAAAAAATAGAAAAAAAAATAAAGTGAAAACATTTAAAAATTTTTTTAGACCCTAGAGATGGGCCTTAGTTCAAAGAATGCTCATCTAATATGTGAAAAACCCTGAATTTGATACCCAGCACCATATAAAATCTATAACTGAGTGAGGTGGTAGCATGTCTGTAGTTTTAGAACTTGGGAGGTAGAGATAGAAAGGTCAGGAATTTAAAGTCATCCTCAGCTATAGCATAGTGTTTGAGGCCAGCCTGGGCTCCACAAGACCCTATAACAAAATACCAGAAATAATGACAACCTGTTCTTAAGATAGGAATTTTACTAGACCTAGGAAGCAGTTGATAACAAAGCTTCAGGGAGCTGTCAGCATGTATGTGGAAATTCAACTAATGGAACAATGAGCAAGGCTGGGGTGGGGAACACAGCACGGAAGCCATGAGAGTTCCCAGTGACTAATGTCCTATGTACCCAAAAAAAAGGTGCAGGGCAGGAAAGCAAGGGCCAGGAGTAAAGCCTCAAGATGAGGCAGAACAAGAGACCTGAGGATCACACAAGTATCTTATAAAGGACAGTCCCATCAGTGCTGTTGCCAGCGTCTTTGGTTCTTCTGTCATTCTGTCCGGAAGGCGATGTGAATGCAGTTTCTTTAAACTCTGTTGTAAAGCTTCTGTGTGTAGAAATCACACTGTGAGAATGGGCCCATGCTTCTTCAAACAGCCTGCATGTGTGTTTGTTAATCTGGCAAAGAATGGCCAGATGTCAGATTCAGTTTTACCTTTTAACTAATACGTTAAATGAAAAAGAAATAAGCAAATTGTCTTCTTAAACACATAACATATCATTTTTAGACACCTCAGATTAAAAGGGTTTTCTAACCCAAGCATCCTTTTCTCCTGTTGTATTAAGCCCCGTGACAAGTCTATTAGAGAGAGAAGGTATCTACAAACCCTACTGTACCCAAGACTGCAAAGGTGCTTCCACACTTCAGAAACTTCACTAACCAGTTAATGAGGCTGTCTCAGCACTGGTCATATTTATTTAGGATACATGATAATCCCAACTGACACTTCCTAATGAGTCTACCGCTGCTAGAGAGCAAAAGCTCTCTCACTCAATAAGTGTAAACTCGTGTGTCAGAAATGAAACATAGCTGTGCCTCTTAAATGGTCTATATCGATTCTCCTCAGTCTATCTGTGTGAGCCCGGTGTCAGTCCTTCAATTCGCACTCTGAAGGTTACAGCCTCACTTGATTTAGATGTCAGCATGAGCCGGCATATCAGTTTGAGAAATCAGCTGAAATGTTTTAGAAAATTGCTTTGAATATCTTCACCCTATGTTGTAAAAGGCCACTGGTCTCACAGAAACAAAGGGCTAAGCAGTGTGACTCTGAAGTGAGTTTAATCAAAGGAAATGTCCCCAGTGTCAAGGTTTGCCATGTACAGTGCTTTATCTGCACAGGAAATTCCACTTGAAGACATTTAATGCTAAGGCTGTAGAACCTGCAGGCCAGCAGAGTCACTATTAGGCCATAGTGTTTAAATGAACACGGCATGGGAACTATTTCAGAAGTCAAAGTATGTTCTCTATATCTAATATTCCAGAGGACTTAGACACTTTCAAAGAGTCTTCCCAGAGACAGGAACCTAGCATAACTGTCCTGTAAGAGGTTCCACTTAGCAGCCAGTGGAAAGAGGTGCAGAGATCCAAGCCAAATATTAGATGGAGCTCAAAAAGTCTTATGGAAAAACTGGGAGAAGGATTGAGGGACCTGAAGAGGACAGGGACTTTACAGGAAGACCAACTGAGTCAACTGCCTTGGACCCTTGGGGACTCCCAGAGACTTAGTGAATCAAAGAGTGAGCCAGGCCCTCTGAATATAAATAGCAAATGAGCAGCTTGGTCCCCAACAATAGGAATGGGACCTCACCCTGAATCTGTTGCCTTTCTACATGTGGAACCTGTTTCCCTAAATGGACTACCTTGTCTGGTCTCTATGGGAGAGAATTTGCCTAGTCCTTCAACAACCTGATGTGTCAGTGGTTGGGGGATTGGAGGGTGATAGTTGGAGAGGGTGGTCCCATCTCAAAAGAGAAGGGGAAGAAGGAATGGGTGAAGATTCTACGTGAGGGAGTAGGGGGGAGAGGGGAGCGATACTGGGATACACCGTGAATAAATAAGCAATTTTTAAAAATGTCCAAACCAGGAAGAAAGAAAGAAAGAAAGAAAGTAAGAAAGAAAGAAAGAGAGAAAGAAAGAAAGAAAGAAAAAGAAACAAAGGAAGGAAGCAAGGAAGAAAGGAAGGAAGGAAGAAAGGAAGGAAGAAAGGAAGGAAGCAAGGAAGGAGAAAGGAAGGAAGAAAGGTAGGAAACAAGGAAGGAAGGAAGGAAGGAAAAACATGACCATGTTCACAGCTATATTCCCTGCTTCAGAGAAATTGACCACTTACAAGAGCATCAAAGAAGGTTGAAGAAGCAGCATCATAGAGACCCTTCAGATTGCTACCTAATGCTAGCAAAGCACAAAGAAACTAATTATTTCTTTCCAAATTTCACTGAAATATACAAATTCCTAGATTTATGAGCCACATAGTATAGAATTATTATAACTGTAATCCATATATGATATTTTAAGAACTAGAAGGAACTTTAAAGACAACTATTGGTTGATACACACAATACATGATACACACAATAATATATATATATATATATATATATATATATATATATATAAAACATTTTCTTTATCTAATGTCAATAGGTACCTAGTCTGACTCTAATTTGGCTGCTGTAGTAAGCATAATGTGGAGGTTATCTATGTAGTATATTGGCTAATTATTTTTTATATATACTCTGGAATGCCATGGCTGGTCCATATGGTAATTTATGTTTCATTTTTAGATTCCTCCATAATGATTTTCATAGCATTTGAACTAATTCACAATCCCCTGCAGCAGGATGTAAGGAATGTTTGCCACACATCCCATTCAGCATTCATGATAATTTGTTAATGACAACCACATTGATCGGGGTGAAGTGAAATCTCAGTGAAGTTTTGATTTGCAATTTTCTAATAATGAAAAATAATGACATTTTTCATATGTTTCTTAGAGAAAAAAAAACATGCCATGTAGCCAAAATGGAAAATCCTAGTAATATAGTGAAGGGAAGTGAAAGAGAGGAGGATTGGAGAATATAAAAAAAAGAGTAATAGGGAGAAAGATTGGATCAAATACACTAAATACATGTAGGGAAATGTCATAACTCAAGCCCTTATGCAATTAGTATATGCTAATAATTAAAATTTAAAATACAGAACTAAAAAGTATCATTTGTTCTTTAGAGAAGAAGTGATAAAAAGGCAGAGAAACTGAAGGGACTTACCCAAGCTACAGAGCTTTCTTGGACTGTGTGGTTTGTAGAACATGGGTGAAAGAAGAAACTGGAACATCAGTAGAGTTACTCGGATTCAAAACGCCAGACATGGCTTGTCTTCTTTCACATGCAGAATCTAGATCCACGGACAAAATCACAGCGTGATAGACGGAGGCACTGACACCTGCTTACAATGGCTTAGTCTTGTTTTTTTTTTTTTTTTGTGTGTGTGTGTGTGTGTGTGTTTTTGTTTTTCCTAAAGACAGGGTCAACTTTCTATTGACAATTGATATTGTTACACAGACAACTTTGGCATTTGGGAAGGGGTGTTTAAAAATAGTTGTAATTTTTATACACACAGAGAAATCTCTTCCGTGTGTTTTCCAGTCATGGGTTTTCATCCCATTTTTGTCATGTACATGACATTTTGATGATGCTTATTATAAAATACTTAATCCTACACAGAGCCACAGCAAGGTACAGTATTAATCTGATCCACACTATGGTGATAGCAGGCAGCCAAAGGTTCCTAAAATTACACTGGCCATTGCTAAACAGCAGAAGAATTATTTTTTAAAATCCCTCAAGCTTTTTTCACCATTGGAAAGATATGGCATATATATATATATATATATATATATATATATATATATATATATATATATATATATATATATATATATATATTGCATGATGTCTGTCTTCTCAAATACTTATCTTTTCTAGTAAAAACACTCAAAATTCTTTCTCTAGCATTTTTCGAAATTTACAGAATTAATATCTATATCTACCTTTCTTGCAACAGAATATCAGAAATTCCCTTAACTATATAGCTTAGCAAACTTTGAACAAATTCACTGATGCTCCTGTGCCCCAGCATTATTAACTATTATTCCACATTCTCATTCTACTAGACCAACTGTTTTAGCTTTCATGCATGTATAAGCAAAGCTTTTAACGATATAACAATTAATATCACAAGGGTGTTCTTTGGTTAAGGAGCTGGGCAACCAGCATAATTAACTCCCAAAATTATTTTTCCATGGTGAGATAAGTCATTTTAAATATTTATAGATAAGCTAAAAATTTTATATTTTCCATTTATACATAAAAAGGAGAACAGGTGTATAATATATTCTTCAAATTAACCACTAATATTGGCACCTAAGGCTGTTTTGGTATCCAGCTGATGGAGCAGATATAAATAACATTTGACTATATCTTACTTCAGAAAATGTTTAGAAATTAATCTCATTGAAATTTTTCAACAGAAGTGAGAGCACATTAACAAGGTGGCCACGTACAAGAAGATTAGGGTCCTGGTTTTGCTGAAGTCAGGGGTGCTTGTCAACGAGTTTTCATACACCTGGTGGCTAAGGTAGCATGCATGCCCTGTGCATCACAATTTTCTCCGAGAATTCTTTGACTTTTACATATCATGTAACAAATGTGTTGTGGAAAACTCCATGCTGTTCAATTAGTTCTAAATGTAAGCATCCAGTTCTTAAAAGTCTGATGTTATGGTCTCTTATGTAGGTGCACATACAACACACAAAGAGGGAGAGAGTAAAGAGGCTCCTGTAGAACATGTTTCATTCCAAGATGGTGGCCCTCTTCTGAAAGGTTCTGGAATCCTTTGCAGATAAGACCTACATAGAGAAAGTTAAGTCACTAGGATGGCAAATCCTTAAGGTATCTTGTTCCTGGTTCTCTGCTTCCATCCACCATTGGCTGATGTCATGTCTTTCACCACATCATACTCCAGCCTCGAAGTTCTGCCCATGAAATCACACACTGAACTCTTTGAAGCCAGGAGCAAATGTAAACATTATTTCTTACATTTTTTTCCTCAGTAAAGAAAAAGTAACTAATACATATAGAAAATATACCTTTTCCGTGACAGCAGACTGGATACTTGTGTGTATACATATGAATTGACACATTCAAGACACCAGCTTAATCTAATAATACCCACCATAAATCCAGAATATATGCAATGATATGTACTCAAAATCCATGAATTACATTTCAATTCTGTGGCTGTTGTCATCAAATCCTTAAGACTTTATTTAATAAAACTTAATGAAGGGAAGAACACGTAAAAGATTTCATCCAAATAGGTTTTAGAGTTATTCAAATCAGCTCATAATAGAGAATGGATAAAATTATAATTTGTTTCTTTTTTTAATTACAAAAACAGCCTCTCTCAGAAACTCACCTTGATTTTTTTAAATAGTGATTTTTTTTTTTTACAAATTGCTGTATATTTTTGTACCTTTTATAGGAATGATAGAAAAGGGCAGATTAAGCATATTTTCAAAATAAAAAAATGACTAGCTTTTATGTTTTGAACCTTTGGGAGATTTGCCAGTTTATTCCCTAAGCTTCTTGGGTCCTGATGCTGTAAGTTCACTAGCTAGCAGTCTGGTGCATGTCCACATTCTGGTGCATCATGGACTGAGACAACTGCCCGGGGTGGATGAAGCTCTTCCCAGTTGTCAAAGTTCGTTGGTTTGACTCCTTTGCTACTGTGCAAAATTATTGAGTTTGGGATAGATGCTGGGTGACTAGTGACAGGGCTTCTGTTCCCACCAGTGTTATTAAAAGTACTGTAGAGAAGAAATCACAGTTTTACATACCCTGCAAGGTCAAACTGCTGTAGCACTTGATGTGTAAATTAAACTCCTATCTGTGAATTTTAACAAATTAGATGAATTTAGCTAATTCTGTGATTCATTACTGATAACTCACCAGTCTGTTCTATTTCTGGCATTTTCAGACTCTGGGGAATCTTTTTAATAGGAAACTGCAATAGATAGACTGTATTCTTAACATCTTTTATTAAGCAGGTCAAAATAAATCCTGGTGGCCTGTCTCCACATTGGGCTTTATTTTTCATGTATATTTGTGCTTGAGTTACTGACCCAACCCTTCTTTAGGGTTGCATGATATATATTTCACCAACAATCCTAGGTCCTGATCTGACCCCTTTGTTTTTCAATTCATTGAGGCATTTAGGAATGAAGAAAGCATTGTGGGAGTTTCAGGGTCAGCTTTTTAAGACTTTTTATTTTATATAAAATGGACAAGCTAAGATCATGGAAAAAATCTCTACTACTGGATAGATCTTTTAAATGTCATGCATAATTATCAATGGTGAGGGGGACATAAAGCTGCTACATCACACATAGTCTTCTATTATCTCTTTGTGTCTCTCTCTGTCTCTGTGTCTCTGTTTCCTCTTTTTCCTGAGCTATGATTTGGAAAGACATTACTCAAAAGTTTATATGTAAAAGAGAGAGTTAGGTCACTGGGGACATACATCCACAGTGGGGGATGGGAGTTTAGTTCTTTTCCCTTCCTCTTTGCTTCTCCATTACCATGTGATGATGCATTGCCCCATGCTTTACCCTGTGCTTCCACCAGGATGGCCTTACTCAGACCTGAAAGCAACAGGACCAAGTACCCATAGACTAAATATCCTAAGACTATGAACAGATAGACCTTTGTTCCTGTAAGCTGATGAATCTTAGATACTTGTTACAGTAGCTGAAGCTTGCTAGTAAATGCTACCTTCCCAATTCCCTGTTATAAAATGGACCTAGGAGTAGGTGTTTATAGTTTGTTCTTAACACTGTAATACCTCTTCTGCATACACTCCCTAAGAATGTCTGAAGTGCCCATTTTAAGCAGAATTCAATAGGGTTTTATTAATTTTTATTGATGTTGTTTTTCTTATTTTGTTATGTGTGTTTTGGGTTTTTTGTTTTGTTTTTAGACAGAATTTCACTATAATAGTTCTGGCTGTCCTGAAATTTCTTGTGTAGACCAGGCTGGCCTCAAACCCACAGAGATACAACTGACTCAACCTCCCAATGCTGGGATTAAAAAACTGTGTACCACTACTCCTTTAAATGTGGCTTTAAATGTGGACTTTAAAATGAGAGTGGGTTATATATCATTTATTGTGACTCACTTGGATATGACCCCATTTTGATATTAAATTCTGTTGAAAAAACTAAGCTACTGAGCATACATTTTGGGGAAATTACCCTTTTCTTTGTGTTTGTAATCCACTAACAGATGCCAACCAGTAAAAAGAAATTTCCAACAGAATGGCTGCTTTTCATTAACTGGGTCACCCTTCATGTCTAGAGGGCTGAGCTAAATTGGGACTTTAATACACTATCAGGGGAAGTCTTAGATCTAATTTAATAACTCCCAGATAACTTTTAGAATGAGCAGAACTGAGTAGTTCAATGTTGTCCTTACTCCCAGAATGCATCAGTTTCTTTAGCTTCCCAAAGAAGCTATCTTTATCTCTGTATAATGAACTCTTCTTTTTTTTCTTTCTTACATCTTTATTTAAAAAGAGAGATACATTTGCAGATTTTTAAAAGCATTTTGGTATAACACTATATGAATATATTTTTGTCAGTACTTAATTCTTTTAGAGGTTTCGTAGTATGCATTGAAATCTTACTAGTTATCATAAGCATAAAGTACATGTAGAACAGAAGGTAACATGGAAACATTCAGTTTTCTTGGTGTGTATAGATTAAACATAATGATTTTGAATACCAAAAATTGCCACAAGGCTATATTATTAGCTTTTGGATTATTAATGATTTAAGGTCCAGGTGTACCACACTCTGAGAGGGTGCTATACACTTATTTTTTTTTCCTAAGAAGCACTGACACTTTCACTTTTTGGCTTTTGTTTCTTTGTTTTTTGTTTTTGTTGCTGTTGTTGTTGTTTTGAGCCTGTGAGTTGTTATGGCCTGTGAGTTGTTTCTGGGGTATTCAGAGCTTTCTGGGGATAGTATCCAATTATCAGTGACTGCACATTATGTCTGATAATGAACTCTTCTTAAGCCCAAGTTGAGAGAGAGAGAGAGAGAGAGAGAGAGAGAGAGAGAGAGAGAGAGAGAGAGAGAGAGAGAGAGAGAGAGTTGATTCATTCTAACTTGTTTATTACATGCAGAAGTGGTTTGTCTACTCTGAGCAATGGGGGCCAGCTCTTCAATTAATGACATATAGACTGGGGTTTTTCATGGAAATTTTTAGGAGTAGGGTCGTTTTTTTACAATACCTGCTCACTAGCGAACACAGGTCATTTTATTTCAATCTTTTTCAAAATTGATGCAACATTGCTATCTTCTGCTGCATGTGCACCTGGAGCCATGGGTCTCTCCATGCGAACTTATTGGTTGGTGTTTTAGTCCCTGGGAGCTGTGGTTGGTTTGGTTAGTTGATCATTTTATTCTTCCCATAGGGGTTGCAGATCTTTCAGCTCCTTCAGTCCTTCCTCTAGTTCCATCATTGGGGTCTTGGTGTTCAGTCTGATGGTTAGCTGCAAGCATCCTCTCTGTAACAGTATGGCTCTGGCAGAGCCTCTGAGGAGGCATCCATATCAGATTCCTGCCAGTAAGCACTACTTGGCATTAGCAATAGTGCTTGGGTTTAGTGGCTGCATATGTGGTGTATCCCCAGGTAAGGTAGTCTCTGGATGATCTTTTCTCCAATCCCTGCTTCCCTTTTTGTCCCTTTATTTCCTTCCATGAGTGTTTTGTTCTCCCTTCTAAGAAGGACCGAGGCCCACCTTCTGGCCTTCTTTCTCTTTGAGAAGGAATATGTTCTATGAATTCTTTCTTGGGTATTCAGCGCTCTTGGGGCTAGTATCTGCTTATCAGTGAGTACATATCATGAGTGTTCTTTTGTGACTGGGTTACCACACTCAGGATGATAGCATCATGTTACATTCATTTGCCCATGAATTTCATGAAGTTATTGTTTTTAATAGCTGAGTAGTACTCCACATCTATATCCATTCTTCTGTTGAAGGACATCTGGGTTCTTTCCAGGTTTTGGTTGCTATGAACACGGTGGAACATGTGTCCTATTAGATGTTGGAGCTTCTTTTGGGTATATGCCTAGTAGTGGTATAGCTAGGCCCAACAGAGAGAAAGGGAGAAAAGGGAGAGGGAGGAGAGGAAGAGGGAAAGGGAAAGAGAGAACAGGAAGAGGAAGAGGGAGGAGAAGGAGAGGGGATAAAGGGAGAAGAAGGAGAGGGAGAGAAAGAAGAGGGAGAGGGAGGAGATGGAAAAGGAGAGGGGGAGGGAGAGGGAAAGAGGGAGAGAGAATAGCTATAAGAGAATGGCTGAATGGGAGATAAAGAAGCTTCGGCAGATTTGCAGGAGTTGAAAGGGGACTAATCAGGGAAAGAGGCAAATAGCTGGTGGAAGTGCAGAGTCTCTGTGAGAAGTGAACTTGTTAGCAAAAGAACCTCGTTGGAGAATCCCTGGATTCCAAGCCACAGGTTACAGATGCGACCAAGCATCACTGAGCCCAGTCAGACAAGCAGGTATAGAGGTGTTCCAATTCAAGTTCCTCATGTCAGCCGTGTGGAATGGATAGCCGGGAGTTATCTGCTTTTGGGACTTTCATGTCCATACTGATTATCAGATGACAAGCTGGTGGGTTCACTGCCATCACAGTGTAAGGTGCCTCTCTCTCTTCCTGGGGTCTGGATAAGGATGTGATACCCTTTTCCTCAGTCTCCTTTGTTTAATTAGATCTCAGGTCTGGTTTTCATGTTTACAGTTTAGTTCAATAAATGGTCAGAGCCATAATGTTTTCCATTTTAAGATTATCTATCACTCTGTACCTTGTGGGTGGGTAGGACAGATAGATGGTGCAGTCAAAAATTCCCTGTAAAATGGCATCTCCCCTAGCAAGGCACAACCTGAAAACCTTCAGTTTTACCCAACACGAAGTAACCTTAGCCCATGGACATGCATGCTATGAAACTGGAAAGTGATTTATTGGACAAGACTCACAGAACTTGGGTAAACCTCCATTGGTTACCCAAGGAGGCTCAGAAATGGAAGAACATAGAGGGACAAGAACATTCTAGAGCTTAGTATGGCCAATGGAATGGAACAAAATGCCTTCGTTTCTGTATCTGAAAGGTCTTCAGAGACAACCTTCTGAATTCCAGATCAACTGAGGCAGCATCATGGATCCTCAACTGAAATAATAAAATAAAATGAAGCATTCATCCTCAAACCCTTCCAAAATGATGGTGTTTACAGTGCAGAAAGGAAAAAACACCACAGAATAACATTTCTGGTTATGTGTTGAAGAGCCTTGTTCCATTTCCAGATGGTGAAAGATATTAGCTCCTAAGGACAGTCGCAGAGGGAATTTACAGTAATTTCTCTGAAGCTCTTAGAAATGACGCTCTGAAACCAATGGAAAACGCAACAGGAGCGAATGAACACAGCACAGCAAGAACACGTCTCCTCCCACAGCATCCCCTCTGATGTTGTGTCAGCAACAAATCTATGCCAAGTTCTCATCTCTCTTCCTACCAGATAAGGAAGGGTATGTCTGTCCCCATCCTCTACTCTCTCAACAATTATCAACACCAGTTCATGTGGTAATTTTTTTCCTTTTCATTTCTGATATGATTTATCTTCAAATACAACCTAGATAATGCCACCTCATTCAATAAATCATGAGGTTGTTGTAGAATATGATAACTTTTCAAACCCTAAAATGAAATATGGAATCTAGTCACTGATCATTAACCTAATATCATTAAGTAAAGGGCTTGGAAAAGTATGTAATAAGGGCAGTTTATGACACCTGAACCCACTGGCCAAATTTAGCATCACAAAAGAGAGGCCATTAGTTCACCCTCCTTCGAAAAGCACTTGACTAGACTTATAGAACATTCTTGTGAGCCAGAATCTATATTTAACTATCAGTTTACAGAAACACTCAAGGGCCAAAGAGTTATCCTAATGAAAGCCACAGTGACACAAACGGCAATATCCAAAACATCAAAATATTTAAAGGATCAAATGACCCATTTCTTCAACAAATAAAGGGCAAGAAAAGAAAAACTCATAGGAATATTCCATCAAGTACAGGAGTCTTAACAGCAGTGTTTGGAACCAGTTAGAATGACCCATTGGTTTGATTCTGATGGAAACAGGCTATAGCAGGCACAGTCACTGGCGTGCTGGAGACATCTTCAGCCTGTCTGATACCAAAGAGATTCCAATACAGGACAACAGAGGTCAGATTCAGCAGTGGCATTGTTTGTTTTGTTTTGTTTTTTTTTTTTTTAAGAGTTCTTGCTTTTTATTGATAAGCATAATTGTGTGAACTGTTAGGAAAATGAAGTCTAATGTATAAGGTTTGTTTCAAAACAATCAAGACAAGGGGGAAAGGAGTGTAGGTTTAGAAAAGAGAAAAGAAATAAAATTGTCATGGATAACAAAGTTCAGAGATGCACACATGCTTTCTTCGCACTATCCTTTCTGTTTCATGCATCTTTGAAATGTTTTGTAATGAAAATGTTTACAAAATTTAAAATTTTGTAATTTGAATTTACAAAATGACAAAGACATTGACTCCACAGCATTGCTCTACCAAAACTGCTAAAGGGGATTTTGACAGAAGCTGGTAGAGCATCTGCTAGGGAAGTCATCTTTTGGAGTACAGAAGCCGACGCTATTTCTGTTTTGTGTTTTGCTTTGGCCACTTTACTGGGGCAGGAGATGTTTAAATTTGCCAGCTCCGATCCCCTTCCCTCTTTCCGTTCGGATTTGCTTTCTTTCCATTAGTGATTGTAAGGATGATTACATCTGAAAACACAGGTTATTTAATATGATTGAGATGTGTATGTCTTGAAGGACATGTTGACATGGCATAGAGTATATCTCTGGGTTTTGTTGAAAATACTAATAGGAAGTTTCCAAATAATTTATATTACTTATCAAAAAAGGCTAATATTCTTCTTATATAAGAGCATGAAAATGTTAATGTGTAAAAATTAATTAGAAAAATGATATTCTGAAAAGCTTCTTATATTATAAGTAATCATACTATAATGTGTCAGAGTGAACATAATGTCCAACATCCTTTAGGCAACTAAAAACCTTGGACTAATATTCACCTAATTAATAAATAACCATCGGAAATTCACATGACTTTTAAGGAGGATTACGTCTTAAAACATAGGCTATTCAGTATACTTTAAATGTATGTGCCTTGAAGTGTATATTGATATGATACAGAGTTTGCATCAGACAGATTTGGATGGAATTATAACCAGTTCCACACCCTGCTTCTCAAGGTTCATTAACTCAGTAGATTCAGCCTGTACTTTCCCTTTACCATTTTCTTTGTTGAAGGAGCTGGACCACTTATCCCCCATCCTGGCCCCCAGCTCCATCTCTGCTGATAAGTTATTCACGGTTTGGTGGCACCCATGACTGAGCACTTACGTCATAATCTAGCCAGTCAATAGTTTCTATTAGATTACTCACATCGTGTTGGAGTCGAATGGGAACACCACAGATGTTGTCTCATACTCTCTGGTTTGTCTCCTTTTTTATTTGAGAATTCAAATCAATTCTGAATTCTGTGTCCATTAAGGTCCACTTTGTTAAGATCCGGATAACAAATTTCAGTGTTTTTCTGTTTACCTTGGTGTGTGACTGAAAGAATAAACTCTATAATCCAAGCAGACATTTTGCTCTTACTGCTGAATATGAAATGTTTTTCTGCATGTGGGGGAATGTCATGAAAAATTTAATTTTCTTAGAGGAGACCCAGTCCTAATTCTTTATAGAAAATCTCAGGGAAGAAAAACAAACAAACAAACAAACAAAAAACCCTAAAGCTTAAAATTATTTTATCAGAAAGCATGTGCTAAAGAACATTTCTGTATAAAATACAAGTTTACACAACCAGTTCTTAATCATCTTTGGTTTAATAACTTGAATTTAAGAAAGAAAAGAAATCCAGCTACATATCTATTTCTAAATTTAATTAGTATGAAATATAATAGAAGTATACATTTATTTTCATAAGATTAGGGTTTGCTTTCTTATGAAAAAAACTAATCAATTTTCTAAATAATATACATTATTTACAAAAAAAGCTAGCTGCTGCCATTATATAATACTTAAGGCTATGAAAATGTTAATTTGTAAAAATTTGACTTGAAAAATGATATCCTAAAGAGCTTCTTATTTTATCAGTAATCATTTTATAGTATGTCAGATTAAACATAACACCCAACATCCTTAGGTAACTTAAAACCCAGGACTAATATTGACTTAATTTATGACTAACCATTAGATACCCAGATGACTTTTAAGAATGATTACATTGGAAGACACAGGTTATTAAATATAATTTTAAATGTGTGTATCTTGAATGATGTGTTGTCATGGTATGTCTTATTGATAATAGGTTTAGTTCTTCCATTGTGCAAGCTGTATAGAAAGGAGTCAGATAGCTGCAGAAGGTTGTATGTTCCATGCCCCGTATGTCCTGCTAGTCTGACAAAATTCTCAGACATGACACAAAGGGATCGACCTCTTACCTCACAGGGTTGTCTGGGAAATAAAAGCTGATTACTTCGATATCTAATTTTATGATGTGAATGTTGAGACAATGCTGGGAACGACAGTGGCAGAGAACTTTGAATATTTGCCAAAATGTTGTTATTTGAGATAAAAAGCATTTTAATTGAACATGTTTGTTCCAAATGTGAAATTGGAAGATAGTAAGAAGAATGATGTTGAACAGTCCAGAAGAGATGCAAAAATATTGACAGAAAAAAAGAGAGCATTTTACCCCCAAATTCAATAAAATAAATTAAATGTTTTTTTTAAAGTTGTCTCAGTTTTGATGAATTTAACTATAAGAAACAATGTTTTGTTTCTCTACTGCCAAAAACTGTATTTTGAAACAAGGAAATTTTTAGTTTCTAACTTTTAAAATGACATACTAATTCAAGAACTCTTTATCTATCTATCTATCTATCTATCTATTTATTTATTTATTTATTTATTTGGTGTTTACGGAATTCTTATTAAAGCAAGAATTTTATAATCCATATTATGTTTCCTTAGAATAGAACTGATGTCCCAAGGTATTCTACAGTAAAAATTACAAAATTGACAAAAGGAGTACTTTAAATTTTTGTACTTTGCTAAAAATTCTTTTCCTAGGGTCTACAAAATGCTAATTTCTTTTTATATTTTACTTATTTTTTGTATTTTTTATTGTTTTAAATCAAGGACTCTAGGACTAGCACCATCTACTAGACCAGGCATTTGCTCGGTACATAAGGTCCAAAGTCTCCTTTCCTCTTTTAAAATTTATTTTGTATTTTGCAATTTTTTTTTCATAATATTTAAATTTTTCGATGTTTAAGATATTTTTCTCCAGTGAAGCACACGTTTCTGTTCGTGGTCCCTGATCATTGTAGACACTTGGAATCCCAGTGGCACTACTCACTGCCTTCTGGGCAGCCTCTGTCGCCTGGCGGGCCTGTCGTGCAGCCTTTGAGCGGAGAGACTCTGGAGACTCGAGCGTGTGAAGTAACCCTGAGTGATCTCAAGAACTGTTAATAGCGTGGGAGACGTTACTTCCTGTGCAGTCCTCACAAGCCATGCAGGGGCCCAAATCTCACCAATGAAGTTTGCTCTACAGATGCATCCAGATGAAAATTCTCTTGGCCATTCTGCTCAACTACTCTGTTGGAAAGAAGAGTGGGGCGCCCACCTAACGCTGGGTGGCCACTTCCTGAGTAGTCCCTGGTGTATTATCCTCCCACTCATTTCATTGGATCGATGTACAAGTGGAAAATTTGAAGAAAATGTCAGTTAAAATTAACGTAACTTCCACAGTTAAGAATCGGCAGTCCATAAACATTTGTGTCACATTTGCTTCTAGTGAGTCTAAGCCAATCGAGTCTTCCTGGAACATGTAAGACAATGGATCCCCATCTTGTATTTCCTAAGTGTAATGAATGTGTTGGATTGCATATATAAGCTACCCACTAGAAATACAATATTGTACGGTAACTCTATTATAAAAGAAAAAGAAGCAAGTATCATTAATAATATATTTTACCTAATTCGGTTATTTTGAAATATACTTTTAACAATCAACATTTAAAATATGTTACTTTTTTCATTTTCAGAGTAATTGAGACATCCCTAGCATGTCTCAGTTTGGACTAGCTGCATTCCAAACCAAATAGCAGTATTCAGCTGGAGTTTAGGATTGAACCAGCCTGACTCATCCGTTTTTGAAACCATTTCATCTATTTGTGTGTTATGCACAATGTAATATAGTGTTATTACCATACTGTGAGTTTACATGAGTGATATACTTATGTTAATTGTCTGCATTTTCTTTCTTAACATTTTATATACAAGTTCTACATTCTACCGTGTTTTTTGGGAATCAGCTAACCAAATGCAACCACAATGCCCTCGTTCATCTATTATAACATTGTCCCTATGCATTCTCTAAGACTTAGTGTGGATCCTTCCTCTGCATGCCTTTATTTACTGGCTTCAATAAAACCCCAGGTTTCTTCCCCTACGCTTTGAGGTGTTTCTCGTTAAGGAAGGCACTCTCTGTTGTGGTCAGCAAGAAAAATCATCTCCTTAATTGTATGAACCACCATCCTTCATATCTTGATGCCCTGGCTTGGATAAGATCACATGTTGCTTTTAGATTAGTTATAGATACAAAGAGGTTCCTTAGAGTCAATGCTGACTCTTGCTATGCTCCAAAATCCTTTTTTTCTGAACCATGCCCATTGGAAGTGTAACAACTCTGAATTTTGATTTTTGGAGAGTATACACTTGATTTCTGCTTCTAGTTTCTTGTGGGTTTGTGATCTGCCCATGTGGTTGTCATTCCTACATGGGTTAATAGTCCATGGATATCTTGGCTTTCTTACATGACAATCAGAACAATCTGGGTTGCTACCATTTGCCTGCCTGTCCATCAAGGATCCCTGGGTACCATGAAGAGAACAGATCTCTGAAACAGACCCCAGTGCTTCCGAAGTGTATGATTCCAAACAGTCACAGGTGAAAACTCAGAACGAAAGCTAATTTAAATTTTATCTAATAATGAATCCATAACTCAGGAAGTCTTTGCCTCTTGTGTGAATAAATATTAGTTCTCTTCCTCATTGCTACTATTATATTAGATTACAGAATATTTTGAAGAAGCTCCATTCTTACTGGTTTAGAGATAACTCATAACTTACCTAATTTACCTGTTCCTTAACTTTCTGGAAACAAAGATGCTTGATATCAAATATTTTCAGTGTACTGTGTTCTATGCAAGGAAACAATCAGTCCACTGAGGAGTAGGTTCAGAGGGTGGAACAAAATTTTCTGCAGATACCTATATATTTGATAGGGAATTAATATCAGACTATATAAAGAACTGAAAAGACGAGTCATGAAAAAGCATGACCCAATTTTAAAAAAGGTAAACTATGAATCTAAACAGAGAGCCTGAAATGGAAAAAATAAAAAATAACTAAGAATTATCTCAGAAAGTATTCCTTATATCTTTACCTGCTAGAGAAATATGAGCTTAAACTACTTTATGATTTCATCTTGTTGTCTTTCAGAATGCCAAGGAACAAAAATACAAATGTGGGAGAGGCTGTAAGGAAAGGGGACACTCATTCACTGTTGATGGGATTGCAAACTGGCAGGGCCACGTTAGAGATCAGTTTGGAAAATTCTCAAAACACTGACAATAGATCTACCATATGACCCAACTGGACCACTGCTCAGCGTTTCCACCACTCTACAGACTCAGCCATCTTCATTGTCTCTTTGTTGATCACAGCTAGGGATAGAAACAAGCTAAGTGTCTGTAGCTGGCCAATGAGTCATGAAAGTGTGAGACATGGACACAACAAAACTCTACTCAGCTGCCAAAAGCCAAAAAGATAAAAATTGCAGAGAACTGGGTGTAACGAGGAAAATATTACACCAAGTTAACCCACACCCATGAGACCAACACCACGGGTTAGTATTTGAAAATCCTATCTCTGAGTCTTTAGACATAAATAGACTATTCACACATATCGGGAGTACAAGGGTACCATGGTAGAGGTAGGGGGGACAGGAGTTCAACAGAAGGAATTGGGAGGAGAGACTTTTTGTGGTGGGAGGGAAGGAACATTTGAAAAAGTTCTAGGATGTCACATTAAGTTTACTTAAAATGACTATATATTTTTTAAAAAACAAAGTTATACCATTTGTAACATTGCTCAGCTAAAGAGCCATGTACTATATATAACAACGACACCAGTGTCAGGCTTGGAAAACTTTATTTTAAGTTGTTGGCCAAGTCAATTTCATTAAGTTCTGCTAACATATTTTCACTGGATCTCTAGATAATTTCCAAATAAGTTGGTCCACTAAACATTGAGTAAGTATAATCTTAGACATATATGTTGTTTCCTACTTATATATTCTAGGGAGGCTATACTGACTATATTGTTAAAAATGTTTTAATTTTTACCATTTTCCAAAGTTTCACTCTAAGGATATGTTACATATTATATGTTATTATTATACATTACATAAAGCGGTAGGAGTTGTGGGTAGCATATTCATAAAATCAGCATATCTGCTGACAATAACGCTGCATAAAAGATAATTTCAAACTATTTGCCTCCTACTTTTTCCTATGAACAGCAGTTAAATAATACATGGCTGAATGTGACTCTACTGGGAGCAAAAGGGAACATTTTTTGTGCCCTTTTTGTAGTCTGTCTTCTGTTTTCAAAAATAGAGTTGTTTTGTCCGAAGATGAAAAAATGAAATATTGTTAGGTAAACCATCACTGAAAGAAAATTTGATTCAGTCAGGCCAGAGTTAGCTATGGTCTGATAGGTTTACTTACAAGATTTTTTTTTTTTGAAAGAGCATGGGAGGGTCAGGTTTGATTGTCAGTTCGATTGGATTAGCAAACACCTATGACCCTGCTTAGAAAGCTTTTGATGTATCCAAATGCCTGCCTTTGCTTCCCTGAACATCCCATATCTTAATAAGCGGCATCAAGCTCCTGTTGCCACAATAGGCAGCCTCACCCTGTCCTGTTTTCCCAGTGAAGATGGAAGCACCCAGGCTGTAAGCTACCACAAAGCCTGCTTCACTCACGTTATTTCTCCTCAGGGGTTTCCTTAAAGAAATGAACTCAGAGTCTTTTTTTTTTAATCTCCCACAATAGATTGCAATCTGTACATCATTAAGAAGGTCCCCAAGAGTAGGGATTGTTTCTGACCCTGAGGCCTACCTGTGGGACCCTTTCCTTTCTACCAGGTTGCCTCATCTAGTCTTAATTGGAAAGGAGGTGACTAGTCTTACAGCAAAAGACCTGCTATGTCATGGCTGGTTGATATCCATGGGAGGCCTGCTCTTTTCTAAGGAGAAAGAGAGGAAAAGTGGATATGGGGGTGGTATGGAAAGGAGGAGATGGAGGGGAAGGATTGAGAGGATAGGGGGAGAGGAAACTGCAGGAGGAATGTAAAATGAACTAACTAATTAAAAAACCAGGTCCCCCACCCTTTCATCTGATCTCTGTCTGCCCTTCCTCAGAGTGTTGTTGGTGACCCGCCTGTCTAAGCTCAAGTGTTCTGTCTTTGTTCATGAGGACCCAACTAGGTTAGTAGTCTAAGGACTGTCATCTCCTTACATATCTACTATATCATGTCACCTCCCACCCTCAGGGGTGTACTACTGAAATCAAATATCATAAGCAAGTTAATAAATATATCAAGTGATCTGTATAAAAAGATGGCAAAGTGTCTGACTGTGGTTATGAAAATGTGCCTTGGACTAGATATGAAGGGTTTGGCTCACTGAGAGCCGCTAAGAAAACCAAAACTTTGCCACAGGCAATGCTCCCAGAGAAGGTCAGAAACAAGATATTATACTAGGTTTTCAAACCTCTAGACATGGTAAAAATGGTCAGAAATAAATGCTAAATTCTACACCTGCTACAGCTTTTTAAAATAAATAAATAAATAAATAAATAAATAAATAAATGAATGAATGAATGAATGAATAAATGAATGAATAAATGAATGAATGGATGGATGAATAGTGGTATTAAACTCCAAAGTTCTGCGGGCCATCATGAAGAAGCAATGGTGGAGGAATGATGCCATGAACTGTGGGAGAAGGGATAGTAAGTGATAGTTCCAGAGATGATGTGAGTCCCATAAGACAAAACCAAAACCCAAGGAGCAGGAGAGGGAACTCAGGTCATCAGCAACAGCTCTTGTCGAGAATGAGTCCACATAGGGAGTGGATTTTACAAATAACAACATGGAATGTCGGTTCTAGAAGACAAAGCGTCTTGCCTGACCTCCCCCTTCCCAGAGTACAAAAGGCCTACTCTAGTCAGACCTGAGAGAGGGAGGCAATTGGCAGGTAGTACAGTATTGTGAGTATCCCACAAGGTGTAAACAAGACAGGTATAGACTTGCCATTCCCAATGCTGAGCTGGGTTTTGTGTGGAGGGCTAATGAGATTCAGAATGTGATGTTGTGTCAGACTGGGTTTCAGGCAACTATACCTGTTGTAGCAGAGTCAGAAAAGGTTGTTCAAAAGCAGGTAGGAGAAAGAGGTCAATGTGGACATCTTGCCTGAGGCTGGACCCCTCACTTTATCCCAGGGTGATGCCACAAGAATTCAGTCAGCTTGGAACTCCATGGCTTCAGAAGGAAACACAGCACATTGGAGAATCCTGAGTTGGTTTGTTGGGAACAGAAGACACAAAACATTTAACACAGCGTGAATCAACAATCTTGAGTAAATATGATTAAAGGGATTTTCTCCCCAAATGGTACAAATATATTTTTCCAAGCTGCATCCCCCTTTTTTTTGAAAAGACCACATCTCTGCACACCATCATTTGTGGATATGACATGTTACATCATCAAATTATAAAGACCAGCAAAGTCTCAGAAAGGAAAGATTGGTTTTATCTGAATTAAACTGATTACAGAATACAAATGCCTCTCAGGGTTTCCCAAAGTAACATCCCAGATGAGCCAGGGCAAGAGAATGCCATTTTAAGATAGACATGGCAGGAACTCTAAGTACCCTCCTCTGGGTCTAAATGAGAATGAATCAGCTGGATCATATTTTCAGATACTGTTTTACTGACTGACTCTGAAATCTGTGGGCAAATGTTTGCAGGCCCCTCTACTTTCTCAAATAGATTATCTACCTATAAAGGGTTCTCCTTGAAATATGTTCAAGTAAAAACCAAAGACTTGGGATTTAATTAATTCCATGGAAATTTAGGAGGCCTGACTCCTGAATCTCTGCTGGTAACAAATCACAGCTGTTTTGTTAAAAGAGTAATTAAAAAGGCAACATGAGATATTGATATTCTCTAGCTACTTAGGTAATATGACTGAACCTCCTGAAAAACTCATACACATACATCTTGTAGGTAGCAGCAGACTGTTTTGTTCAAGAATAATCACGCTCTCTGGGCCTATTACATCAACTCTCAGGAAAGGTCCCATTGGGCTTGCTTGGTACCTATACTGCTAGTACTCTAGAGGCTGAGGTAGGAAGATCACCTTTGGTCCAGAGCAAGACAACTTTAGTTACATAGACTCTATCTCCAAACACCAAAGTGCAAACTGTTCAGTGTCAATGGTGTGTATCCCAGGGAAGAGTCACCCTGGAGAACTCCAGGCTCTCCTGCCAAGGGGAGTGATGACAATCCTATGTAGTTTCCATCTATATGACATTAATGCCAGAGATCTTACCATCTTCCAAGATTGTGACTTTATTGAGGACATCATCAATGCCTAAGCTGGCCCTTCTGGTTAGTGAACAAAGTTGAGCCCATTGGTAATTCAGGTCAAAAATGACTATATTTTTTAAGAGCTGTAGACATATTCAGCATAGGGTTTATTTATATTTTAGAGTCAATTGTTATTCACTGTAGGGCCCCAAATGGAATCAGGACTGTATGAAGATAGTTTTGTTTGTATTTTGTTTTTAATACACAAAGAGCCAACAGTGGGTTAGGTTTATGAGAATAGACGTGGCATTGAGCAGATATATGTGATATAATAAGAAATGATGGAATATTCCATTTAGCACATGTACAAAGAGTCTGCTGATAGATTTTCTATGAATTATATGTCAGATGGCCTAACTAAATGCCTTAACGTAGGGGAGGCATATTTTTCCTAAGACCAAACTCCATCACTTTGTTTTTTGTTTGTTTCTTTGGTTGCTTGGTTGGCTGGTTTTGTCCTTGAGACATTCATGGTCTTGCTATATATCCTAGGCTGGTCTTGAACTCATGATCTTTTCATCTTGCGAGGTGCTGAGATTATAGCTGTAGCCAGAACACTGGGTCCATTTCTGTGTCCTTTTACCTAATGATAGCTTAGTTCAGCTTGAAGTCTTAAAATTGCTAAATCCTGATATGTTTTACTGAAAAGACAAAAAGCAAACAATTGCTACAGCAAATCCTAAGAAAGTGTGTCCTTCCCCTAAGAATGATGAAGAACTCTGAAGAAGTTCTTGTGAGTGAAGGAGGTGGATCCCATCCCACCATACCAATGCCATGCAGTGCCCGAGGAGCTTCTGTCGAGACTACCCTTCCTCTCTTGCCTTTTAAATTACTCTGGGAGCCCAGCTCCATTAAAACGCACTCAGCTTGCCCAGTTCCTGACAGAGATGTATGAGCTCTTCATGTGAGCTAATAATGCAGCACATCGACAGACCAGGACCCTGCTGCCCCTTCACACTTGGATTGTCAGATCATTTGTTCACACTGATTTGGAGAGGAGATTGAGAGCTGCCTCAGGGAAGGGCACACAAAGACTCCGGCAGCTGAGGATGAAGTCTGCTTCTTGTCCTTCACAACTAGTTACAGCCAAGCAAAAATCCCCACAGTGTTTTCCCCTGAACCTCCTTAGGAAAGAGTCAAATAAATATCTTAATGAGTCTCAAGCATGGTGGAAGGTGGAGTGCTTGCACCTTTCTTATGAGGCCTCTGAAGCATGGTGTATTCTTATGGCATTTCTAAAATGAGATATGGTGATTTCTGGCTGTGTAAGTTTGGAAAACTTAATATGTTGTTGAGGGATTCAAAGAAGTTAGCACACACACACACACACACACACACACACACACACACACACACACATCAAAGTCCCACACATGGGCTGAACTACTGAAAGTTTGCACTATTATTAGCAGACAATGGCCATAAGAATTGGGCATTCATTTTCCTCTATCTCCTATTGTTTTCCGGAAAGGTTCGGTTGCATAATTTGGGTACTGTGTGTGCATTGTTGTCTTACGTTCGGCTTATTTCTTCTTCTGAGTAGTGACGCTAAAAATTAAATTCCATACAACTTTGCAGAAGAAGGGAATTTGAATGTTCTGTTTAGAATATTCTCAAAATCTATCTTGTAAGGCTCATGATGGGAACGTTCAGTGAGAATATCTTGTTGCAAGTCAAAACATGCTTAAACATTATAAAATGAAGATGATGCTTCTGCTCACAATGTGCAGAAGATGCTTGGTTGCTACAGCCATGTATTCCAGGCTATCCCCACTGCATGGGGACAAACACCTGTTAAAGAAAGCCATGGGCCATTTGCTGGAAGGAAGGTGCAGGAGGGCTTCTGTGTCCTTGGAGGAAAAAAAGAAGCGCAAGGAAGGAGAGACAGAGTTTACCAGGCTTCTGATGGAGTGACTTTGAGCAAAGATGAGAGGTCTCAGGCGGAGTGGCAATCTGTGGCCACTCCTACAGGTGGGTGGTTGGGGATGTAATTCGAAACTAAAGTTTGGGGCAGGCAGAAGGAGGGGAGATAAAAATAATATTAAGGGCACACTTTTCCAGGCAGGGGATGGTATCACCCAGGAATTGTGTCCAAATGCAAGTTGGAAAGGGACAACTGTGTGTGTGTCTTTTATCTGTGGATTCATGGGAAGCTGGGTAGGAGCTGGTAGCACTGTGTGTGGTTGGAACTGAAACAGAATAGTGAAAAGCTGTGTGCAGCAAACAACCACAGATAAAGCCCTCTAGGCCATGAGCAACAGACAGACAGACAGATAAATGGCTACAAATCCTCCCTCTCTTCAGTTGTTTGTTTCTGGTACTTTTGTCATAATGACAGGGGCCAACTAATAACAGTTCAGGCTCAAGTAACACAAAATGTTTCAAATGTCTTGAAATAGTCAAGCTTCCATTAAAATTCATACAGATAGATTGAAAATGCTTCGTGTTTCAATACTTTTTCCTATGGTTTTTCTATCATTTTAAGCACTGCATATCAGGTTGAAAGAAAGATTCGGAATGATCAGGACCACAATGTCAGGTGCTTCTCCATCCCACACTTCATCCCATTTCACCCTGGCCATCTGCAGCCTTACCAAATGAGAAAATACCCACATAATATTAACACAGGAACTTAAAAGCCCTACTTCTGGAAGGGGGGTACCATTTCTTTGACTGAATTCCTGGCCAAGAGCTTATATTAAGGCCAGGACAGAAGATAAATCTCAACCTGTTTGACATACATTCTTTTTGAGTATCGCAGAACCACATAACAATATGGTGAAGATATGAATGAAGAGGATGAAGCTATTACTTGGTGAGTACCTTCTTATATTCCATTTAATTTATTGCTTACGTCTATCTTAGAAAGTAGAACATTGGAATAAGAAAGACACGTGTTTTCCAAGTTTTTCTCCTACAGTGATGGGCCAGGGTTTTAATCCATGTTCTTGGACTCTGAAGTTGGTTTCATATATGGAATTGCCACATTAGGTTTAGGAATCATCTGTGGGGATTTTATTTCCATACAAATGATTGTCACATTTTAAATAATTGGCATCTAATATTCTGGAAGATTAGCCTTCAGAGTTAATGTGATTCATGTAGCAATCATTCATTCATAGATGTAGAGTTGTCAGTTGAAAAGTCTTGGATTCTGATTAAATCTATAAACACTTGAGATTCTATGTATTTTTAAAATGAAACTTAATAGATTCCCTTGCAATGTCAAGGTATCTTAACAAACAGCTTGTTTGTTGAAGAGATATTTAAAACAGGTAAACGTAAAATCTACTACATAAAATTTACAAATTAACTTTACATTGATTTAAAACAACTTAGAGAAGTTTCTAAATAGAAAAGAATATTTAGGACAATAATATTATTTATCAAAGTTCCCTTGGAGGTCATCATCCAACATTAGCACATTTGTAACTAATAATGTTATTTCAAGTTGAACATAAAAACTAAAGGAAAAGCTAGGTTTCTACCTTAATAAATTAAGCATTATTTAATAAAAAGCAGCCACCAACAGTCTTTTCTCCAGAATGTGCACACAAACACACACACACACACACACACACACACACACACACAATCCACACTAAATACCAAGATCCTCATGGGAAAAAGTATGGTTTTTTATTGAAAATTGAAACATTTCCTACAGGAGTACATTTACATAGTTTCTAGCCTCCCTCTCCACTCCAACTCCTCCTCTGTCCTCCCACTCTTGCTCACATTCACCACCTGTGTAATTACTCATGGTGTATGTTTGTGTGTGTGTTAGTATGTGTGTGGACATGTGGGTGCATGTACATGTGTGCATGCATGTGTGTGCTGTATTAGTGTGTGTACATGTGTATTAGTGTGTGTGCACACATTCATGTGCGTGTCATATGTATATATGTATGTATGTATTTATGTATGTATGGATATAAATTCCTGAGCCTACTTATTGCCAATCATATCTTTGAGACTGACAACTTAGGATTGGATGACATATAGGGGCACTTCTCTGGAGAAAACTGATTTTCACCTTCTCAGCCATGATTGATTGCTTATGGCTCTTTAACTAGCAGTAGAAGTTCTTTTGAAATTTCCCACATCTATGCTGGTCTACCAACTTGTGTCACCATTAGCATGTCTTGTTAAAACAACCTAACTTGAGATGACATGGTTGCTCTTTGCCTATCATGTCTAGAGGATGCCGTGCGTGAGCAGGCATCATGGTACTCTGGCTCTTCCTCTCTCTACTCTCTCTTCTGCAGTTGTCCCTGAATACTGTGTTGCACTGGAGATGTATAGTTGGGGCTGGGCATCCCACAGTCATTTACTCTGCATTTTGACCAGTTGTAGATCTATAGATACTCTGTAGCTTCTGCAGGCAACAGAGGCTAAGGAGGATGGGACAGGGTATTCGTCACCTAGTTGTTGAGTTATCTGGCTAGATTTAAAATATCAAGGCTGATGTTTGCCATCTGCAGTGACTCAAGTGGGCAAGAGAAAAGGAGCAGCCTGGGCAGTTGTTAGAGGATGGCAAGACTGCAGCTCCTGGAAGTTGGACCATCAGCAGCATGTGTTCTCTGGGCCAAGCCGAGAGAGAGCATGACCCCGAGAAAGTGATAGCGTGGAGTTTTATAATTACACACAACACAAAGTAGTTTAAATGTGCATTTCCTTAACTCCAAGGGATCTTGGATCCTTAAGGATCTAGGTTTTAAATTTTCTTAGCCATTTTTACTTGTTCTTTCTGTTCAGTTCTTTTAGCCCATTTCTTAGTTGGGTCATTAGTTTTCTCAGTTCTTGGAGTTCTTCATATATTTTGTATGTAAGTCCTCTATTATATGTATAGCTGGCAAAGATTCCATGATTCTCTGTGGGCTTCCTTGTCATTGAATTTTTAAATCATTTTTATGGTATATTCTTTGTATTTGCATTTCAAATGTTATCCTCTTTTTCCCACTTCCATCCCTCCTTCCCCTCCCCTTACCTCCATGAAGATGCTTCCTTTCCAAACCTCCCTCTCCCACCTCAGCACCTTGGCTATTCCCCTACATTGGGAAAATGAGCCTTCACTGGACCAAAGGACTCTCCTCCCATCAATGCCAGACAATGCTTTGCTCTGCTACATATGCAACTGGAGCCATGGGACTCTCCATGAGAACTCATTGGTTGGTATTTTAGTCCCTGGGAGCTCTGGAGGGTTTGGTTGGTTGATAATATTGTACTTCCCATGGAGTGGCAAATCCTGTCAGCTTCCTCATTGGGGTCCCCCCTCCTCAGTCAGATGGTTAGCTGCAAGTATCCTTATCTGTATCAGTGTGGCTCTGGCATCCAGGGAGGCATCTATAAGCCCTTTTTGGCATCAGCAGTAGTGACTGGGTTTGGTGGCTGCATATGAGATGGATCTCCAGGTGAGGCAGTCTCTGGATGATCTTTTATTCAGTCCCTGCCTTTCTATTTGAACTGTATTTCCTCACATGAGCGTTTTGTTCTCCCTTCTAAGGACTGAGACATCTACATTCTGGCCTTCCTTCTTTTTGAGTTTCTTAAGGTCTGTGAATTGTGTTTTTGGGGTATTCCAAGGTTTTGGGGCTAGTATCTGCTTATCAGTGAGTGCATACCATGTGTGTTCTTTTGTGACTGGGTTACATCACTCAGGATGATAGTTTCTAGCTCCATCCATTTGCCTAAGAATTTCATGAAGTCATTGTTTTTAATAGCAGAGTAGTACTCTATTGTGTAAATGTACCACATTTTCTGTATTTATCCTTCTGTTGAAGGACATCTGGGCTCTTTCCTGTGAATTCATCAGGGCCTGTGTGTTTTTAGTCAGAAGGCTTTTGATTATCATGTCTGTCTGGCCCATTCTTTCTCTATTGACACATTAGTTGTATAGGTAAACCAGGCAAGTGAATAAGCATTCATGTTAACTGGTCCTTTGAGGGATTCAAAGAATTAGAAGCATGATTTTAGATGTTTAGAGAGACTTATGTTTAGGTGTGGGGAATGCCCTTGAAACAATGGCTACAAAACCCAAAACAAAGCCAGCTAAAAGATAGTGGCATTGGTCACCAAGAGTCTCGGGACTAAGTAAAAGACAATTTGAGGACAGAGGTCAGGAAAGTCATTGGAGGAAACAGGACGTGCTGGGACCCTTGCATGCTAGACGTTTAGAGAAAGTTGAAGACTTCATTGAGTCTCAGGGAAGAGAAGGATAATGCAAGTAAGAAAAACACAAACAAGAGTGAGGACCTGGAAGGTCCTAGGACAGCTCAGCTCTGTCTTATAGGTGGAACAATACGTCAATCAAGACAGGCTTCCTTAGCTCTCAGCAAATAACACACAACTGTGGTAATTTAGAACAACGACTGATTTCAGTCTCATAGCACATGTCATCTTGTGTGAGCAGAGACCTCCATTGTACTGGCCCATGTCTGTATAAGGACCAGGATGATAGATTAGTCACCATTGGGTGCCTTGTCAGTAAATCTGAAAAAAGGAAATGAATATGGGGGGATCTTATCTGTCATGGTTCAAAAGGACACGAACCAACTTAAATGTCTTTTCTGCCACTAGTCTCCTAACTGGTGCTTAAATGAGGAACTTTTGGACATTTGAGCAACAGGACAACCCATTACAAATGACAGTGGGAGAATTTATCAGGATAGGAGGCACCAATTTTGCATTCCATGTGCAGATACCATAGGAGGACCGAGAGAAGGTATTCACTGAAGAATCCTCATTGATGCCTAACCTGGGCTTTTTACTCAAGTTGCCTTTACTTCATCTAGAGCTTCTCTGTCACACCACTAAAATTTCATTTTGGACACTTATGGATGCTTCATTTTTTTAGTTATTATTCAAAAAAATGTCTGAGCATTCATGCAGCTTGGTGCTGGGACATAGAAATATTCCTTTGATTTGCCAAGTAATAAGCTAGGGTAGAGGTCAGGAAACTTTCATCTGTGAAGTAAGAGGCAGTAAATATTTTATATTTAGATAAATATATATTACCTTTATATATTTTGCAATATACATTATCTGTCACAATCTCTTATTCTCATCTCTATAGCATGAGAGCAGCCACAAACACTGGAAAATTCTGCATATGCCTGAGATCTAAAGAAATCACAGAAAATAGCCAGGGGCCCAGAGTAGACCCATTGGATATAGTTTATTAACCATGGTCTAGAAGATGAAATTGATATACATATAATCTGTTTAAAATGTACCCCACAATCCTTTGCTCTTTCATGAGACATCAGAACATTTATTAAAAAGAAGTCAAGATGTTTGGTTCTAATCAGCAATGTCAACAACTCTGTCTTCTCAGCTTCCCGGCCCCCAGCCTCAGCTCTCTTTTTTGAATACAGTTATTCATAAGTATACACAAGGGATTGCCTTCAGATACACACAGATAGTAAAATCCAGAGTTACCAGACCCTTTGACATAATTGCATAATATTTGCCTGTAACTGTGTGGTCCACCTATATACTTCATTTAAAATGTTTGAAATTTCATACATGAGTACTATACTAACATCATTTCCACTTATACCCCTCCCCATTCAACATCTACCAGTCTCCTTTCCTATCACATTTATGACATTTAATACCAGCAGTCATATATATTTTAAATCATTTATACGTTATATACGATACTCAATACAGTGGTAATACTATGCAGAGTCATTATACTGTATTGGATAAGGAATTGAGACCCCACAAAACATTCTGCCTGTGGTTAGTTCTGTACTTGATCTTCCATTGGATAAATATGTGGATGTAGAATCTCTAAGCACTGATGACCGAGTATGACCTATAGTTAGAAGGGGAGCACTGATGGAATTTTCTCGAACATTCTATTTTTCTCTTTGTTGCTTAAGTGGTTTACTTATTATGAAGAGCCAAGGAATGCACTGCATGCTTTGCCTATGTGTAGAGGATGTGGAAGATGAACATATCATCCCCAGGTGTCTTGCTCTTTCCTCTCTATCTATGAGGTTCTGAGTAAGAGAATAAGTGTACACACTGCATGCTATCTTGTAAACTATTCCCTGTTGAACCCCTTTTCTCACCCTCTCTCTCCGTCTTCCTTCTATGATCCTCTCAAGTCTCCATAATAGCACCATCATAAATCATAACGTTTTCATAAGAAATACTAAACATGTCCACACGAGTAAAGCTCTGGCAAAGACTATGGCTTCTAGCTTCTCATTCCTTAAGTAAGCAGAGGTGATGAATTACCTTAGAAAATAAAGTGCTAAAGATAAATTTCATGGGTAATAAAAGTTCTTAACACACACAGGTGGACTGACTTGTGCTCTTTGAAACAGTTACACACTGAGCTTCTCTCATTCCAGAACACAGGGTGGTTAGCCATTTATATGCTTATGTGAAGAGAAGAACTAAAGGTTTTTAAATAAAGCAAACAAACAACACCCCCCGCCCAAACAACCAAAAGAGCTAAAGCCAGAGAGGTGTCTCAGCAACTAAGAGCACATAAGAACTTCAGTTTGGTTCATAGGTCCCACATTGGAGGCTTACAACTGGGCAGAACTGCAGTTCTGGGGCTGTGGCAGCCTTTTCTGGCCTCTGTAAGTGCTGAGTCTTGTGTACACAAAACCATTAGTGGACAGATACCCAGACACATAATTAAAAATAAAATTAAAAAAGAAGAGCTAGATATAATTGCTTAAAAATACAGTATGGGTTAATATCATACAGACTGAGCAGATTGTGTTTATGTACTTTACGAAGCAGAAAGGAGGGAGGATGGGATAGGAGGTTTCCAGAGAGGAAACCGGAAAAGAGGATAACATTTGAAATGTAAATAAATAAAATATCCCATAACAAAAGAATATATATGTAGATAGGCAACAACCATTTTAAAAAAAGGATCATGAATCTGACAGAAAGCAGGGAGTCCATGGAATGGGAGGGAGAAGGTGAAGAAGCTAATAATATAATTTCAAAAATAGAAAATATTACAAAATATAAGAATTCTAAGTTTGGTATAGAGTAGGTAATTATAACATTTATTGCTCTTTATGTATGTATTTGTATAGTTAGGTTTTTTTTCCCATTTTCCATGGAATGGGAGGGAGAAGGTGAAGAAGCTAATAATATAATTTCAAAAATAGAAAATATTACAAAATATAAGAATTCTAAGTTTGGTATAGAGTAGGTAATTATAACATTTATTGCTCTTTATGTATGTATTTGTATAGTTAGGTTTTTTTCCATAAGGTATACTCAACCCTGGGCAGGAGAGATGGCTCAGTTGCTAGGAGCACTGACTGCTCTTCTAGAAGTCCTGAGTTCAATTACCAGCAATCACATGGTAGCTCACACCAATCTGTAATGGGATGCAGTACTCTCTTCTGGTGTGTCTGAAGACAGCTACAATGTACTCATATATATAAAATAAATAAATAAATATTTAAAACAAAGGGAATACTCAGCCCTCTTCCTCAATATCAATCACACACACACACACACACACACACACACACACACACACACACACACATGCACTGTAATTTAAATGGGTTTTTGGAATACCCAAAGCTCTACTCTATGGCATTGACAGAATGAAGTGGGCCATCCATTTTTCAGTAATTGGTAAATTTTCCATCTCAGTAAAATCTTTTAAATCTAATCTTACTAAATTTGCATTCATAATTTTCTAAGATTCAAATTTCTTTCCAAGCAATACTATGAACCAGAAATCTTAAGCCTCTACTAGAAGATTCTAGGCTATAGATATTAGTATGAATGCTGCTCTAAAATTAGTTTACCAGTTCTCCACTGCAATGGAAGAGGCAGAAAAAGCAATACATCTCAGCAAGATAAAAAATGCACTGCTTCTCAAGTGAACTCTGTTTTGTTTGCCTCCTGCAACTTCATTTAAAAATCAGATCAGAGAATTAATAGATGAATAGGCAATTGCACAACAATGCTTCACTAAACTTTCATAAAGAAAGTAGAGCTTGGCCTGTTTAAGGTATAAATGTAGATAAGAAGTAGGGAGACAGATATGGAGATTCCTAACTGTCCAACAACATGCCCATATGACTTCTTTTGGTTTGGGTTTTTTAAAAATACACTTTATTTACATTTCAAGTATTATCCCTTTTGATAGATTCCCCTCTATATTCCCTATCCCTTCCCCCTGCTTCCATGACGGTGTTCACCCACCCACCCACCCACCCACCCACCTCCTCCTATCTCTTCGTTCTGACATTCCCCTTCACTGGAGCATCAAGCCTTCCATATGTTGAACCATCCCTGCATCCCTGGGATGAAGCCTACTTGATCATGATGAAAGATCACTTTGATGTGTTTGTGGATTCTGTTTGCAAAGATTTTATTGAGTATTTTTGCATCAATGTTCATAAGGGAAATTGGTCTGAAGTTTTCTTTCTTTGTTGAGTCTTTGTGTGGTTTTGGTATAAGTGTAATTTGTGGCTTCATAGAAGGAATTGGGTAGTGTTCCTTCTGTTTCTATTTTGTGTAATAGTTTGGAGAGTATTAGTATTAGGTCTTCTATAAATGTCTGATAGAATTCTCTACTAAATGCATCTGGTCCTGGACTTTTTGTTCTTAAGAAGAGATTTCTTTTTTTTTTTTTTTGCTTATTTTTTCTTGTTTGACATATTTTATTTCACTTTCTTTTCTTCTACAAGCTTTGTCTGAAAAGTAAGGACTGGGAGTTGTAATCATCTAAACAACAACAGTGTTGGAAGTAGGTTTGATGAAAGAAGAGATAGAAAAGGATAGTATTCTAGATAAGAGCTCATAAGCGCAGGCCAAATAGCAAGGGGGGAAAAGATGATCAGGGATGGAAAGGTATGTAGGAGGATGTAGTAATGGCTCAGAACTGTTGAAGTAAAGAATCCTTAGGCAGTCAGGGGAAAGGGCCATCTTCTGCCCTGAGGAGTATGCACAAGTTAACGATGATACAGCGGAGGACTGGAAAGAGGCGGTACTTGTACACAACAAGGGAGGGATGAAGAGGAGATTATAAAAAAGGACATTCAGAAACATGAATCTGTCTGTGTCATGAATATGTCATGTGTGTAGTTGCTGACATCATCTCAAGTGCTCAGGATGTGTGGACAGCTGTACTGTAGGCACAGAGATCAGGTGTGGAATCTCACCCTGGATAGGAGAGTGTTTGTAAAATAAGAGCAGTAAGGATGGCAAGTGAATAACTAGCCAGGAGCCCCACTCGTTAGACCCTGGCCTTGAGCACACTTCCAACCACCAAAACACAGAACATTTACCGAGAAATTGCCATAAGCCAGATGCTCTACAGAGAGCCTTTTGGTCACATTAGCATTGTTTCTATTTATTTCAAAAGAGTAACAGAAAGTACTGTCATTTCCCAAATTCACAGATTGGTAAAGAGAGGCAAGAAAAATTAATTTGCAGTGGGGCAGGCTTGGTGGCACACATCTGTCATCCTTGTACTAAAGGAGCATAGTTGGTTTTATTTTCATGTTAATTAGTCTTCCTGAAAACCTGTTTTTAGTATTCTGCATGTAAGACTAGGGACCCTCCCCCTACTTGGTTTTGATTGATAAATAAAGTTGCCTGTGGCCAATGGCTGGACAGGGATACAAGGTTTGGAGTTCTAGGATTCCTGAGAAAGGAAGAGGACTAGAAAGGGACAGCCACCATGCCTCTGAGGGGCAGAAGACAAGAGAGCACAGACATCATGTAGTGTCAGGGATCATGGCCCAAGTGGGCTGTACATCTTGCTCTAGGGCAGCAAAGATGGAATGTTAAATAAGTAAAAACTCAGCCATGTGGAGGGTTTAGGGTGTGGCTCAGCCATTGAGCTATTTAAGGCACATTTAATGTAAAGGTTGTACCCATGCATTATTCATTTGGGAACCCAAAACATAAGGAGAAGTAGCAAGAAGCACTGATATGTCCAGTGTGGGGCTTGAACCCCTGATCCTGAGATAAGAGAATGGCATGTATCAGGCCAGCTTAAACTATATAATGAGATGGTATCTCCAAAGCAACCAGGAAGAAAAGAGAAATAGGAAATAGGGAAAGAAAAAAAGAGATGAAGGAAAAGTTAGATACATGTGTATATATATTTATCAAAGGTAAATAGGTATATACATATTTATCAAGAAAACATAGTGAGAACTTTCTCTGAACAGATACAGTCAGATACAGTGAGAGTCCTTGTAACACTCAGCCCTCAATGAGATGTCTCATGAAATCCCTCCTCTCAGAGCTCAGGGATCACCACAGAAGAGAAGGAAGAAAGAGTGAGAGAGACAGAAGGGGTAAAGAACACTAAGTAAACAAGGCTCTCTAAATCAACACAGGCAACACTCAAGAACTCACAGAGACTAATACAGCCTGCATAGGGTCTGCATGCATAGGGTCTGCATGCATAAGGTCTGCATGCATAAGGTCTGCATGCATAGGGTCTGCATGCATAGGGTCTGCATGCATAGGGTCTGCATGCATAGGGTCTGCATGCATAGGGTCTGCATGCATAGGGTCTGCATGCATAAGGTCTGCATGCATAAGGTCTGCATGCATAAGGTCTGCATGCATAGGGTCTGCATGCATAAGGTCTGCATGCATAGGGTCTGCACCAGGTCCTCTGTATGTATATTATGGCTTCCAGTCTACTTGGTCTGTGGGATTTCCAAGTGTGTGAATGAGAGGGTCTCTGATTCTTGAGCCTTCTACTAGGTGCTGTTCTGCTATTTGTCTTGTCCAACTCTGGTATGAGAATTTCTAATGAGAGAAAAACAAAAAAAAAAAAAAAAAAATGGGATAGATCCTGATGAGAAGGGGATTGGGGGGAACTGGGAGAAACAGAGGGAAAGGAAATTATAATCAAGATATATTGTGTAAGAAAATAATCTATTTTCAATAAAAGAAAAAGAAGAAGAAAAGAAACCATAGCATCCTAACTCCTAACTACTTAAGACACTAAGGTTCTCGGATATGTTGGAGGTTGAATGTGAAGTTTTACATAAGAGACAGTGTGAAATAGCTGGGAAGAAGAAGTGAAGACCCATTTCTCATTGCTCTGACAGGCTTGAGCGCAATGTGTATGCTAGGAGACCCGTCCTGAAGCATCACAGCCTAGAGAGGAATGACTGTAAGAAACAAACAAACAAATGACAACAAAAATAATTTACAAAGCTGCAAAGTTGTACTGAAGCCCAAATTACCTCCAACTACCGAAGCAACTGATGAACTACTCTGAGTTGTGCCTATATGATTGGAAGCCTAATGTTCACTAGGAGATAAAACCCCGACGCATCATGAACAGAAACTTTGCCACTCTTCGATTTCTAGTCAATAGAACGTTATGGGTCTTTTGAAACAAGGATGCATCACTACATATATGTGGGTGAACTGAGTCTAAGAGTGGAAAAAGAAAGCCTAGAAGGTTTTCTTTATCCATATTCTTGACCAAGGTGAGTGTCAATTTCTCAGTAAGAGGTAGTGGGCTGGGGTACATGAAGACATGGAGAACCATGCATAGATCCTATTTCCATGTCCAAGAGGCATGCATAAGAATTTTCTGGAATTGGATGACTGGCAAAGAGAAACCAATCAATAGGTGCTTGCTTAGAAGGTCTGGCAATGTGTTCTGAAATAAGAGATGTCTATTAATATGTTTTTATATTCTCTTTGCCTTTCATAACATTTAATGCCCTCATTTCTTTATCCAAACACCCACATCTATTGTAGACAAACTATAACTTATAGTTTAAAAATAAACAATAAAAAGTTGAACTCCTCAGACATCGTTAATATTTGATATATTTAGTAGTCACCCATATTTTTATAAGTATGTCTTATATTCAAAACAGATCACAATTATACATAATAGTCTATATATTTCTTTTTTCCCTTGGCTTTAAACTGTGCCAAAGTATCAAGGAAAAGATGATTCTTATGTTACACAAACTAGCCAAAGCATAGTAATGGATGGGCAGCTTCCCAACTCTGTTTCTCACTAACAAAGATTATGATATAAAATAAAAAAGTACCCTCAAATTAAATCTAATAAAATGTTATGAAGCATTAGGATTGGCTGAGGAAAATAAGACACCCCCAACACAGGGAATGGAATGACCAAAGATTAATGGGTGGAAAATACATGACTATCTCAGTGGTAGAGATGGCCCATTACTGATTCTTTTAAAATGCAAATCCTCCCCTAGTCATTCAGAACAGAAAGACAGCCCCACAGCCTGAACAGCAGAAACATCACACTTAAAGATGACACCCTGGAAGGGTGTGTGACATAGCTGTTTTGTAGCATTCTATAATAAAACATACTTGTCTTCTTTCAGATTTTAACCAATGCAAAACACATAATGAGATAAGAAGAATGAATATTCAGAAGGAAGAGAATTGTCACTATTGTCTATCCAGGACAGAGAAGATTCACTTTGCCCCTTCAAAAATGAATAGAAAGAACGAAAGATCGCAGAAAGTAAGAATTGATAGAAAACAACAAAAAAAGTTCTGAGTTTGAAGAGTGCTTGCTGCACAGGTATGAGGACATGAGTTCAAGTCCCAGCACTGGATAGAGACCTAAGCTGGGTCTTGTACCTGTGCCTGTAATCTAAACATGGTGGGAGTTGGAGAAAGGGGGATTCCTGAAGCTTCCTAGCCAACTGCCCCCATCCCCACAAGTCAGGGAGAAACCTTGAATCAAGGGAATAAGGTAGAGGGATAAAGCAGGACCCCTGACAGCCCGTGTGTGTGTGTGTGTGTGTTTATGTGTGTGTGTGTATAGTATACAATATACAATACAATACACAAATACCCTTCACTCATGAACATTTATACACATAAAAGGAAATTATGATTTTTATAAACACAGTCAAGAATTTAAAAATTAAGTTGAAAAGAAAATAGTCAAAATACCAACTGTCACTGAAATTTGCCTATAGTTTAAATAATAAATATGTAAGATGCTTATGGGAAAATGATGGTACATTCTAGCAATGTGAGGCCTAAGCAATGAAAGGATAAAGCATGTTTTTGGGTGGGAAGATTCATTATGAAAAGTATTTTGCTTTTTATATTAAACTATAAGGTTGGTGTTTGATAGAGATAATGATTTTAAAATGTATTTACCTGCTTTGCTTTTTTCTCATTTCCTTCTTTATGATCTGTTAATCTAGAGGCCTTCATTGATTTGAAGGTGAATTATGATTTTTCAAACAGAATCTGAAAGTAAAAGAATAAGCCAAGACTCCTATTCTAAGCTCAGATATAGCATTTCTGGTTCCACAATAAAGAAATTGCCTTAAAATCCACATTTCGTTGAATGAAAAGCAACAATTCCTAAGGTTTACTCTCCTTTGATTTTGGCAGTGGGATCTTACAGGCAGAGACTTTCTGGACCTGAGGACCATCATGGAGTCTAAATATCAAGTAACAGGAAACCGTTGATATACATAGATAGAGAAGCCAAATAATGTACAGTCACATGATGGGCATTGCAATTAAAATGCAATGAAATAATAGATCGTGAGACCATATGTAGAGCACATGTAGATCAACAGTCCATCCCACAGGTAGTCCCAGGGGATAAAAGCACATCCTGCACTGTCTCTGCTGGGTGTACATGTGCACCGTGTGACAAGCCTGTGGTTTCTGCTGTAGCTCTGCACTTATTTGTCACAATGAGTACTTTACACACATGTCTCAGTGCTCTGTTTGTTACTGCATAGAGCTAAGGTTACAGAATGCAGGCAAACCCACAGGGCTTTCCAATGGCTCTGCTCTGGAGGTAAGCACAGTCTTAAGCCAAATGATTACATATAGATGAGCTTATCTGGAATGGCACCGGTGCAGTAGTAAGGGCAGACACATCCCTTCCCAAATAATCCTGATGGGAGGTTTTCTCATGGCTTTTCTGTCATTAAATATCATCATAGTCACTATGGTAATAACAAAAAGCATGACTTAACTGCTATATCAACCAAACAACAGGATAGCTGTCCAGGGCAGTCAGCTTTAGCACGACAGGCTAAGAAGTATAGAAAAAAGAAAAATCAACGTAAGATCTAGAAATTCCTACTGGAGTCCGATTTCATGACTCCTGGGTCAGGTTTGGAAAGTCACTGGTTGCTTTAACTCTTTTAACCTGTACTTCTTCACTGTAAAGTAAAAACATTAGCTGTGTTTCGGGAACACACCTCAAAGGACCTGGCTTGGTGCCAGCACAGAAGGAATGACATTTTTCTATCAGTTTCCTCCTTGTGAAGCAAATGTCTCTCAGCACTTTATGCAATCGAAAGGAACAGCTTTATTGATTGAACACTAGGACAGACAAGAGAAAATATTCTGAGATGAAATCTAGGGTTGGGGTTGAGGTCTGTAGGCATTTTCTGGTGCCACCACTTGGCTGTCACCAGCTTCTGGCATGATCGTGAATAAATTGCCACCTCTTCCCATCACGTGTGTTTCTTGCCTTTAATGAGGAAGTGTGTTCTGAAGCACAGGCCGGAGCTGAGGATAACTGTAGACCTGCACTTTTCTGGACTGTCTCCATGGCTCTCAACAGACTTCTGAAGCAATGTGTGAAACAAGGATGGTTAAAGACATTCAGAAGCCTAGATGGTCGGTCTTGAACGTTTCATCCAGATCGAGCTCAAAACTAGCTCTTCTATTTGGTTCCGTATCACCCATTTGTCATGATGCAATGTTTGTAGGTGGCTTCTGGCTTTTCTCACTTCCTTGTGGCTTTGGGGCATATAACATGGCAGAGAACTGCTACATTGAAGGAGCTGGTGCCCTACACATATCACCTTCCTTATCTTTCTTGTTCCCTTTGTTTTAAAAAAATGTTCTCTCTTGGCCAATTCACCAGAGTACAGATTTAATTAATAGGTGGCAACATATTGTAACTCTCGCTGCCAAGACACATGATTAAGAAAAAGAGCTCCAGGCTCCCAGATCTTTAGTTTTTCTCCTTCTTCTTCCTTTCCATCTTTGTCTTTGTAATTAGGTCTCTTAAAATATTTATGAAAAAAATCTTATTAAGGAAAAGATGGACCATAACCAGAGCATGATGGAATGAATATGGAAGGTGACTGATCCACTAATATGAAGACACCATGATGACAATGGTGTCAATCATGATTTTATCACATGTTTAAAAATTAGTTTATATATTTAAAAAAATTCTGTGCAGAATTGTTGTGACTGGTCTGGATGTCTCCTCACCTCATCTGACACAATTTATGTAGGTATTATTATACCTACATTTATGTATCTCTTCCCCACTTAATTAAGGAGTGCCTTAGTGAGAGTTTCTGTTTTGATAATGAAACACCATGACCAAAAGCAACTTTGGGAAGGAAAGGGTTTATACATGTATACACAAGGAAATAAGACATAATGTTGTCAATATGAAGAGCCCAGTGTGGTAGTAGATTACTATAAAACCAACAAAGAACAGGTGGAAGAAGAGAATCATGAACTATGAATTCCACATCAAATAACAGAATACAATTGAATCCTATCTCCAAAATGAAAATAAAAAATTAAAAACTGAAAAGAGATAAAAGAGAAGCTACAAATGAAAGATCATTAAGATTTGCAGTGACCCTTCACAATAGTCACAAATAATATAAAATAAGTTGGGGTGACTCTAACCAAACAAGTATGACAAGAACTTCAAGACTCTGAAGAAAAACTGAAGGAGACCTCAGAAGATGGAAAGATCTCCTATGCTCATGGATTGACAGGATTAATATAGTAAAAATGGCCATCTTGCCAAAGGCAATCTACAAATTTAATGCAATCTCCATCAAAATTCCAACTCAATTCTTCATAGAGTTAGAAAGAGAAATTCTCAAATTCATTTAGAATAACAAAAAGCCAAGATATTGAAAACTATTCTCAACAATAAAAGAACACCTAAGGGAATCATCATTCTTGACCTCAAGCTGTATTACAGAGCAACAGTGATAAAAACTGCATGCATGGTATTGGTACAGAAATAGACAGGTAGATCCATAGAACATAATTGAAGACACAGATATGAACCCACACACCTATGGTCACTTGATCTTTAACAAGGAAGCTAAAACTATTCAGTGGAAAACAGACATCATTTTCAACAAATGCTGCTGGTCCAACTGGTGGTCAGCATGTAGAAGAATGCAAATAGACCCAGTCTTATTATCTTGTACAAAGCTCAAGTCCAAATGAATTAGGACCTCTACATAAAACCAGATACACTGAATCTAATAGAAGAGAAAGTGGGGAAAAGCCTTGAACACATGGGCATAAGGAAATATTTTATGAACAAAACACCAATGGCTTATGCCCTAATACCAGGAATCAACAAATGGGACCTTATAAAATTGCAAAGTTTCTATAAGGCAAAGGACACTGTCAATAAAACAAAATGGCAACCAACAGATTGGGAAAAGATCTTTACCAATTGTACTTACAATAGAAGGCTAATATCCAATATGTACAAAGAACTCAAAATGTTCCTCAGAACAGAGTCCTGAGAACCAAATAATCCCCATTAAAAATGGGAAACAGAGCTAAACAAAGAATTCTAAAAACAGGAATACTGACTGGCTAACAAGCACCTAAAGAAATGCTTAACATCCTTAGTCATCAGGGAAATGCAAATCAAAACAACCCTGAGATTTCACCTCACATCAGTCAGAATGGCTAAGATCAAAAACTCAGGTGACAGAAAATGCTGGTGGGGATGTGGGAAAAAAAATCACTCCTCCATTGCTGGTGGGATTGCAAGCTAGCACAATCACTCTGGAAATCAGTCTGGCAGTTTCTCAGAAAATTGGATATAATTACTTATCTGAGCAGTCAGCTATACCAACTGGCATATACCCAAAAGATGCTCCAACATGTAATAAGGACACATGTTCCACTATGTTCATAGCAGTCAGAAACTAGAAACAACCCAGATGTCTTTCAACAGAGGAATGGATACAGAAAATGTGGTACATTTACACAATGGAATACTATTCAGCTATTAAAAATAATGACTTCATGAAATTTTTAGGCAAATGGATGAATCTATAAAATATCATCCTAAGTGAGATCACTCAGTTCCAAAAGAGCACACATGTGATGTACTCACTGATAAGTAACATATAACTTATTTTAGATAGGCAATGAGCTTGGAAAACCTCAATACAACTTATGGACCACATGAAGCTCAAGAGGAAGGAAGACCAAAGAGTGGATGCTTTAGTCCTACTTAGAAGAAGGAAAAAATAATCAAGAGAAAAAGAGGGTGGGAGGGATTTGGGAGAAAGAGAGGAGGGGGAGGGGGAAGGAGGGGAAAAATCAGGTGTGGGAGAAAATGGAGGAGATGCATGGAGTGCCAGGAAATTGAACAGAAATATGTAGCAATGGGGGATGGGGAGCTGGGGGTATCACACAGAAAGTCACAGATGCCAGGAAAGAAAGAGCCTCTCAGGACTACACAGGGAATGACATTAGCTGAAATACCCCATGAATGGGAGGGGGAACCTCTCAAGACCATATCCAGAAGTTTGGCATGTTCCCCCATCTGAGGGATGGGGCAACCCACCCATCTCCAAAATTTTAATCCAGAATTGCTCCTGTCTAAAGGAAATACAGAAACAAAGTGTGGAGGAGAGACTGAAGGAAAGGCCATCAAGAGACTGCCCTACCTGGGTGTTTGTTCCACATACAGACGCCAAAATCAGACACTATTGCTGATGCCAAGAAGAGTTTGCTGACAGGAATGATACAGCTGTCTCCTGAGAGGCTCTACCAGATCATGACCAGTACAGATGCAGATGCTCGAAGCCAACCAACAGAATAATCATAGGGACCCTAATGGAGGAGTTGGGGAAGGACTAAAGGAGCTGAAGGTGCTTTATCTTGCATCAATGGGAGGGTAGGCCTTTGGGCCTTTGAAGGCTTGATGCCCCAGTGTAGAGGAATGCCAGGGTGGTGAAGTAGGGGTGGGTGGGTCGGTGGAGAAGCACCCTCATAGAAGCAGGGTAAGGGTGGATAGGATAGGGGGTTCACAGAGGAGACACCAGGAAGGGAGGATGCATTTTAAATGTAAATAAATAAAATATCCAATAGAAAGATTTGCCAATGAAGTAGACATTAAGCATCAGGAAAAAAAAAAAAAACGTTGACTGTGTATTTAGGTATGAGTATCTGGGAGAAAGAGAACATTAGGGCTCAGGAAACAGAGTATTCATATTCAATAGTGAACAGGCAAGGGTCTGAAGAGATGGCTCAGCAGTTAAGAGCACTAACTGCCCTTCCAGGGACCTGAGTTCAGTTCCTGTCACCCTCATAGTGGCTCACTGCCATCTGTACCTTCAATTCCAGAGGACATGACATCCTCTTCTGTCCATCCTGGGCACTGAGTACACATGATGTACAGCCAGCAGGGCAGTTAAAATACTCTTACGTAAAGGTGAGAAACGTCTTGAGAGAGGATACAGGACATGATCGGAATGGGCGTGGCCAGCTATGCTTGAACTAGTCACCACCACGGACGCCCTGTGCAGAACCCGGCATAGACCTTCCAAAGGTACTTGCATCTGAACAGTCTCTTTTCTCTGTGCTTATTTTGCAGCTTCTTTAGGCCTGTATCTCAGAACATTTAAATATTTTTATTTCATTTAAGTTTTGCTTTATCTGTCTTTATATCATCCTGACACTTCCCATGTTTCCACAGCTATGATTTTACGGTCTAGAGTATTGCATACAATGCTTTCGTTTCAATGGTTTCCTTTTGTGTCCCTATTTCAAAGACTTTAACTATTTGAGCAACAGCAAGCACAGTTGATGTATAATAGTGTCGTAAATCTAATGCTGTAATCCTAAAGAAGCACGAAGTAGACGCAAGTTGAGTGATACTAAACTAGAATACGGATTTATGCAAACCCCATTTAAAAATTGAATTCATCCCCTGGGAATAGATCCCACAGAAGGTCTTTATGTAAACCTGGAAATGTTCATGACTTCTGTAAATAAAATTCCACTGTAGTCCACATGGGCATGGTTTCTACTCATTTGTCCTCATGCCATAAATAATTAGGATGTCAGGGAAGCTACATGAATTGGCTACTTTTAGACAGTTCATTAACAACTTCAGGACTGTGGTCCAGGAGGGAAGGTAAATCATTTGATTTTCTCTTTGATAGCCCTGGACCAACCTATAGGCATGTTGTTGCCCATCACATCAGTGGTAAGCAAGGTGTAACAGTATCTGGGAGTCAAGGGGACAGAGACTGAAGTTGAAGATGGTGGAGTAGTCTGGGACACAAAGGTCAGAGTAGCTGAGTAGAACAGTCTTCAATCCAGGAGGAAATCCAGAAATTTGTATTTATAGCCACTTGTGCTGGTATCGAGTGATAAACTGGACACATGTAAGTGCCCATTACTTACTACACAAATCTGCCACACAGCAAAAAGTACTGGAGAGTTTTTATCAGCAAAAAAACAATCCCAGAATTTATACAGAAGCTGAAGACACTATTCTCATTGGGAAGAGAACAGATAACAAATGCCCAGGCACTCAGGAGAAATATCTGAAGAGTCATTCCTGAGTGGCAGTGCAGAAGTAACTCTGAAGCCTAGAGCGGAAGTAACCCTGAAGCCTAGAGCGGAAGTAACCCTGAAGCCTAGAGCGGAAGTAACTCTGAAGCCTAGAGCAGAAGTAACCCTGAGGCCGAGATTAGGCATCCCCTAGCTTTTAACGTGTAGCTTCTGACTGGTCAAGCTGATCTGAAAATAACCTGAGGACCTACCCAAGCAAAGTTTAATATTCTTTAAAGAAAAGCCAAGGTCCAGTCACCTAACTGCATAGTGCCACAGGATTCAACATCCTCACTACAGTACCAAAAGAAAGGAGGGAGTGACCAAGAGAAACATCTGTGAATGGAAAAGAAACACTCGAAATAACGAACTCCACAGGTTTTAGAAGAGCTGCCAATCATACTCCAGCAGGTTTAAGGGGTGTCTGAGATGTCACAGAGTCAGGCAAACACAAGGCAGTGGTCAGTGTGATTTTTGCAGTGGTCCCTATGGAAAAGCAGATCCAAGAAGTATGTACTATAGTAGGCCCAGAAACTGAACGAGGCTGGATGGGAAGGAACTTTCTTCCCTTTCCAGGTCAGTCAGCTTTATGCCTAACCTTCCATCCTAGAGAACATCAAAGAGAGGAATTGCCTCCTCCGTTCTAGCAGATGCATAATAGGGTTTGAATCTTCATTATCTGACAGGCACACTTGGTTCCCGTCTTGTGATGCTGTTTTGAAGGTCGGAAAGCCTTACACTGCAGACCTGAGTGGAGCTGGTCACTGGGATGAGCCTTTGAGGTCTTGGCACTGGACAGACTATGGAGATGCTCCTCAGCTGTTGTTAGTTCTGGCCTCTGTTGTTGCTGATTCTCACAGTTTCCCTCATTTGTGTCTCTTACTGGTTGCTTTTGTTACCTGTCTACTAACTTCTGGCTTATCGTTTGTCTGTAGCCCTTTGGCTGTGCTTCATTCTGAGGTGGCTCTGTAGCTCATATTCTTGCCAACTTTCCTAAATCTGTTGCTAGATAGTTTTCTACTATCTTATATTTTCTATTGTTTTATTATCTACACCCCGTAGAAAGCCACCGAGGACCCTGCTTGCTGTTGGCAGCCACTGTTGATACACATTTGCTTTCCTTCTCCCTCAGCCAGCATTTCCCTCATTCCTCTTTGTATTTTTGCTACAAGTTTTCAATTTAATGACACCATTTATTGCTCTGTCATTGTTTGGATTGTGGGGTTGGCTGGTTGGTTGCTGTTTCTTTTCTTTAAATCAACACTTTTCCTTTGATCTCGGTAAAAGTCAAGGAAGATAGATTCCATTTTTACAGGTCTATTTTCTAAGTTACTGTCCTTCATGACGCTAGATAAGCCAAGGTAGTTGTGTCAAAGACAGGAAGTCAAAATGCCCTCCTATCTTAAGGTTGCATTTTCTGAAAGCAAGCTGGCCTCTATCTAATCTCCAGAAAACGCTGCCCCTCCCCAGCTGCAACCAAACACATATTACCTGATCTCTTAATAAAACCCAAGTAAGAGTTTTTCGAGAAAGAGGTTGGAGTGTAAGTGAAACCACCTGGAAAACACTTAATTGTTCAGTCACCAATAATCTGAATAGACAGGGAGTATTTTAACATGCCATTTAGACTCAAGTAGAATTAAAAGTCAATATTTAGAAACACATACATTTGGGGGTAAAACTCGGGGCTTCGATTCCAGGCTAAGTTGTAACACAAATGCCATGATTTGTTATGGAGTTGGTTGTGGAGAAAGAAAGCGTGGGTATGGGGTGCATTAATAAATACCCACAATTCACCAGAAAGAACATTATGCCAAGGAGAGTCAGAGGCATTATGTTTGAGATCCTTGGCAGCAGGATTTTTCTGTGTTGGTTTTTAAGATGCCTGCTGGCTGAGTCAGAGAAAAGAATGGGGCTACAAAGTTTGGTGGGGGCGGGGTGGGGGATGGGCTAAGCAGAGGCAAAACAGAAGAGAGCTCTTCAGATGTGAGCAGCTGGAACAGCTCCATACCAACTCACCGGGTTTTGACAACAACTCTCATTAACCTGAAGTTGCAGACAGAAAGGTTTGTCTTTGTTAACGTTGGCCTCTTACCCTTGCCATACCTTCCCTGTATTTAGCAGAATCTTTGAAGAGGCTGTGTGTTGTGTGCTTTGTGTGTGTGTGTGTGTGTGTGTGTGTGTGTGTGTGTGTGTGAGTGAGAGAGAGAGAGAGAGAGAGAGAGAGAGAGAGAGAGAGAGAGAGAGAGAGAGAGAGCAAACTTAGGACCCTCTGTACTGATACTAGCTAATGGATTATAGTGGCGATCATATTAAAAGAAGGCCCTGGGTTTGTGTATTCTATTTCCCGGCTCCTGTTTTAACTGTGTGTTCAAGTGTTTAGAGCACACCATAAATTTGGTACAGATCATATCCTGATTTTTTTTCAGTTGAAGAAACCTGAGCCTCAGAGTTAGATGACTTACTCAACATCACATATATGATTCACAATGGAGTGTGAACTAAAGATGCTTGGACAGTCTAATCCACTGGTTGCCCACCTCTAGATTGTCATCCCTTTGTGGGTCGAATGACCCTTTCACAGGGGTTGTATACCAGATATCCTTCATATCAGATATTTACAATAGGATTCACAACAGTATAAAAAACACAGTTATGAAGTAGCCCTGAAAATAATTTTCTGGTTGGTGGTCACCATACCAGGAGGCACTGCAATAAAGGACTGCAGCATTGGGGACATTGAGAACCACTGGTGGAATCTGTCCCTTCCCAAGGTTCTGTCCAATTTTAGCCATGGAGAAGCAGGCTGCACTTCAAAGTGACATCCAGGGCTCTGTTTGAACACCCAGACCCCACCCATCCTCAGCCTGGGATTGCTCTCTAGGATCAAATGGAGCCACCAGAATGAGAGAAACCAGGACCTAGAGAAAGTTCCTGGGGGGACACTGAAAAGTTGTCAGTAATTGGCTGGGGGTCACTGGGGCCATGAAGAACTATAAGAAAAATCCCCCCATAGCACTGTTTCTGTGGTGATTATACACTTGCAAGGCTCAAATTAGACTACACGACATGAATCTAAGTTTGGAAGTGGAGCAGAATGTTTAGAATTCTGCCAGTCCTGAAACCAAGGAGGGCGGTTGCTGTATGAACTTATCTGCCCTGTGTACCTGTGCATTCACCTGCATGTGCAAGTTGAGGGAAGCAAGTGGGATCTGTTTAAGCCATGGACATATCAGATACTGATGTTGCTTTTCTTGATATCCTATTGTGAGATAGCAAACTGCTGCAAACAAAACCACTGTCTCTATACAGTAGGACAATAGGTCATAAAGAACCCCCAATGGCCAGAGTCACAAACAACACTCACTGAGACCTATTTATACATGGAGTTTTTGTTTGCTTCTATTGGCCTCCACTGAGTACAGGAACCAGTCCCCTTTCCTGGCAACATTGAATGGGCATAGGAGAAAAGGCCACAGGGCTGCCCCAAAGCCATGCCACCATCTGCAGCTTTCAGAAACCTTAAAAGAGCTCTTTAAACAATTAGAAGAGAACATCTTAGTTGATGGTACTGTTGCTGAAACAAAATACCAAAAACCAAGTTGGGGAAGAAAGGATTTATTTGGCTTATATTTTCACCTGTAGTCAATTGTTCCTTGAAGGAAGCTAGGACAGGAACTCAAGCAGGGCAGGAACCTGGAGGCAGGAGCTAATGAAGAGGCCATGGATGGGTGCTGCTTTCTAGCTTGTTCCCAATGGCTTGTTCAGCATGCTTTCTTATAGAATAAGACCACCAGGCTAGGAATGGCACTAACATCCCTCAATAGACTGTACCTCTCTTCCATATCAATCACTAATTTAAAAAAAAAAAAAGCTTTACAGGTTTGCCTATAATCCAGATCTTATGGAGGTATTTTCTTAATTGAGGTTTCCTCCTTTCAGATTGAATTTAGCTTGTGTCTCATGGAGCTACAATTATCCGGCACAAGTATCTTGAATGACTTGAAACCCTACCTCCTCACACCCACCTTATGCCTCAGCAAACTGTTTCCCTTACAGTTTTGATTTCCAATAATATAAGACAGTCTTTGTTAAAAGCCCTTTGTCACCGAGAGGATGTAGAGGGAAGCCTGCCAGAGCATGCCCTTTCTGAGACAGAACAGGAAGCTGCTAAAACAGACTCTTATATGAGGCACGGTGATGGCATTTGTCCTGATGATTTGTCACATATTGTGACTGTGTTTCACCTGGCAGGATTTTGTTTTAACTGGCACTTCATGGAGAATTCAGTGCACAAAAGGCACCCCCCATTCTCACTGAAACACAAGAACAAACGTACCCTGAAAGGTAAAGAAATTCTCAGCTGAAGTAAGATGCATAAAAAAGGTTTTTTTAAAATTCTTTCTTTCATTGATTACAAAGAAAAATCAGATCCTCAAACAAAGTGGTGACAGTCCCAACAACCTTTTACTTCCTGTGGTTTTCTCACTCTCTAGTTCCCCTGGGAGAATAATATCCGGCTGCTCCTGGTTTTCTTTTTCTTTTTACGTGTAATTATATGCAGGAGTGTTTTCCTGAATGCCTCTGTTTGTGCCGTGTGTGTGTGTGTGTGTGTGTGTGTGTGTGTGTGTGTGTGTGCAGTGCCTGTTAAGGTCAGAAGAGGGTGTCAGATCTCTTGGAACTAGAGTTACAGATCAGATAATTGCAGGCTGCCCTGTGGGTGCTGGGAACTGAATCCAGGTCCTCTGCAAGAGCAACAATTGCCCTCAACTGCTGGGCCATCTCTCAGACCCTTGATTTTAGTTTACTGTTAGTAACATTTTTCGTTCAGGAGCCCAAGTTTTGACTCATCCATTAGGGTTAGACAGCTGTTAACAGCTACCTCCAAAACATACTCTTCAAAGCTTGCTACAGCTTCAAGAAGTCCTGCCATGACAAAGCGTCAGGTGATGATAGAGTTTACAGCAAACCTCTGCTAATTTGTAAATGACCAAAAGGAGGAACACACGAAATTGTTTCCCAAGCAGAGTGTCAATTGCTATAGCTACTGGTGACACATTTCTTTTAACCTGTCTGTGTCTGAGATGCTGGGACATAAGAAAGCATGGACTTGGAGGTGACCTAATATAAATCATTCTCTTAGTCAAAATGTATGAGACATCTACACAAAGGCATGCCTCTAAGCTAAAATGACCAAAAGTGGCAATAATTCTGGCCACCAAATAGCTTGTAACCATAAATAACATACTATATGCCTTTTCTGCTTTGCTATTTCTTCTTTTGACTGGTCCTACACTGTAAGCCTGAAATCGTTGGCAGGGAGTAATAACGGTATCAACTGGATAATAAACAACCTCTACCCCACTCAAGTTAAGCTGAGTGTCTTGGCTATGTAAAATCTGTTTCACCAAAGCTGAAACCCAGGTCCAAGTCTTTGTCACCCACCCAGCAAGGACTGCATAGGACTGCAGAGGTGCCCTGGGTGGAGCCTGAGCTTTGGGGTCAACAGATATAAATCTTATTTCTGTCTCTTTTGGTCAAATTCTGGATTTCCTCCTCTACTCAGTGTCCTCCTGGTACATAGATGGGATGATAGCATCCAAAGGCAATAAAGCTAATGGAGCAACACAAACTGAACAATTCTAGAATATGGTAATTGTTCAATAAATAACCATCAATAATAACAAATCCTTATAGGTTTTTTTTCCCATTACTTTAACTTTGTTAGCTGAGCTGAAATATCTCTACCCGAGGCAGGACATTCTCCATCCTGTGTGTCACATTGACGTATCAAGACAGTGCGTCCAGGAACAGCCCAAGGCAGGCCCATTCTAGTGCAGATTTGACCAAATCAGTTGGGCTGGCCTGCTATTTTGAGGAGTAGATTCTGACACCCTGTCCCTTTGAACACACAGAAGTCAAGAAATGCAAAACTAACACTCCCATAGTACCTATAACTCACTCATGAAGCACAACAATGCATAAACTCTACTAGCAATACAACATAAAAACCACGAGGCACACCAGAATCGCAAATGTTAAGACTGTGGCTGAGGTCGTAAATTTGAGTTTCCCAGACGTAGTACAGTTTCTGCTGTAGTTCATGACTGCATTAACAGAGTGTTCACACTAGAATCTGCAGCATAATTCAGAGGCTTTCGTGCTTGAAGACTGAGGCAGTTTTTCTCGGCAGGGACCTCTTTTCAAATATTCACAAGGATTTCAAGAGAAGAACCTTCCGAAGAAATATTGGTCCCAGAGGGTTATGCAGCTAAATCTACCCAGCATGAAAGGATTTAGCTACATTTATTTTCTAGCAAGCTCTGGAAGCAAGGTGCACCTTTCTTCTAAATGCTTCATCTGTGAGAGGCCAAACCACTGCCTTACCAAATCTTCCATGTGGGTCCTGAGGGGGCTACAGGCTATAGTAGCCCTCTCTCTCCAACAAGGATGGGAACAATGAAGTATATAAAGACCAAATAAATCAGTTATCCAAGTTGATAATGTGTGGGTTTACAGTAGATGCTAGCCCAGTTTGTCTACAGGATGTAAGAGTCAGTGTGATAACTGATCCCTGGATTCTTAAGCTTCACAAATTCTGGCAAAGGCTCAAAATATTGGGGTGGGAGCTAGTGAGGTTTAAAGCAGGAAGTGTTTGCTGTGCTTCTGGCTTGCCTTCCACCTGCCCTGTGTGCCCTGTTTTAGAGGCAAAGCAAAGTGATAAGGGCACTATCGTCACAGAGGGTGGAGACCACAGGAACTTCTGACCCTGTCCACTGCAGGAGCAAATACTCTTTGATCCTGAGGTCCAACCTTGACAGTTTTCATGCCTAGAGTAGGCCTTCCTCTGAAGGCTCTCCATTCTTTATCTTGAACATTCTCCTTGTCTTAGAAGGCACAGACTTCCACACAAGGAGTTTGTTTATCTACAGGAAAGGGGCTTTATCATAGACCATAGTAACCAAGACAGTCGGAAAGATTCATATGTATGACTCATTTTTGTCCCCTTATAAGTTTATTATTTATATATGGGTTATTATAGTTTAATTCAAATTTTTAAATTGCTGCATACATCCCTGACTCTTAAAGAGAGGCTAGAAGATGAATATCAATTTCATCTCAGTGTGGTGTAACAGGATCCTTCCAACCTTCTCTTTCTCCCTCTGCCTGTACAGAACAGAGACAGAAGCTCAGTCAGCTCAGTATGCAAGCTGTTCCTTAGAAGACTCCCAGATCCAACCCAAATGTGCACTTTCCACTAGAATTTCTATAAGCAGAAGGCAAAGTACAATAAAGATGTGCTTTTGACTTTCAGGTTTCCGAAACAGGGTCTTCTCATGTAGCCTATACTAACCCCAAACTCATGATCCTCCTGCCCCCTCCTCTGGAGTCCTGGGATTATGGGCATGCATCCATGCTTATCCCCAAATGTCAGTCCCTCCACCTCATCCAACACTCAAGCCCTGCGTTGCTAGCCTCTTCTGGGCACCTCACATCTGTCCTTCCTTTCACATGTCTACAATCATTGTAGGGGCCCAGCCACAAAGGAGTCAAACTAGGACGTTCCGAAAACTTTTCTCTACATTTTTTTTTTACATTATTGTTATTTTATTTTTTGGTATGAGTCATAGAATCTAGACTAAGTTCTTGATTTTCCCTTCGGACTTAGCTCTGATACCTATTCACACCTTCAGGGAGGCGCTCCTTATTGGCTTTCATTTCTCCCAGCGGAGGGAGACTGACTGTTCAAAGCAAAAATGCTTCATCGTTAGATTAAAGTCTAGGACCCCTATGGTTGAATTAGGGGAAGGACTGAAGAAGCTGAAAGGGAGAGTGACCCCATAGGAAGACCAGCAGACTCAACTAACCCAGACCTCAAGAAGCTCCCAGAGACTGAGCCACCATTCAGAAATATACATAGGCTGGTCCAAGGCCCTTGGCACATATGTAGTAGAGGACTGCCTGGTGTGGCCTAATTGGAGATGTGTTTACTTGAGGGCCTGATAGGGGAGAAAAAACTCTCTAGGAGGCAAGGGTAGGAGGAATGGGATGAGGAACTGTGGGAGGGGGACTAAGGGGGGCAATGACTAAAATGTGAATAAAATAATGTGAATAAAAATATTATTAAAAAAAGCAAAGGTGTCCATGTATTTAGGTGCTTATTCTCTGCCCTTGTTGTCATTAAACTTCCTGCTTGCCCCACTAAAGCCTTCCTTTGTTTCACCTTGCAACCCATTTCTGCATCATTTATTTTAACTTAGTCTGCCACTTGTCACCTGACAACTCCTGTGTTGTCTCTTTACACTACAGTCATCTGGTTTGAAAGATATGTCTCCCCTCCTCCTGCAGGATGTTATATTTGTCTCAAGAACACTATCCAAAGCGTTCGACCTTCTGGCCATTCCTACCCGTTTGACTGTCTCTGCCACTCCATCCTTGTCCAGTTATCCTTGATCCCCTTCAATGTTTCTTTTCATTCGTTTATGCCCATTTTTATCCACAAAAGGTGAGTATCTCTCAAGGGCCCTTGCATTGGCCAAAAACTTTTCTGGCCAAATTCAGTAAGTGATTCAATTTTAGGGCTTTGAGATCATTGGTATTCTGAGCACTATAATAACCTGTTTCTCCGAGAGATTTACACAGACAAGTACAACTTGGCCTCTTTCAATTAGGAAGGCATGCAGTAGAAAGAAATAGGTTCCTGGAAATTAACACACATCATAAATATGGGCTCGGTTGTTTCATTAAACTAGGTTTGCATCCCAAACCTGAATCTTTCTTTCCTATCTTTCTCCTCATGTTTCAAAACTCACATCAGTTAACTTACTGAAAGGTGATCTTTAACCCTTGTGCCTAATTTGCATTTTCCTTAGATTTATTTACAGTGATATACTGTATCTGCTGTCTCATGAAAACCAAAGCTCTGAGTACATATGGTTTTCCTATATTAATGACAAGCTGACCAACTCAGAGGTCCCAGCATCTCTTTTTAAAAAGGATCCAAAAAAAAAAATCTCATCTTTGTACAAATGACTAAAGATTTACCAGTACCTACCAAAAACTGGGAACACAGCTGATCCCAGACTCACCAGGTAGACTTGACAACACACACTGGGGTAAGGCTTCAGCCATTCTTGTGATAAACACATTCTCTCCCAACTTAGCCTGTGTTTTCCCACTTATGAATCATACTGAGTTCTCAACTAGAATTCCAGTCTTTTTCACAATTATTGCCATTAAAAATACATTTTTTTCACATCTTGAACTTCCACAGTACAAGTCTTTTAAAAGAATCCCAATCTGTCTTGGTAGGTTTGCTCTCTTCTTCCAACAGTAAGAAACACCTTCTGTTTTGATTCCAATTCATTAACCTCATGGTACAAGCTATTAGCTCAGAAACTCAGCTACAGTTAAAAGCAATTTGTCAACAGATGCTCAACGAAAAAAACTTTCAAACAGCCTGAGGCAACCCAGATGTAGAACAGGCCAAAGCCAGTTGTTGTTTTTTTTTTTTTTTTTTTTTTTTTTTTTTTTTTTTTTTTTTTATCACTTAAGAAATTCCATTTCAAGGCACTAGAATACAGGTGACATGAAGCAAAAATTGAGCAGAGGATTTGGGGACCTGGAGAAAAACAGCCAGAGAACAGAGAGGGAAGGAAATGACTCCAGACCAAGTATTATGACACAGCCGCCACCAAAATGTCATGGTGAAACCCATTTGTCTCATTATGTTAACGTAAAAATCAGTTTAATTATTTTCAAAACATGAAATTCTCCCAAAGACATAAAGAAACAAATATCCCAGCTTGCTCCTAGTGAGCTCATTCTGGTAAGTAGATGGAGAATTAGAGATCATTCTGATCTACATAGTAAGACCCTCTCTCAAAAAGACTAAGGGCAAGTGATATGACTAAGGGTCAGAGTTCTTGCCTAACTAAACCTGGGACTGATGCCCAGCATTGCAAAAGGAGGCAAAACAGAACAAACATTTCGAGAATTTACTAAGAAACCCACCACAAACTTATCAAATAACAGGATTCAAAAATGATCCTTCCACTACTTTTGAAAAAACATAAAAATGTTCAGCCTCCACATACATTCCAAATGTTCTCTATCAAGACCCAGAAACGAAGTCACTTATTTAGAAAAAGAAATCCCATCTGGAATCTTGGGCAGGTGGGGGAGGGTAAGGTTTGCATGAAACCTCACTGGATATCTCTTTGTACCATCGTCTGACCCTAAACTTAAAATACTTAAAATTATGATTTCATTAAAAATATTAACAATTAAAATGAAATCATTTCAATAAACCCTGACTGTTGAGTACTTTCGGCATTTGAATATGAAATGTGTCTAGACCCAAACTCACATTTCAGAGTTGGGACACCTTTGAAATACTTCTCCCAATCTGAGCTTCTGTCTCTTCTTTGCTGTGCTTGCTCTGTTAGTCTCAGTTTCAGGACCGTTGTTATGGTTACCAGGAGGGGTGAGCAGTGCAGGCTCCTCTTTGACCCCATGTTACACACCTGTGACTTCCTAGACTTTCTCCATCCTATATTCATGACTACTTGCTGACTATTTTGTCTCCATCAGGGTTCTTCTCCTAGCTCTGTTCCTAGCGCACTCTCCCTCCCTTACATCCCTCACTTTTGCTCCTAACCACAAATAAACCTTTCGTCTTGCCCTTGACTTCATACATTAAAAGTCTGACTTCATCTGATGTTATCTCAATGTCAATAGAACCCATAGGGTTCTATTCAGGTAATGTGAACTATATTAAGGTAAATTTTACAGAAAGCAAAACAAACAAGTAAAAAACAGACAGACAAACAAACAAACAAACAAAAAAACCCTGCTTCTCTTACTACCTTTTTACTCAGTCTTTTGTAAATTTGATACACATATTTTTTCTCCATAGTTTCAATTTAAGTTCAGCATCCATTATTCTAAGCATCAGAGATGACTGGAAATTTGAATCTTCATGCTTGATATTTGAATATATGAGGTGACATTCCCAAACATGCCAGGGTATTGCAAAGCTCTTGGCCACCCACAGAACATTATGGTAAGACCCTGTTACTAACAATACCATATAGTTAGATTACAGATACTTGGTGAGATTAAGCTGCCACTGACTTGGAGGTTCTGACTTGACTGCCTAGCTTCCCTATTTGGGGGGTACTACATACACAACATGAGGAGAAAGTAATCATCAAGATTAGTCAGCTGTGAACCTTTTCACTACAATAAAGACTGGCCAGTAAGATATGTTGCCTGTCACAATGGTAGCATAAAAGTTATGGGAGTAATCAACCATTTTCTGAACTGGATATAAGGCATGCTCCATACCTGGTACCATTATTAAGCCAAGAACCTATGACTACATGGGTAATATAGATAGAAATTTGTGCCATCATTTTGCTAAGTGAACATAGTATTAAGCCAACTTCCAAGCACTTATTGTTACATTCACAGATTAATATATCTCTTATCACTTGCCAGAGAAGCTTCTAATTGCAGTAAATAGCAATAACCCAAAGGTGCAGAGAAAAGGACGATTACTGCTCATCTCCAAATACAGCATATACCGTACACCTCCCTTCCTAGGCTTGGAGGTAATCGTGAAGAATGGGAAGAAAGAATGTGGGAGCCAGTGGCTGTAGAAAACTACAAGGAAATATTATCTTCATCATACAGTGGGGCCTCTGCACAACTGTGGCTGTGAACAGAAAGTACAAGACCTGTGCAAGCTAAAGTCAGACCAAATTCCAGCATGAAGAGGGAAAGGAAGAAACCTACTTCTAGCTGAGAAATTATTGGGAACTGTCAACTGCTAGGAGAGGGAGGGTTAGTTTCTTCTAAGAGGGTAGTCCCTGAAAGTTACCCATACTCCAGTGAGAGGACATACACCCAAGAAAATTCTAAACGAATTCATAAAAGTGAATTTAAAAAAAATGAAATCTCTTGGTAACAGAATTCAAACTAAAACACAAAATTCATTTCTGTTTCATATATACTTTTCCACATAGGCTGAAGTTAGTTTTAGACAATATTTTTATCTTTTAACCATAGTCTATCATGAGAGCCAGGTGGAGAATTTTTCTTTTGTGGTAGCATGTCAGAACTCATGAAGCTTGGGGCTTTAGATTTTTTGGGTTAAATATGTTCAATCTTTATTTAAAATGGCTTTGATTTATGAAGGAGAAAGAGAAGAGTTTTCACTGAGAGCCAAGAAGTAAGAACTTCTGGACATGATACTTGAAACTCTGTGTGTGAGCTGTGCTTTCGTCCAGTTTGCTTCCTATGAATTAAACTATAAATTAAATTTCAAATGGATTGACTGCCTTCATCATCATTCCTCCAAAGCTTTCCTGGGACATCTAAATGGGACTTTTTCAAATGACTTCTCATTTGAAGTTGGGTGTAACCTGCTAAAAAACGATCCATCACTCTATCCCTAAGTCCCAAGTAGACTATTGCAGAGACTCTTTCCTTAGCCAGCCTTCTCCAGTAATGGTCCTAATAGGAATTGCTAAACTGGTTTGGTTTTATTGCTATATAGCTGAGATAATGAATTTCTCATGGGGAGTGACCCAGCAGAGTTCCTACCAGGCTTAATCTGACTTAAATCCTTAAATACTAGAAGAGTGAAGATTGTCCTATGGTGAGAAAATACACTCAGCCAGCTTTTCCACCTCCAATACCTGCTAGAAAATCCAGCTGGTTTCACCCACATTCTGCGCCAACATGGTTAGAGGGTTCGGACATGTCCTAGACAAGCATTTTGAACAGCTCCTGGACTCTTTGAAAAGGAAGTAGAGACATTCCAAATAGCCAACCAAGCTACCCAAATCTTACTCCAGATGTGAAGCCTCCAGGCCCTCCTTGGCCCCTGCACCTCCTTCTGCATACCTACATTTGGGATTTGTTAGTTTCACACTGTACCCCTGCTGCAGGCCATTTCTGAGGGGGAAAGAAATAATATAGGTTGCCAGAAAATGGTTTTATTCACTTTTGATTAGCATGCCTAATAAAGACCTAGGTGAATGAGGTCACTGTAACCAAGGAGAAAAAAAAGAAGAAGTTTCATGGTATTTAGTGAATTTTGTTTTGAAATGCCTGGTTTCCAACATATGCTGGGCCATGGTAGGGGAGGATGTGACAGTTAGAGATTTCCTTCTTTGTTCTCTGTTGAGACAGTTTCCTTCATATATCCTATGTGGAAGAGAAACTGTTCATGATTGCTCATAAGAAGTCTGCATCCTGAAAAAGTCTCAGAAACACTGAAAAATGTTGAAAAACCTTAATCTGAATGTCTACAGAATGTCCAATGTTCTTTTATCCTTTTCTAATGTAGAGATTAATAGAGTCGGGGGAAGGAGAGTAAGAATGAAATTCAAGTAAATCCAAATTGGCTATGAGTGTGTTAACCAGTTCTTATGTGGAAGAGGGGCCCGACTTTTATACAAGGTAAGTAGAGATTGAAGGGTTAGAAGAGCAGGGTTGCCTCACCATGTCTATCTTTGTTTCTGATTTCTTTCTATGGTTATTTTCTGGTTGTGTGTGTGTGTGTGTGTGTGTGTGTGTGTGTGTGTGTGTGAGAGAGAGAGAGAGAGAGAGAGAGAGAGAGTTTGGTTTTTTGAGCATTTAGGGTTACCAAAGAATGATTCACAGACCAGCCTTGGAACATGCTCTGTTTGAAATGTGCAGCCTACTTAGTCCCTGCACATCCCTCCATGAAGCCTGTGCTGAGAATCCAGGGCTGTAGCAGTCCCCATAGAACTCACTCTGAAATGTTTCAGAGAGAAATTAGAAATTGATTCAGGCAGTTAGTGTGAGCATGCTGGCTAGGACACGGCTAGAAGTTGGATTAGCTCTTGTGGCACCTGGGACTTACTTACTCTAAGTGCATAAATCAGCCTCTGAGAAATAGTATTCTGTTTCTTGAGCTTAGTTTTAGCTGAATTATAAGCGACCCCCTGGGATTGTTTTATTCCCTTCTCACCTGAATTCCTGTACGAGGATTAAAAAGCCACAATGTCTATTTTTATTGGCATATTTCCTCTTACCCCACCCCATTTTAATAACTTCATCTCCTTAAGTCCATATTCTCTCCATGGTGTTTTACAGAAATTGGCCAAACATCTGATGCCTGAAGCTAACGGGACCCTGACTGCTTCTACAATGAGTGCACATAGACATGGTGGTCCTTTGGGTACCAATAACATCCTGGGGACATAAAATGGAGGTTTCTGCTTTTTTCCTAGTTCTCCAGGGGCTTTATGACATCATCATGCATTTTGACATTGTCACTTAAGCATATAGACTTTACGATCAGATGCCAAAGCACATGTTTCTTTTTCACACACAAGGGAAGAAGTACTAAAAGCAGTGGCTCCCAATTGTGTAAAGAAACAATTCAAAGAGAACATCGTTAGAATTTGCTGAAGAGGAAGAGAAAGAAATGGGAGGAGAATGTGGGGGAGTTAGGCACCTGTGAGTGGGAGACACATGAGTTAAAATTATCCATCCCACACCTGGCTCTATGGCACGTGCTGCTTTCCTTTGGTTATTGTCTATTTAAAATGGTGACTCTAAACAAGAGTCTCTGGTGTTCCAAAAACTCTGATTCGAAGAAGTCGTTGAGAGACACTCACAGGAGGATATCAACATTCAAATAACTTCGTTCCTGTTTTTTTTTTTTTTTTTTTTTTTTTTACTCAGATCTTCCTTGTAATTATTAGTTAAAGGTCATTAGCTCTGCAATTAGGAGCAGTGATGTTTTCAATATGAACATCTGGTAACTGGGATACTCTGGGGCCTTTGTCCAAAAGAATGGCATCCTGCATCATTTCAGACCAAACAATGTTGGAAATCTCCAAAGAAATCTTTAGCAAAAGAATACATAAAAAAATTTTAAAATGACGATACATCTAGAGCAATTGTGAAAAGTTCATAGACTAGGCAAAATAAGGTATGTAGTAAAACATGGATCGATACCTGGGCTGTGACCACTGTTCCGTGACTTAGGAAAAGATAAGATAGATGTAATGCCATTTTCCCCACCTGTTTATCCAAGATGCAAATTATAATTTGTGTTATGTATGGACTCTATGAAAACATTGGCTCCTCTCATTTGCCATGGGTTATGGATTATGCTGTTAGGGCGTCCTGGACCTAGCCATGAACAGGGCTGTGTAATTCCAACACTGTGTTCCTGACCGTGATAGTATGCCTTAGATATTACATATTACAAAAAGCCTCCAAGATGCTAGTGTCACCCGCAAGCCTAGGGCAGTTACAGAGCAAACACAGAGGCGTACAGGAAAGTGTGTGAAGATAGAGAGCGAGTGCTGTAACGCTCAGCTAATATTGCTCCCTGAAAACCCCCAGTTCACTTCTCTGAGAGGACCCAGGTTGTTCTTCAGTTCTCAAGTCTCCAACAAGTACACAGGCCAGCAGTCAAATAGCAAACAGGAGGCCTCCATTTCCCCTTCATGTGTACGCATCCCTCCTCTTTCTTGTAAAAGGGAACCAGGCTGTTTGTAGAAAATCAGTGGACAGGAAAAGGAAAGCACAACCTATTCAGTCAAACCTACGACAATTTGTTCTCCTATTGATTTTCCCCATGAAATTTAAATAAGCCAGAAAAAAAATAAATGGATATATGAAGCCACCTCTTATCTTTGTGGACTGTCTTTGGGGCATAATGAAATTCACATTGGAAAATTTTATGATACATGATTTCCATTTGGGAACATCCTTATGTTCTTAAGAAAAACAAGTTTAGGGTTTGCTATTAGTTCAGGTTTGGTTGATTTGTTTTTTCAATTTGGAAGCTGCAAAACGATTTGGCCTAACATTATAAAACTGGGAAATACATGGAGTCTGAGGACTATTATTGTTAGAGATGGAAGATACCCATGATGTCATCCCTCAGTCCCAGGGGAATCAATAGGAGGATCCTTTCCCAGTACAGATTTTTCTAGTTCTTTATCCTATTGACTTTCAGCTGTCTCCAGGGATAGGGTCTCCACCACTTCCTTTACTGCATATTTCTCTAGTCATAATTCTTACTGTCAAATATTTCATGGTATTTAGCATAAATGTTCTTTTTCTTGAGATGGGAACTGTTTTCTCTTACTCAAAGTTTAGTTTCACCTGTCAGAACAAGCACTCCACCCTTTTGAGACTTTCTGTTTTGTTTCTCCCTTGAGGCACCATTGCAGCAGAGGATGGTCATGGGACACATAACCAGAAGTAACAGTCATGAGTGGATTTTAGCATGGTTTGGAAAATATGTCTCTATGGTCAACAATAGAACTGTTGTAAAGTTGCAGGGATCACAGTGTTAACCAGACAGTTCACCTACTGTGATACATACTTAGTTTGAGTTTTATTGCAGTGAAGAGACACCATGACCATGGCAACTCCTATAAAGGAAAACAGTTATTTGGGGCTGGCTTACAGTTTACAGGTTTAGTCCAGTATTATCAAGGCAGAAAGCATGACAGCATGCAGGTGCTGGGGGAATTGAGAGTTTCATACCTTGATCCGACATCTAACTCTTGATCCGAAGGAGAAAACTCTTCCACAGGCACCAGGGGGAGGGTCGCATTCTACACTGGGTAGAGATTGATTGCTATTTGACATGAAAGCCCACCCCAAAGTAACATACTTCCTCCAAGACCATACCTCCTAATAGTGTCACTCCTCATTGGGCCAACCATTCAAACACATGAGTCTATAGGGAACATATCCATTCAAACCACCACCTGTGTCGAATGAGAACTTTACACTGTGTTTTCGTTAATAGTTAATGGGAATGGGAGAATACACCTGTAATTCTGTTCTAGAATAAAGTGTAGGCAGGAGCATAATGAAATGAGGTCTGGACTATATAGCAAGACTGTTTCATTTTAAAAGAAGAAAGCAAATGATGAAAGAAAGAAAGAAAGAAAGGAAGGAAGGAAGGAAGGAAGGAAGGAAGATGAAAGAAAGGAAAGATACTAGCTGGAACAATGAGTCAAGAGAAGAAACTGAAAGGAATATAAATAGAAAAAGAATTCAGACTATCCTTGTTTGCAAATGACATGATATTATACATTAGAGATCCTGAAAAATTCTACTAGGGCTATCTCAGAGACTCTCAAAAACACATACCCTATTATTGTTGTCCTTGGTTGCCCCTGAGGTAGAAACAAAGTTCTTATTGTTGAAGACACCATACACTTCATACACAGGGCCACAGAGACCCCTGAACTAAAACTGACATCACCTGAAGACTAGATTTCATGGTACCAGAAAGGTCCATGTAAACTTCTAAAGAAGGAAGGTATCCAATAGTCCTACCCAGCTGTGATGATATAATATCTATGAGCCACATCAATGACCAACATGTCATACAAACTCTAAAGATGCAGTAGTGGCACATATACCTTGGTGGCAACCAACAACCCTCTAATTGGGTTTTTTTTACCCTCTCTTACAACTTTATTTAAAAAAAGAGGGATACATGTACAGATTTTTTAACGTCATTATGGCACAACACTATATGAATATGTTTTTGTCAGTACTTAATTCTTTTAGAAGTTTGATAGCATGCATTGAAATCCCACTAGCTACCGTAAGCATAAAGTACATGTAGGACAGAACATAACATGGAAACAGTTTTCTTGGTGAGTATAGATTAAGTATAATGATCTTTGAATACCAAAAATTGCCACAAGGCTATATTCTTAGCTCTTGGATTATTAATGATTTAATAATGTACCACACTCTGAGAGGGTGCTATAAACTTTTTTTTTCCTAAGAAGGACTGAGGCTTTCATTTTTTGGCCTTTGTTTTTCTTGAGCTTCATATGACCTGTGAGTTATTTCTGGGGTGTTCCGAGCTTTCTGGGGCTAGTATTCAATTATCAGTGACTGCATATTATGTCTGTTATTTTTGTGACTGGCTTACCTCACTCAGGATCATATTCTCTAAATGCATTCATTTTTTTTAGGAATTACATAAAGGCATTGTTTCTAATAGCTGTGTATTACTCCATTGTGTAAATATACCACAATTTTTGTGTCCATTCATCTACTGAAGGACATCTGGGTTCTTTCCAGCTTCAGGCTATTGTAAATAGGGCTGCTATGAACATTGTGGTGCATGTACCCTTATTGTATGTTGGAGCATCTCTCAAGTAAATGCCCAGAAGTGGAATAACTGTGTCTTCAGGTAGTATTATGTCTAGCTTCTTAAGTTCTTTGTATATCTTGGATATTAGACCTCTATTTGATGTAGAGTTGGTAAAGATCTTCTCCCACTCTGTTGGCTGCCAATTTGTTTTCTTGACAGTGTCCTTAGCCTTACAGAAACTTTGCAATCCCATTAAGTCACATTTCTTGATCTTTGACCTTAGAGCACAAGCTATTGGTGTTCTGTTCAAGAAATATTCCCCTGTGCCTAATTGGGCTTAAGATCCACTCAACAAGAGGAATACCATGTCTAGTACTACAAACCTAGCTAGCTACTAAGGCTAGTGATGTCATGGTTATTAGAGAAGAATCTATAACCACTAATTTACTTAACCAGCATAATTTCTAACAACAATCTTAAACATTTGTCTTTCTACATACAACTTAATCCTCATCTCTAATTAACAAAAGCTATATTTGCAACAGACAGAGACTACTACTGAAAACCATTATCAATTAAAACACAGAGTTGTTGAATTTAGTCCCAATTTATACATCTACAAAACACTTCCACACCTAAGGATTAAAAAACATTGTAGAAGAAGGAGCCACAAAATCAGGATGTTTGCTGGAAGATTATGTCTCCTAGCAACATCAGAAACTACATCTATGAAGTCTCACAAACATTATGACTAGAATGTGAGATAAATAAGGAGGACACCAGTGAACATGTCAAACTGCCCAGGGAAAAGCTCACAGGGTCCCAGTCTACACAGAGAACAAGACCAGTGCTTCTCAGCCATTCCTAATGCTATGACCCTTTAATACAGTTTCTCAAGTTGTGGTGACTCCCCCAATTATAAAATCATGCTTGTGGATATTTCATAACTGTAATTTGCTTGTTATGGATTGTAGTGTAAATATCTGATATGCAGGACGATCATGGGAAGCTTCTATGGAAGGGTCATGTGACCACTAAAGGGGTTGTGACCCACAGGTTGAGAATCCCTGATCTAGAGAAGCTTGAATAATACAGCAACTATACCCTGTAACTTTTGCCTAGAAGCACTGGCTCTTACTTGGGGCCACAAGATAATGAAAAGCAGGATGAAAACTTGGCATCTCTGCCTTCCTTTTGTGTGCTTTTTAACGGTGTGAGCATGGTGATCACTAAAGAGTGTCTTTCTACCTATTCTATTTCATCTCCCATCAACAAAATTGAGCATTACCAGTCATCCCACAGAAACTAGAATAATTCTGGGTTGAGCTTTCTCTCTATGACTCAGCTTCCCATGACTGAAGTCCCAGTCCTCACTTGCACTGGAAGCATTTTTGTACCACAAAGCAGATAGTGGCAGCCCCCATTGGAAATGATTGACCTTCTAGATGTTCTGAAAGGCACATTTTTCTCTTTACTGTAGACTATTTTGCTGTTCTCTTACCTCCCTGTTATGAAGTTTGAGAGTGAGTAGCCCATCCTTGCAAGAAGGAGTCTTAGAGGATTCTTAGAAATAAACATATTCAGTCTAGGTGATGGAGAAGTAATCCAGCTTCCAGAGGCAACTTCTTAGTGAGTTTAAACAGTTTGTGACAATTTATCTTATCAATACGATTGTTCACAGAGTAACCAAGAGAAGGGGCAACCCAAGTGGACATTGGCATATGAACTATTAGTGAAAATATGGTATATGTGCGATAAAATATTATTCAGATTTTAAAAGGAAGAAAATTCTGAGATTTTCTGGTGTTATATAATATAAATGAAACTTGAGGATGGTATACAAAGTAAAATTGTAAGCCAATCAGAAAAAGTCAGATATATATATGCCACTTGTATGATGTATACATCACAGTAAAATGGAATGCCTGGAACTCCTGACCCAAGCTTGCAATCCTCACCATTTCAGAGGCTAACATGTGGAGACAGCAAGTTCAAGGCCTCCGTGAGCTTTAGAATAGATTCAAGACTTACCTGAAAAACAGAATGAGACCCTCTCTCAAAATAAAATATTAAAAGAGGGCTGAGATAGAGGTCAAAGGTTGATCCAAATGACTACCTTTCTTGAGACCCTCAGTTCACTTTCCAGAAATGAAAAAAAAAAAAAACAAAAAAAAAAAAAACAAAAACAAAAACAAAAACAAATGAAAGCTAAAGTTAGGAAGGTCTGTTTAGACTGGTGACCATCAGGGCTGGAAGAGGAAAAAAGTGGGTAGAGTTTAGCTTTCCAAAGTGAAGATAAGTTTGCAGACCAACCTTGTACACCTGTCTGGAAGTAACCATCACTGAAGTTTCCATTAGAAAATGGGTAAGGTAGAAAATATGACACTGTGATGTCATCATCAGGAAGAAGCACTGAAAAGAGAGCTGGAGGCCCGAAGCCTGAATGATTCAGACTGGGTTAACCACCAAGCCATGGCGCCTCAGCAGCATTAAACCTGGTGATTCCTCTAAGGTTCAGTTTTCCTTCCTTGAAAACAAGGAAATTAAGCAGACAATACAAGCGAACAAAAACCGAGATTCACAGAAAGCGATATTTCAGAAAAATAAAAATTTTCACTAAAATGTGTTTTTTTTTTCCAGTTCTAATCACTATCGGTTGGCTTTCTCTCTACATTTGTCTACACGGCTTCCTTTGACCCATCTCCTTTCTCCCTTCTCTGTAGATATGCAGTTCTGAGAAGAGCTGGTTCCACACACGACTCCTTTACTCATTGCTGACTCACAGGCTTCATTTGACCGACAGGAAGATCGGTCAGTTCTTGGCTCAAATGTCTTCATGAAGACAGTAATCCAGACTGGAGTGGCTGTTCCGGCCCTACGGCTCTGCACACTCCAGCTGTTTACTTTAGGTTTTGGTCTACGATACTTCGGTACATTGTGATGGGTTACGTTATTTTATCTTTGCACATGATAGTCCTGGGTGGGCACAGTGGTCCTGGGGGTTCCCATGTCTGCTTAGTCGATCAGATGGCAAGGTTTTCTTGATAGCATCAGACTGTACTGTCAACTTCCCAAATCGACTAGTGGTTTTGGCACTGTATACATTGCCTTAGTAAGGGTCTGCTGAACTCGGAGAAGAAAGATGTGCCAAATTATATGCAAATTTGTATTTTTCATGGGAGCTAAGAGCTTTGGCACTTAATTTTGATTTTTCTTTTATAGCTGAGTCTGTAGCACTGGCCAAGTTCTGCATTTTAATCCTTTTAATCATTCAACATAAATCATGCTCTCAGCCCCTTAATCTTTCGTGTTCTTCTCCTTTGAACTTTCTCCAATTTCCTTACATCCTTCATTGCATAAAAAAGAGTTTTTAACGGGACTGTTTCACTTCCAAGAATCTGTTTTGTGGTAGAAATAGTGGAGGTTTAAAGAAATATGCCGTCTGGTCTTTGGAAATTCATAAACACCTGACTTGGAAAGATGATTTTATGTCCCTTTTCTCCTAGGTAATATAGAGCAGTATTTCATAGTGACTATTCATAATCTGATCTACATTTTCATTATATATTTGTTTATTTAACATCTATTTTGTGAAGAGGTCTTATGCACCCCCCTACCACATATACATGTGTATACTTTTTGCATGAGAGAAGCAAGTGGTAGGAGCAATCCACTGTTCACATTCTATGGAGCAAAGACTCAATCTCATCACAGCTTCCCCTGTAATCTTGGCCTAGAGATGCTGCTGAGTGTCCCAGAGAAACTTAAAGAGGACTTAAAAGGGTTCCCTAGAGGAAGAGGCAAGAGAGAAATTGGAGTGTTTTGGCACATATCTGCCTTTTCCACAATTCACCTTTTCTTTAGTCTTCAGCCTCAGCCTTGCCTCTGAGCACAATGCTGCTTTTGAGGGCAGCAACTCTAGCCTATGCACCTTCCTTTAAAACTTACGTATATAATACATGCCACATAATAAGTACTTTGCAAATGTTTGTCATAAATGAAGTCACCTACAGTTTCTCATGTCATACTGTGATAGGGATAACTGATAATTCATATGTAAATTACTATATAAATTATAACTGGCAGATTAATTATTAAAGGTTCTCTCAACTTCTGTATGCATTTCAAATTATACTGGCATTCTAAGACCACCCTGTAAGGAAACATAGAGACACCACTGACCTAGGTCACTTGGTTTAACTCTTTTCTGATACACAAGTCTGTGTGGCTAAATCTCCCATGAGTTATTCACTCTTTACTTGAACACTTCTATCATTTCCTCCCAAAGCAGTTCTTATTACTTAGTTAAATGGTTGCAATATTCTTCTCTATTAGCAAGCATTTTGTACTTTCCTATAGCCTCCACCATCGGTCTTTGTGGTCAGACCACATCAATCTTCCTACAGAAAAATCCTTCCAATACCTAGAGAACAGATATTTCCCTACTAAACTTGGACTTATGCATATTGAATGTCCATGAGTTTTATTTTTTTCTAGAAATATAAAACATGAATCTAAACTAGGGAATTCTGTATCTATTCACCCTGAGAACTGAAACATGAATGGAAAAAGTACACCAGAAAGAAATCCTACTGTTTATGGAGGACTGAAGACAATCATTAAATACGAATACTAGTCAGTTCTGTGTTAAAACAAAATGCCTGAGGCAGGGCATGTATGAAGAAAAAAATTCTTCTCTACCTTTGAACTTTGTTTAGAAGTTCGAGGCTATGTCCACTGAATTTCTCAGTTGTACTATGGGCCTTCTTGTTCAATTGTATTTCATAAACATAAAGGAGAACTTTGCTAGGAATACTTATATCACCAAATAGGAAGGTTCTGAGAATGATGAAATCCCACAGTCCCTATCTTCCTAGGGTTTCAATATCTCTCAGTAGCATCTCCTCAAGGGCTAAGTTTCAACCATAGTAAACACTAAGGGACACATGGACCACACCCAAACAACCATACCTATTGTGAATCATCCTTTAAGACTCATCATGAGAAAGGAAGAATGAGTAGGGACAGGAGTTCATCACCTATGGATTTGAGTCCTCTTCCTAAAAATACACTCAAATGATTAGGAAGATAGCTCAGTAAGGAAAAAAAAAGGCCAACTCCTGGACAACAAAGTATTGTTTTGAAATGTGGCACATTATATCTGATAAAATGGGTAGAGCTGCAGTGCAGAAAAACTCCATGCTCTATAATAAGAGAAGAAACATAAGTTCTGCAGTAGGGCAGAAGTGGAGATTAAAAAAACTGGTGTAAGAAAGCTATAGAGTGGTGGATCTTAACCTGTGGGTCGCGACCCCTTTGATATTGAAAGTCCCTTACACAGGCATCATCTAAGACCAACAGAAAACACAGATATTTGGATTATGATTCATAACAGTAGCAGAATTACAGTTATAGTTTTTCCCCTTTTTATTGAACCTATTTTATTTACATTTCAAATGTTACCCCCTTCCTTGGTTTCCAGACCATAAAGCCCCTATTCCATCCCCCTCATCCTCCTTCTATGAGGGTGTTCTTACAACCCCCCAACTCCTTGACATTCCCCTTTACATGGGTATCAATCCTTATCAGGACCAAGGGCTTCTCTTCCCATTGATGTCCAACAAGGCCATCCTCTGCTACATATACAGCTGAAGCCATGGATGCATCAATTTGTGCTCTTTGGATAGTGGATTAGTCCCTGGGAGCTCTGTTTGGTTGCTATACTTGTTCTTATGATATTGCATACCACTTCAGCTCCTTCAATTCTTTCTCTAACTTCTCCACCAGAGACCCTTTTCTCAGTTCAATGGTTGGATATGAGCACCCGCCTCTGTATTTGTCATGATCTGGCAAAGCTTCTCAGGAGACAGCTATATCAGGCTCCTGTCAGCATCTACTTCTTGGCATCAGCAATATTGTCTGGGTTTTGTGGCTGTATATGGGCTGGATCTCCATGTGGCGCAATCTCTAGATGGACTCTGCTTCTGTTTCTGCTTCAAACTTTGTCTCCATGTTTCCTCCTGTGGATATTTTTTCTTACCCGTTCTAAGAAGGACTAAAGCATCTGCACTTTGGTCTTCCTTCTTGAGATTGATGTGGTCTGGGAATTGTACCTTGGGTAGTCCGAGCTTTTGGGCTAGTGAATACATACCATGAGTGTTCTGTTACTGGGTTACCTCACTGAGGGTGATAGCTTCAAGTTCCCTTCATTTGCCTAGGAATTTCATGAAATCATTGTTTATAATAGCTGAGTAGTACTCCATTGTGTATATGCATCACAATTTCTGTATCCATTCCTCTGTTGAAGGACATCTGGGTTCTTTCCAGCTTCTGGCTATTATAAATAAGGATGCTATGAACATGGTGGAGAATGTGTTTTTGTTTAGGAGATCTTTTAAGTATATGCACAGGAGTGTCCTCAGATTTATATGGGTCCTCAGGTAGGACTGTGTCCAGTTTTCTGAGGAACCTCCAGACTGGTTTCCAGAGTGGTTTTACCAGCTTGCAATCCCACCAACAGTGGAGGAGTGTTTCTCTTTTTCCACATTCTCATCAGCATCTGCTGTCACCTGAGTTTTTGAACTTAGCCATTCTGACTGGTAATCTCAGGGTTGTTTTGATTTGAATTTTTCTAATTACTAAGAATATTAAACATTTTAAAGTGTTTCTCAGCCATTTGATATCCTCAGTTAATTCCTTGTTTAGCTCTGTTCCCTATTTTTTAATAGGATTATTTGATTCTCTGCAGTCTAACTTCTTGAGTTCTTTGTATATATTTGATACTAACCCTCTATCAGATATAGGATTGGCAACAATCTTTTTCTATTCTGTTGGTTGTTATTTTGTCCTAATCGCAGTGTCCTTTTTCTTACAGAAGCTTTGCAGTTTTATGAGGTCTCATTTGTAAATTCTTGATCTTAGAGCATAAGTCATTGGTGTGGTGTTCAGGAAATTTTTCCTAGTGATAATGTGTTCAAGGCTCTTCCCCAACTTTCTTTTCTGTCAGTTTGAGTGTATCTAGTTTTAGGTGGAGGTCCTTGATCCACTTGGACTTGAGCTTTGTACAGAGCAATAAGAATGGTTCGATTTGCATTCCTCTACATTTTTACTGCTAATTGGATCAACACCATTTGTTGAAAAATTTTTTCCACTGGATGGTTTCCACAAAGATCAAGTGAACATACATGTTGGTTCATTTCTGGACCTTCAATTCTATTCCATTGGTTTACCTGCCTGTTTCTTTACCAATCCCATGCATTTTTTAAAAATCACTATTACTTTCTAATATAGCTTAAGGTCAGGGATGTTGATTCCCCCAGAAATTCTTTTATTGTTAAAAATAGTTTTTACTATCTTGAGTTTTTTGTTATTCCAAATGAATTTGCAAATTGTTCTTTCTAACTCTATGAAGAATAAAGTTAGAATTTTGATGAGAATTGCATTGAATCTGTAGATTGCTTTTGGCAAGATGGCCATTTTTACTATGTCAGTCCTGCCAATCCATGAGCATGAGAGATGCTTCCATTTTATGAGATACTCTATTTTATAAGATTCCTTTTTTTAGAGATTTGAAGTTCCTGTCATACAGATCTTTCATTGCTTAGTTAGGGTCACACCAAGGTATTTTATATTATTTGTGGCTATTGTGAAGGGTATCTTTGCCCTAATTTCATTCTTAGCCCATTTATCTTTTGAGTAGAGGAAGGCTAATGATTTGTTTAAGTTAATTTTATATCTAGCCACTTTGCTGAAGTTGTTTATCATCTGCAGGAGTTCTCTAATGGAACTTTTGGAATCACTTAAGTATACTATTATATCATCTGAAAATATGATATTTTGACTTCTTCCTTTCCAATGTACATCACTTTGACCCCCTTTTGTTTTCTAATTGCTCTGGCTATAACTTTGAGTACTATATTGAATAGGTAGGGAGAGAGTGGGCAGCCTTGTCTAGTCCCTATTTTAGTGGCATTGCTTCAAGTTTCTCTCCCGTTAGTTTGATGTTGGCTGTTGGTTTGCTGTATATTGCTTTCACTATGTTTAAATATGGGCCTTGAATTCCTGATCTTTCCAAGACTTTTAACATGAAGGGGTGTTCAATTTTGTCAAATGCTTTCTCAGTATCTAGTGAGATGATCACATGTTTTGTCCTTCTTTGACTTTGTTTGTAAGGAGGATTACGTTGATAGATTTCCATATATTGAACCATCCTTGCATCCTGCTTTAAAAGTAGTTTTACAGTTATAAAATAATGTTATGGTTGGAGGGTCACCACAACATGAGAAACTGTATTAAAGAACCACAGCCTTTGAAGGTTGAAAACCACTGCATTAGAGTACAGATGTTAGAAAACATATGTAGAGATAGTTCAGAGGCAACATTCTTGCCAAGCATGCACAAGCTCTGAGTTCCTTAGCTCAGGGAAGGAGCAAGTTAGAGTTCTTACCAATGTACCCAAAGATGCTCTGCTGTTATTCTTCCATGGCAGCGATAAGAGCAAACTGTCCATTGTGTCCATTTTAAGATTCAAGCATCATGTGGGTGCAATGTTAAATGCAAGTTCTCAGAACAACCCGGTGAGTTATGTACAGCTTTCACCCCCACTTTACAGATGAGAAAACTGAGATCCACAGAAACTGTGCTATCCAAAATTGCAGTTAGTCAGTGAAGACCTGTGAGACAAGGCTATTTTGACTTAGCGTTAAAACCTTAGTTCTAAAATTACACAAAATTCTACATTGTAGTCCCATTTCCCTGTGTTACAGCCTAATTTTCAATAGTAATATATTTAGTGTTCAGTCAGATATGAAGCTAACCACTCAGTTCCTTCATCAATGCTTTAACTTCTTGATGAATCTGAGTGTGGGTACTGTATCAAACCAACATTTCACCGGGGAAGTCAAGTTGCCTTGTTTCCAGAGGAATTGTTCTTTTACCCTTCGTGTATATTATTTGTGCAAAATACTAGGTTTCATTGTGACAGGTGCACACAATATACTTGATCCTATGCAGCCCTCCTGCCATACTTCTTCTTTCCAGTGGTGACGGCCCAGTCATGTCTTCATTATTTAATTGAGGGTAAGTGATTTTTTGTCTACTTGCCACTGTCGTACTCGAAGCTCAGAATCTGCTTAAAGCAGTTTCCTTCAATCAGGCACCAGTTCAGTGGTGTGTGCTTGAGCCTATGTATATGTGAGCACATGCATGTGTGAGCACATGTGTGTGAGCAAACATTATCCTTTCTCTCATACCTTCCTCAATATCCTGCACAAAACTGAGCATTTCATTCCTGTCCAAAAGAAAGAAAACTCTCTTATGGGGAATTCTGGTGCATCTTACTTAATAAAACCCTTTTATGGGTCCATTAAATACCTCATCCCCTTGGATAAGTTGGCCTTCTGGTCCAGAGTAAACTGTGCTGCATTGAGTCTAACAAGTTAAAGAAACTGTTACTTTACCTAGCTAGAGTCCATATAATTTGTATTAGAGAATTATTTGCAGCAACTGGATAATGTGGCTAGCAAGACAAAGCAACATTTTAATTGCATGCTCCTGTTTATTGCGCCGGATCAGAGCAAAGAGTTCAAGACATGCTTGAGTCTTATGTGCCCAAAAATGCAGGCACTTACTACCCAGATGTTCTTTACTGCTAATGATCTTCTAAGTTAACAAGGTTTGCAAGAGCATCTCAGCTTTATCGTTACTATTTGTATTAATCGCATTAGGGAATCTCTTTTATTCTTCCAAGACTGAGTACTACTAATTGGCACTCATATAAACAGAGGTATTAACACCATCATGCAATGTAAGCAAAGCCAGTTCTGGCAGCTTTGTGGGTTTTAATATGAAAATGTTTGCTTTCTAATGAGGACCCAAAATGATGATTGGCTGAAGAAATTGTATTTACAGAAAAAAGCTAATTATCATATGCAAATGTGACACACATCAAGGTTCCTGTTGCTCCTGAAGGGCCCTCTGTGACCTCTGTGAAAAATAGTACTTGGAAGCTGGGGTTAAGGGGTTCATGTACTGGAGCTGATTGGTTTCATTTTCATATAGAAATGAAGTAAGTGGGAAAGACTGTCATAGAATAAGGAAACACCAGCAAGACCACTGCTACTACTGTTCCAGGAACATCATTTCCTTATTCTTCCCTTTAAGGCTCAGATATTCTTGCATCTTTTCTACATCTGAAAGGTCATAGGACAGCTGACCAGAAAAGGAAGAAGGACAGATAGGAGTAGGACAGGTGAGGAGGAAAGAGGGGGTATGGGGACAAAGAGAGTTCAGGAGAGAAGGAGTATGGGATAAGGAGAAGTAGGGAGAAGACTGCGAAAGGTGACATCAGCCTCATTAAAAATGAAAGTTAGGACTTTATCATCACAGATGCAATCTTACAAAAGGAAGCCTAGATTTGTAGTATTCCCACAGTTACTTTGCTTCCTTTTGGTCTTAAACTTCTTGCTTCTTTTGACCTTTTTTTTTCCCTTTCAGATATATGTTTTTCTAATTTGGAGTCTTGAAGCTTGGATTTGAAGTTCACCTGGAAAGCATGCAATGAGTCCAAATACTTCACTGATCCACGAGAACAGCAGGGTTCAGAAAGGTCACTCGGCATAGAGAAGTCGTACAGCAAATTAGTAAAAGATGCCAATAATCAGGAACTCTGTGTATGCATGCATCTGTATGTATGTGTGTGTGTGTGAGAGAGAGAGAAACAGAGAGAGTCAGAGAGACAGAGGGAGACACAGACAGTGTGTATGTTCTAGTCACTACAGTATGGCTAAGTTAAATTTATATAAACATATAAGGCTCTACTTTGTATAAGAGATTCATCTGGCAGGAGGGCTTCCAGCAGCACGTACACACTGTGCCAACACTCATCCCGGTCCTGTTGTTGGAGGATGCAGCATCCACCAAGTACTTGTAGAGGAAACTTGGCCTCTTGTCATATGAAAATCACTGTTCTGAGATATACCAAGACACTTAGAGATAAACTTAATTTCTAAAGTGACTCTGTTATCTACCCATGCCAAAACACATAAGAACATACATGGCAGAAGTGCCACACGTACACAAGGCCACGGAATGCTCACTGCTATATAGCAAAAATCTTCAAACTTGGTGGCTTGAAAACATTATACTATCATATTTTCTATGGCTCATGAGTTTTAGGACTATTAGCCAAGTCCTCTGTTCAGTCTCTCATGGGGATGCTTCCATGGCTTTGGCCAAGTTGTGTTCTGCTCTGTGGCTCAGGGGCCTCCTCTTTATGCATGTGCTTGTTGGCAAAGTTCTGTCTCTTGTGTCTATAGGATTGAAGTCTTTACTTCCTGGCTGGCTGTTAGCAAGGGGTGTGTCTCAGCCCCAGGAGCCACTTATAGTTCTGCTGGGTGTGAATCATCCATCCATCACCAAGAGGACTAAGCTCTTCATATGGGTAGTAACCTCTTGTAAAGAATTTTCTCCATTTAGTCAAGACCACTCAGAGTAGTCTTTTCTGTTTCTTTGTTTGTTTTGTCAGACCCTAATTAACTAAGCCAGTGCCTTCATTACATCTTCAAAAGGTTTGTCCAGTTTGCTATGTAATGTCACAAAAGCAAAAGCAGGAAGCCCTTTAGACTCACAGGTCCCTCCCAGACCCCAGGGAGGGGACAGTGCAAGCCCAGTGCAGTCTTAAAGGCACAGCTTTCTTGAGGTGCAAATTGACACATAAGTACTAGTGTAAACAAGCATCCAAAGAGACAGTTAATTTTACAATTTCCTAAACATTTCTAGAGGGTTTTTGTTTTTGTTTTTGTTTTGTTTTGTTTTTTGTCACAAGGTATAATTTTATTCATCTAAATCCAATTTAAACTGACCCTGAAGAAAAGGAGAGGAAGAAACTGGACAACTCAGCAAGAGTAGAAAACAGCAAAAGATTCCAAGTGTTTTGAAGACTGAGTGTAAAATAAAGAAAAAACAAATGAAGAGCCCTGGCTAGAATGATAGACGATGGGCTATTGGGAATTCTTCATGAAGGAAACATACAGAGGCTGTGTGGGTTTCCACAGTGTCGGGATTTATTAATTAATAATAGATTCACTAGCTATGTCCCTGACTAAGCTTCACCAAGTCATCAGGATTTTGTCAGATTACAGGCATATTCTCTACCCCAAGCATGATATTGACTACCTACCTCAGCTCAAGCACTCAGTGCAGTGATGGGCATCTTGTCTCATGGTCCACAGGGCTGAGAGCTCTATGAGAACCGGATACACCATGTTTCAGATCAGGCACAGAGCAGTTCCAGATGCAGAACTGACAAGTGAGAACCCGGTGGGAGGTTGTCACAAGAGTGAGTTCACCATGGGCTGAGTGTGGCTGACAGGAGAAACTGAGCATAATCCAGGGGATTGGTGACAAGTACAGTAATCTATTGCTGTGACAATTTTCCTATATAAAGCTTATGACCAGAGGCTGGGTGATAGGTGAATGTATTGTTACATCTTGACCTTGGGGACTTTTTCATGTCTGCTGGTGGGGCTTCATTCTTATTGGGTCTGCTATGTCTTAGGCCTATACTGGCCTGGCTTTTTGTTGATGGTTTTACCATGCAGATATATTCCTGACTTGGTGATTTAGTCCATGAATGGTGATATTTTACTTGCTGAGATTACTTAGTTATTGGTCTGTGTCATGGAGTCTATGCTGGAGAAATGACAGTTTTTCACTAGATATATTTGCACTCAAAATGGAACCAAAGGCCATTTTGTGAAATGGAGGGACCTAATGCAAGACAGACTCAGCCAGAATGCTGTTGCTGTATGCAGTCCAGATAACTGAGGATAGGCAGTAGCAGAAACACTATTGCTTTGTAAAATATAGAGCAACTCAGAGCAGGTCATAGCTCTTCTCCACTGGAGGTTCCTAGGGCTCTGACTTGAAGATATGGCATTTATTTACAATGCACGAGGAAACAGCTAACAGCATTCCATGCTAAGAAAAAGAAAAAACCAGTGAGCAGAACTATCTCCCTTAAAAACTTTTGAAGTAAGGAAAGAGGGTGAACCCTGAACATGAACATAGGCTAATCGTTGTCCTGTCATTTGCTCCAGAAGCTTAAAACACTAGAAAGAAGCCTAGAGAGTTCCAAGAAAGGAAGGCAGGTGAGAGGTTACCCAGCAGATAACTGAGAAAGCTTTTACACATATCATAAAATATGAGATGGCTCAGTCTGAGCAGCCTATGCAGCAGTTTCTGAGACTCAAGCCAAACACAGATATAAGGCCTAACCATGAATAGGGCAGCCAATCTTCGTTCCCTGAAAAGTACAGCATTTCTAGAGTGAAAGGCTCCAAAGAGAGCAATTATAGAAAAACAGAACATTAGTTTCAGTTGCTACAGAAGAAGTAATTTTTCTGTTTTTCTCTTCCTTCTTCTTCCTTTCTTTCCCTCTATCCTTCCCTCTTCCACCCCATACTCCATTCTTTCCTTTTTTTATATAGCCTTAGTTGGCCTGATGCATGGCTGGGCTTCAGTTTGGGGTAGTCATCCTGCCTCAGCTTCCCACGCTCAGGCGAGGGCCATCATGGCTCTGTTTTACTTTTCACCACAGCACATGAAGCCTGGATCATGTTCCATCTGTAACTGGAATTCTCTTGTGTATCTTTGTGGGTGACAAGTAGCTCACAGATAAAATAAATAAATAAATAGATCAAATGGAGTGAGCTTGAGAATCAGTAGGTGAGAAAACAGGAAGCAAGTGATTAAGGAGCCTCTGGAGGTTAAAGGGCTCAGATGAGCTGATAATGAAAAAATCATGACAACACAGATTCCTCTGTTCATTTCATCTCAGATAATATGCTACCCAAGGGCCAGTTCTATTTATTTGCTGCAGTCTTTAGGCACAAAGATTCCCATGTTCAATTTCAGCCTTCTTTCCTAACTGTAATGCCACGTAATGCATGTGATTGTTAAGTAATGATAACTTTGAGCTTCATATTTCTCCACTCCCAATGGTGATCATAATATGACTCTCTATCTAGACGACTGTAAGAGTCTTCAACTAAGATTATTATAAAATATCAACATTGCTTAGAAGCATCAACCATTTCCATCTAAGCAATAAGAGTTTAGTGATTGTAGTTTGTCGTTGTGATGTTTGGAAGGCACACTTAGTTGTGCATGATAAAGATGATGCTAGAATTGATGTGGGACATGAAAATCATCACTGTCCTATACTAGAGGAAAACTATTGGTGAAAAAGAGAGCAAGGAACCATCCTGTAAAGATTGTAATCGTCCTCCGTACAGCACTTTTCATATCCCTTTATTCTAATAAAGATAATCACTATTCATCACTGAGAGTGTTTGTCAAAGTTACTCATGATTAATAAAAAGAAAGTTGGAGATTCCTAAAAACAGAAGCAATCAAGCAGAGATGCTGGCAAACACTCTTCACTAACTCTGCAGAATACTAAGTAGTCATATAAGCCTAATGCACACACACATTCACACACACACACACACACACACACACACACACACACACAAACACACACACACACACATATAGATCGATATTGATGATGGATATAGAGATAGAGATATACTATCTCATACTGCAGAGAAAAGAGAAAGGAAGCGTCCCCTTTCTCAGAAGAGAAAAACCTAGGCCAGCGGAGTGTTACCGCTAGCCAGTAAGCCCAGCTTTTTAGACATGGTGGAGTTGGTAGAGTTGTAGGCCAGCCTGGACTACATATAGATATCCTGTCTCAAAACTAAGAAGAAGAAAAAAAAAAGAAGAAAGAAGAAAAGAACAGTTCATGTCCACAGAAAAGAAGGGTGGCCTGGAAATGTACCCACCAAATTATTATGCGTAATCTATTAAAACTGTGATGGGATTATAGGCAAGATTTATGGTTTTTATAAATTTTCTTCCTTTTGTATTTTAAAATTCAATAGTCATAGCATACTAGGAAGAAAATTAATGTGATAGTAAATTAAGTGCTTTTGAAAAGCCCTTTCAGAGTATGGTCTGTGTACCATGGCTGTGAGACTTGCTCTCCATATGCACGATTTCATGGGCAGCACTGGCTTTGTACTCCATCAAGTGATGAGCCTACTGTCCAGGGCTCAGCCACACCCTGACTCTGGTTCATGAGAACTAGAGGAGATGTTAGAAGACAAATAATCCAAGACCTTTGATCCACAAATGGACAAAGAGATACATGTGCTTTCTAACATTGATAGCCAATGTAAAGCAAGCCTGGACTCAAGACAACTCATTCCACCACAGGGGCCCATGAACTTCTCCAGCCATGACTTTCTGAATTGTATGTTCTTAGTTGTAAAGTAATAACCCTAGTTCATCAAGTTTACAAGTCATTCTTTGATGGGCACAGATGCAGGGTTGACTGAGAAAACAGCCTATACTTGATGCCAGCTCCTTTTGCTAGCTGGAAACCCTTCCACAGTGATTGCCTTTTTGAACTTCATCTTTTTCCACTGCAAACGGTGATTGCAGTATTACTTACCTCTTTGAACACAGTGAGGATTTATGAAATTGAAATATTTTAAATGTTTAGTACAATCTTTGGCTTCTCCAAGTTTCGGTAAGCATGCTATGATTCTGTTTTGGGTCTTCAGTTATCGAATCATAAACTGCTTCCTGTGATAGTCTCTGCTGATGTAGAACAACTGGGAAGGTGGGTGCTGCCATGACAACATGAGCCTGCTTTCCTACATCTACAAATACTTAAAGGCGTCATCTGCCATCCTTGCTGAGGGTGGAGTTGCTTTCGGTCTACTACCTGCCCTCTGGGGGAAATCACGCTTACTCTGCCATCAAAGTGGCAAGTCATCCAGATTTAGAAGACAGACACATAATTTATTAGCAAAGGCCTGCCAACTCCTCCAGTAAATAGGTAATAAGGCTGGCCTAAGAAATAACCACGGAGTGTTGGGCAGGTTGCTCTAGAAGGTGCTGCTGCCCCTGAAGTAGCTGCTCATATGATGATCTCAGGGAGGAAGAATGCTCCTGATGCACAGGCCTTCACTGGGTGTCACTATTCTCATGCAGAATTACAGAAGTAACAGTTGGAAGGAGCCAGGCTCACAGTGAAGGAAAGAGACAACAACCAAACCAAAAGGATACCGGATCAGTATCCCTTTGTGTAAAAAGCTGCTGGAAATCTAAGATGACCCCACTTTGTTAGGTGTCCTTGGATAAACCCTGTAAATCCTCCAGGAAGCAGGAAATAGGCCAGTTGGTATGTGAGCCATCTTCCAGATAGGAAAAAAAACAAACTCATGAAAATAAACATCATGATCCAGGATCTCCTTAGCACACCCAGGCACATACATTCAGCTTAAAGAGTTAAGCATCAGTTTACATAGAAATGGTGGAAACCTATAAAGAAAACCTCCTCAACCACCCAACTTTTCTGGGCTGTAATCCTAAGGAGAGAAATTCTATTATATCTTACAGCTTTGGAAGTGTCAGTTTGTGGTCAATCAGCTGGCCTTCCTTTGAGCAACAGAGAAGGCAATGTATCATGAGAGAGGGTCCTATTCACCTCATGTCCTCGGAGAAGTCCAGGGAAAGAAAAGGACAAGTGACACACAGTCCCTATGACCTCAAACTCCCATTAGATATCACCATCTAAAGGGTCTCAGTCACCCAGCCATGGCACAGGCTGAGGAATAAGGCTCTAACATATAAGGGTATGAACCTTGATGAGACACTGGTCCAGACCACAGCACACTGCTTCTAACATCTCAGAGCAGCTCAATTACATATGACTGGAATTTGTAGAGCTATTTTCAAAATGTTGATGAAAAGGAGCTCATCGCGGTTAGTTGAGCAAACTTCTAAGCTCTTGTACCATTCATGTGTGCCTCCCAGTGTTCCTCGGACACACCTTAGGCTCACATACCTTCTGTAATATGATCTCAACATTGAGAGGAAAGAAAGCACAGCTGAGTCTTAGCATGTGGGGCAGTTTCTTTCTGATAACTTTCAGAGGACCCCACCCTACAAAATAATACCATGCACAACGTTGATGCACTGTTTTTCATTCCTATTTCAAGTGCATGATGAATTGACAGTTGGACCCTTCTCTTTCTGCTGGCCACAAGAAGAGAATTCATCTAGAGGAATCACTCCCTTAGCACTGCCACTGAAGGCTTCTACAAACTCACAGTGATATATAACCCTCCACTTGGTTGCAATCAAGCAAAGATGATGGATTTTCGGGTAGTGTAGAGGAGAGGAGGAAGGAAGGGGGAGCTCTACTTGAGAACTGCCCCCGAGGAGAGATGCAAAGACCCTTGCTGATCTTCTTCTCAACGCCCAGTGTTGTGAAGATTCTAGATGAATAGTCTCTAGCACAAATACCTGCCCAAGCCTGAGGATGCAGAGGAATCAGGTCTCAGCATTCATTTCAGCATTAAGTGTTCTGATTACATAAAACAATTAGATGCTGGCTTCTGTCCTGCAAGCTTAAAGCCCCACGATAAAATCCCAAGGAATGGCAACGAGCCAACATTGCTCAAGAGATTTCTTATTTAACTCAGCCATGTAAGTGCTCAGCAAATGTCACATTTAAATATGTGTGAGGATTATTTGCACACACACACACACACACACACACACACACACACCAGAAGGAAATATTAATATGCATACACAGGGACACCTATAGGTCAAGAGGGAAAAGTATAGCCAGAGATTCAGCTCTTAGCAAAGACATCTCTCCTCCTGCAGTAAAGCTTATGAGCACGTAATAGCCACTTTCCTTGATTGCCTCTAGATCCTGTTGGCTGCCAAGTGCCCTGTGGGAACATAGGGACAGCTAGGCTTCAGGGGTGGGGTTGAGAAGATCCTTAGGCCAGCTTCCGGAAAGCTTTGCAGGCCTGAGTCAACCCTGAGGCCCTCCAATGTTATGCAATAAAGTCTCAAGCTCAAATTACATGAATCACTCATTTTACTTTCCAATATATTAAAATTCTGAGAATTAAGGAGCTTGGAATAACATGGGCTTCCTTCTCCGACATAAAACAATGGCATTGCAGGAGAAATATTTTAGAAATATTATAGGAGTAGGAGGATAGGAAATTATTAAAATAATCTCTCTTGAATGTGAATGATACAAAGTTGTTCCCTCCAATTTTCCTTATTTTTGCTTGGCTGATATTGTTGGTAAGTATGTGGCTCGATTTTAGGCTGGAGGGACTCTGGCATGATGTTTAATATAAAATCCAACTACAAGGAAGCAAAGGGCATATATAAACTAAAAGACACAAGCAGAAGATCTAGAGTCAAATCTTCTTCCTTTTATTCCTCCCGGGATACCCCAGCTACCTGGTTGTTGACCAGGTCAGAAGCAGCAGCCATGGATTTGCAGCTTATCAGTGATTGCATCATTTAGCATGTTTATAGCTCCCTCCTTTCCCTATCTAAACTCAAGAATAACTTCAGGAGTATACAAGTTTATCAAGGGAAAGCTTGCCAGTTTTAATGCTTATCACTGTTGGATCTAAAGGAGTGTCCTGAACAGCAAACTTCACTATGACTATCACTATAGTCAGCTAAAATAATGATCCTGGAGTAACAGTCTAGGAGATTTCTTCACTATGTAGCCCAGGATGGACTCAGACTTGTGCCCTTTCTTGCCACGCATCACCAGTGCTGAGATTCCAGGCCTGCCCCATCATGTGTGTCTTCTAACACTGGTCGTCCCTTGGGAATTTGCCCATGCAAGTGTTTTTGTTACTTTCTGGGTACAGAGAGCAGGGTTTTGTTGTGTTTTGTTTTTCCTGTCTGTAGTTTTCTTTGTTTTGGGTTTACTGTTTTGAAACAGGATCATTGTTGTGTTGAGCTGCCTCATCTATGAAAGTTAGCTCTATTATCCAGGGACTATTTTCTGAGATGTGTAAACCAGAGTAGCCTCAAATTTGTAGCAACTCTCTGTCTTCTGTCTTCCAAGCAAAACTACATCTAGCCATAAGTAGTTCTGAAAAGTAAGTTAATATTCCAGTTAATATATTGAAAAGACGGGAAGATAAATGGGAAGGTAGTGAAGATAAACAAACTATACACGTACAAACACATGCACACATACATACTACTACCATCACCACCACACTAGCACCACCACACTACCACAACCACACTACCACCACCACACTACCACCACTACCACCACTACTATCACCACACCACCATCACATCACCACCACCACCATCAACACCACTACCATTACCACCACCACCACCACCACCACCACCACCACCATTACCACCACCATCACCACCACCAATGTAAATGCCAGTGAAACTAATTGTTTTCCATGCTGACTCTAAAAAGGTAATGAAAAATTTTAAATCATCATGCAAAACTATATATTAGAGACTAACTCTTCTTCTGCAGCATTTGGAACAGAGAAGTCACTGAGCCCTTGGCCAGGAGCAGCACTTACAAACGTCTCCAGTTTTATTGAACGCATGGGATGTTCCAAGCACAGAGTATTTATCTGAAGTTCTTCTGGATATTTTACTACTAAGTTGAAAGTCCACTTTGTAGGTAATTACTGAAATATCACATAGATACTGCATAGGAAACATCCAGCTAGAATGAGAATTAGGGATTTTAATTCAAAGTTGATATATATTCCATTACAGCTCATTATTCTCAGCAGATGACCAAGTCTGTGGTTCCCAAGTTAACTTTTCCTTTCAAAGCAGTGAAAGAGTAAAGTACATTATTTAAAAATCAAATTAACATTGGCTAGGTGATTTAAGCAACACACTAATTCACATACTCTGTAAAATGTCATCAGAACATCAGGACCTCGCCACTTTATAAGATACACTCCCTTGAGGGGACATTTGAAATTCAAGGAATTGTCATAGAACTATTAACATTCAAATCATACTGCTTTTTATTAATGTGTAGATTCCTCAAATCCTTTGTCAAGAAAAGTTTATTTACATTTAAATGTTTGCTAAATTGGTCATGATTACTTATGTGCCATGCATTTTTGAAGTGATTTACTTCTTTCAAACTTTTCTTGGTATGATACTACCAATGTGAGTGCGAGATCTGGATCAAACAACAGTAAATATATTTGTGTGGGAAGAACACAGCCATGTATATGTTACTTAATGACTTCCAGAAGGTAGGGGATTAGAGCTAAAGATTGAGCTTAAAGCTAGAAATAAGTATCTTCCCTACAAAAGTTTGTCATAATTATTTATATCATAACCTGGTGCTCATTTCTACTGCCCTACTTTCAAGATCTGCAGCTGTTAACGGTGTGAGTCTATTTCTACAGCAAGTCTGGCAATGGCAGGTACCATGATATGGACTGGTGCCCACTGCCCTGCACGGTGGGCTAACAGCACAGACAATTTATCTAAGGGCAGGGCTGAGGGTCTCCTACCTGAAATGTGGCTGCACATGCTTCAGATTCCAGACATTCTTTTTTTAAATTATTTTTAAATATTTACATAACTTCAAGGCTTGAATAGCCCTAATTTTGAAATCTGAAATGCTCCAAAATTAGAAACTTTTTGTGTAACATTGGAGTTCAGAGCAGATTCCAGACCATCCTGAATTTCAGCATTTTTGAATTAGGACCCTTTCATGTGTACACAACCACTAGCGCAGAATACAGAAAGGGAAAGGGTGAACATTGGCCATGGGGAGAGGACAAGATACAGATCGCAGGGACACACTTCCAGTGATTCACTTCTTCCAGATGGACTTATCTCCTCAAGCTTCCTAGCAAGCAAGCATTCAAACCTTCAGTTTATGAGACTTCTGGTGGGATAATTCATTATGAAATCCTGGCATTCTCCCTAAGGAAGAAACCTCAAAAGATGATGTTTGAAGTCTACAATCTTGAGTTAGTTTGTGTAGCATAATAGCATATACAGACATATTACACACACACACACACACACACACAAACACACACACACACACACACACACACACACACACAGAGAGAGAGAGAGAGAGAGAGAGAGAGAGAGAGAGAGAGAGAGAGGAGAGAGAGACAGAGACATGAAATAGCAGAATGACAGGAATGAATAATACTGACCATCACTCTCTATGAAAACTCTCTCACCAGACACACATCCCTTGTGAAAGTATTACATAAGTAATGGTATCAAATCTCACATACTAGCCATCACAAACATCAGGTTCTCACACTTCTTGTAGGCCAGGCCTGTGGGTATGCTCAAGGCAATGTCAGGTTCAGAGCTACTGTATGAGTTTTCTTATCTAAAGGCCCAGGATGAAGCAATCACTCCTGTCTGGGCTTACTGTTCTATTCTGTAGGGCAGCAGCGCAGAAAGACTGGTGACCAGTCAGAGCTGCTATGGTCCTTTGGCCAAGTCACATTTGATTGTTGCCATCACATCAACAGCAAGATGACAGAATCTTTGTGAACTGATAATCGAATCTACTATACACATCAAAAGATATGTTGGTGAGTGTTTCCTTTTTCAGAGAACCTAATGAAAGTCATCTCTACTAATACTGCTATGCCCCAGAGAATAGTTAATGTTCTTCGACTTCAGGAATAAGTTATGTTTAGACAGTATATAAATATAAGGCAGAGTATGCAAAAAAAGATAAATTCTATTTTATACAGGGAACTCAATGATACAGTTCAGCAGAGGTGGAAATGTTTGAATTACCAATAAGAAGAAAAAAAAGTAGGAATAAAATGAATGAGTGAGTTACACATAAATGCAGGCAAATCCAATGAAGTCATTCAAATGCCTTCTGCACTTATGTTGCCTGAATAGAAAAAGAAGAGAAAACTTCCCAGGAACTGAATTATGCTTACATGAGAGATAAAGCGTGATGTATACACAAGAATTTGAGCATTACAAAAATCTACAGGAAGATTTAATAAAGTTACAAAATAAAATAAAATAAGCTTCATCTGATAGTTAGGAAAGTTTTCTGTTTACCTTGGAAGATTTTTTTCCAGTGTAAAGTTGTATCACATAGTTCAGTAATGGAATACATAGGATGGACACACCAGCGTGGGTGCAACCTATCAACTGAAGCTGAGCTGTAGCTCCCATGGCCCCAAGAAGAGCTGACAATTGAAAGAAAGATTTGTATGCTCATATGCCATGTAGTTTTTTTTAAAAAAAAAGAAAAAGAAAGAAAGAAAAAAGAAAGAAAGAAAGGAAGGAAGGAAGGAAGGAAGAAAGAAAGAAAGAAAGAGAGAAAGAAAGAAAAAGAAAGAAAGAAAAAGAAAGAAAGAAAGAAACTCAGGGGTCTTTCCAAAATTATCTGAGCTTGGGAAAACATTTTTTGACACCAAAAATAATCAGCACATCCCTAAAACAAAGATTCAGCCTCTGTGAAGACAGAAACCATGATCATTAATAAATCAGATTTCATGTTTGCCTAAACTGGTCTATTTTCATTGCAGAAGGCCAGCTTTATCAAATGCTTAGTCTACCTTTATAACCATTTTAAGGAATAAGATATTTTGAAATTAAAAGAGACATCAGGGGGCTAAAGAATGTATTGCTCTGGTTAATATTTCTAGAAAATCACCTGTCCTTGTTGGGTTGGTTGTGTCCATGGAACATAAGCTCAATTGAGGAGAGAAAACTTTGATTTAAAAAAAAATATATATCCATCAAATTGACCTAAGGAAAAGTCTGTAGAACATTCTATGATTAATGTTTAATGTGATGGGGGTACTCTATTTTAACAGGCAGGATGAGCCATAAGGAACAAGTCAGTAAGCAGCATTCTGCGTGGTTGAGTTCCTCCCCTCAGGTTCCTGCCCTATTGTAGTTACTACTATGACTTCCCTCAGTAATAAGAGAGTGTCCTGCAACTGCACGATCAAATAAACCTCTTCTTTCCCAACTTGTTTTGGCCACGTTTTATCACAGAAACAGAACTTGTTAAAGCAAACTTGACTTGACAAGAGAGAGGGAGAGGGAGAGGGAGAGGGAGAGGGAGAGGGAGAGGGAGAGGGAGAGGGAGAGGGAGAGGGAGAGGGAGAGGGAGAGGGAGAGGGAGAGGGAGAGAGAGAGGGAGAGGGAGTCTAGTTTGCTTTTATAAGATGTCAAGTTTAACTTCTAAAGAGTAATGACCTGAGATTTAACAAGAAATATTTAATGCTTGTAATCCATCTCATGGTATGTAGAGTCCACAGTCTAAAAAGCACACCTTTTCACAGGTCACACAATTAACCTTGCAAAATTCGGATAAGTCAAGGGATATGGGAAGAAGGGATAAACTGCCTACAAAAAACAAAGGCATTTTATAGATGTCTGTCAAAAAGCTAATCTAAGCAAAGTACCGTAGCTGTGCTCCATATCAATATAGTATGTATTAAACTCACAGGCAATTTATACATCCTATATATAATATCTTTATCATGAATTCCATTAGAATGTTTTGACCAAAAATTGATGCATTTCTGATGAAAACCCCAAATACTATATGAGCCAGTACGTGTGATAGCCAACTTCTTTCATAAAATTACACTCCAGGATGGCACAATGACAAAAATCTGCTGAGTCATTTCTGAGAGTGAAACTCCACCTTTAAGTACAGCAGGTCTCTGCATGTGTCTATACACAGAATACATACCAGAGAGAACAAAAGAATGTCAAATGTGAAGTTCCCTCTCAGGGGCCCACACACTGAGTATGAACACTCACATTTTGCATATAGGGAACTGTAATACATGTAGAAAATATGAGTACTTGCAAAAAAAATAATCAGTCATCACAGGAGAAAAGTGTCACTCTGAAAGAAGGGGACTACTGATTAATTATCCTGAAATGGCAAGAAATGCTATTTATGGCCTAGCCAAAGAGAATGGGACAGAAGAAACAGAAGTTCAGCTCAGCCTTGGAAAGTATTGAAAAGGCTTTATGTTAACAATTTAATATATGAGTACAAAATTAATGTTGTGGCTCATTGACCAAAGATAATGAAGATATCCACGCACGGCTTCTGTATGATAGAATCTTTTAAGATAATTACAGTTGATTAGAGACATTCAGATTTAGTAGAATTTCATGGAAGACAGGAAAACCAGTCCAATGACTCAAAGAAGTGTATCCAATGGCGGGCATCATTGCAATTGTGTGTGCTGGTACAGTCAGCACAAGTATGTGGACACATTTTAACAGGGCACATTACTAAGGTTCTTACACTTGAAAAACACATTTACCAGCACAATTTGCAACCACTTTAAGATACAGGATTCAGCAGTGTCAGGCAGTACTGCTGTTGTGTCTGACCCATCTTAGGGAGCTCTGGGAGAAGTACACAAGTGCAAAACCATAACCATACTGTCACGAGTGGATGTCAGTGCTTGTTCCGCATGAGGAATCCATCCTAATCTGTGCTTGCAAGAGGATATGGGCAAAGCCACACACCAACCAGACGCATCACCTTGGGAAGAAATAGCACAGTAGGCTGTTCATAATTTAAAAAATAAACATCTTAAACTTGGTTTTGCTGTGTGGACATAGGATTTGTGTCTTATTATTTTTTTTCTGTTTAAACGTAAGCGATTTAAGTTTAGGTTGAATTCATCCTTTTATCCCTCAACCCCTGCATCCTATCAGGCTATCATTCAGATTGAGTGCCACCATGCCTGTTTGAAAGCCTGTCTCCATACAACCAGCTTTGCCACTTTTACCAAGATGGTGAACGTCAGGAAGTGTCAGAATCTCCATTTATAAGATGAGGAATAACTCACGAATGGATAAGAAAGCCATGTGTTAAAGGAGAGAATGTAAACAAGGTGCCTAAACAGTGATAGGACCAAGAGCTAGTAGTGTGAGTCCTGGTGGGCATTGCTCTCACCTTGGTCCATTCTTCTCTGATACTTGGTTATTAGGATTCTTTTCTCCTTTGCTATAGACACTTAGAGGGAGATGTGAGACTGGCCCCTGGCAGGTTGATTCAATATTCTGTCTCACTGAAGTGGGGTAGTGATGTTAGTGCCCAAGCATGTATTTCTTAGACTTAGCTATCAGGCTGAGAGCAGTCTTCTCTTTGGCTGCACTAAACCACCAAGGAAGCATTTTCTATGTAATCCCTGTTGTGGTATTGGTATTTCTAATCTGATAAAGGGCTGGCTGCAGACAGCGATGGCTTGGATCCATGGGTGCAAGGTCGGGCTGAGAGAGACAGAAGAGGTCTGAAGATGGCCTCCACCAGCAGTAACTGTTCCCGGATTGGTAATGTCCATTAAGGTAAAGAAGGGAGGAGCGGTACCATACAGTGTTACACATTCCTTACACCAAGCAGAGCTCCTGGTCTAGCCAAAGAGTCTCAAACTGTGGGTCCTGAACCCCTGGGGGATGGCGGAGGACCATTTCATGGGGCTCATATATATCAGATATCCTGCATGTGAGATTTTTACATTACCATTTATAACCATAGCAAAATGACAATTAGGAAGAAGGAAGGAGATAATTGTATGGTTGGGAAGGGTCACCACAACATGAGGAACTGTACAGGTGAATTAGGAAGGTTGAGAGCCACTGCTAAACTCTAGCTGGAGAAACAGACAAAGGTAACATTGACATTTCCCAGTCCAGAAGAGTGGAACCACTAAGATGCAAAAAAAAATAAAATAAAAAATGGGTTAGGTAAAAGTAAGGTCTACTGGGAGGACCTCCCCACAACGGAGGACTCCACTCTCAAGAGCAAGTCCTCTGCAGTGGGTTAAAGCAACAGGAGCCCACAAAGAGAAATGGAAAGAATAGAATGTGCTTGAGTCGGTAGGAAAAGTAAAAACATTTAATTCATAAATAGGACAGGTAAAGACTGCCAGAATTGTAACTTACCAGCGGTTCTCAACCTCTGGGGTGTCACCAGCAGAAAACACATATTTCCAATGGTGTTAGAAACCCCTGATCATGAATTTATTGTCATTGCTAATTCATAACTGAAATTTTGCTACTGAGCTGTGTCTCAGTCCCTAAGACTTATTAGAAATATGTTGCCCCAAAGGTTGGGACCCACAGGTTGAGCACCAGTGCATTAGACACACACAGCTGGCTTTTAGACTTGGCAATGGAACCCTGCCTGTTTCCCTGTCTGCTGATTGCTCCTTTGTTAACGGCAACAAGGGGCTGTGGAACAGCATTAGGCCACAGACAGAATTTAGAAATACTGTGTTACTATGCTATGTTTGTTATGGTGTCTCATGTAAGTATTTGATTTTATCTATTTGTGTTTGAGGGTTCATGTGTGACCATAGATTCCTGCATGTGGGTGCCTGTGTGCACGCATGTGCACATACATGGAGACTGGAGGACAGCCTCAGGTGCCGTCCTGAGGAACTCCATCTGTCTCCTTTGAGACAAGGTCTCTCACTGGCTTGGAGTTCACCACATAGGTCACTCCCAAGATCCTCCTGTCTCCACCTCCCTATCAGTTGTATCAGAGGCTGTGATTACACATCAGGCTTTTTTGTATTTGGGTGCTGGATAACAATCTCAGGAACAGGATCACTTCAGTGGCTTAGCCACCCATCAGCTCCTTGTGCTCCTTCAAAGCTCTTGTTTACATAGGACCACAGTGACATAAGCCTGCAATCCCCGCACTGGAAAGACTGAGGCAGTAGGACTGCCATGAGTGAAGACTATCCCGGGCTAGTGAGTTCCACAGCATCCTGTGGCTACATAGATAAACCATAGTTATAAAACAAATCTTCTATATAGAACACAAAATTAGAAATTTTATTTTCTAAAAATACTGCTGTACTATGGTTTTGAGGGTAGAGTCAAAGAAGCACAGTATTACTGGTAGGCATGTATAAGGGTGAAATATCTCAAAAATAAAGATAAGAGACAAAAATTAATGTCTATTCACTTAACCTACTGACTGTATTTCTGGGAATACTTTCTAGGTGAATATTTTATAATGTGTAATAAAATACCATTTGTGTAAAACCATGTTCATTACAGTATCATTTATAACAGCAAGAAAATATAACAAAAGAATTTTAATCAGGGAGCTATTAAAATGATGTTTACTGAGCATGTACAATAACAAAACATATAAGTCAATGAATAAAGGATATTAAAATTTTATTATAATCCCAATAAAGAACATTTACACAAGCAAAACGAAGCTGCGTAAAGATGTCAGTGGTTGTTATTTGGGCAATTAAAAGGACATATAATTTGTTTTCCTTTATTACTCTTCCACATTTTCTAACATTAGCATTTACTACTTCTGGTATGAAAAAATAAGTGTTTGCAATCTCAGTGTTGGTGGGTGGTGGTGGGGCTGAAGCTAGGACAGCAAGTGACAGGCCAACCTGGGTGACAGGGTAACCCTGTTATAAAGAAAGGAAAAGCAATAGGGAGAAGAGGGGAGGATAATGGAGGAAAAGAAAAGAAGGAAGGAAGGAAGGAAGGAAGGAAGGAAGGAAGGAAGGAAGGAAGGAAAGAAGGAAGGAAGGAAGAAAGTTTAGGCAACCGGCTCCATTCAAACTGGGTACCAAGTGAGCATTCAGTGTCTGGTGTCTTGCAGCAGATGCCTTGATAGGTTACACTGGGGATCACTTGATGCCCCTCTGTCCTTTGCAACTTTAGGCTGTTTCCCTGTTGGTGTTTTATCTCTGCAGCAATGGCAGAAATGACAATACACTCAAGATCTTGAGGCACTCAGAGGGCCTCTAGGCCACTTAATGAGCTTGGCAAGGCAGAGTCTACAGAAGGGAAATCGTTCTGTTCCTTTGACACTTCACAAGTGTGATGCATCAGGCTGCCTGGGCCTCCTCTGTCTTCCCTACTGTCTCCTTTACCTGCCACCTGCCACCTTCCAGCCCCCGTGAGCTCATGCTGCCTCTGGGTAGTCAGCTCATCTCTGGCAATCCTTCTGGTCATTGCCCAACACCCCTCCAGAAATTTTCAAGTGTTCTGCAACGTGCTTGTGGACAGAAAATCTTTCTCATATATGTTTGCACCAATGGCACTAAATTTGCTCATCTTTATTTATAATAGAATTACAGGGGTATTGCTTTTTAAATTTAATTTTTGTTCTGGTTAATAGGCATTAATTCTGCTTTTAAATTTTATTTTGGCTGCTACACTAAAGCATTAAAATTGTATTATAAATGGAGAACTGTCTAATATTCAATACATAATATAATATTTAGATCAGATTAAAGATTTTAATCTCTTCAAGCATTTATTAGTTCCTTGCTGTAAAAGCTTTGCAATTCTCACTTCTTTTTGGCTTGCACAGCACATCAGGGTCTCCAGCAGTCACCTTGCTATGAAGTTGAGCAGGAGAATTTTCACTTGTAGATACCTGTGACTTAGGACCCATGGATCATTAGTGACCAGCCCAGCCCATCCAGACAACTAGTCCACGTTCACAATACTTAACTCTCAACTTCTATGCAAGAACTCACAATCCGGACATAAGTGAGATCCTGTAGCACTGGACTGACTGTGCCTTCCTCACTTAACATGATGACATCCAGCTTCATTTGTTGCTGCCTGGGACAAGCGGGACCTTGTGATTTCCATGATCAAACAGCACTCACCACATATATCATTGCAATTTTGTTACTCGCTGATAAGCTTATAAACATACAATGTTCTGTCTCCTGATTATTGTGAGTGACAATGAGCATGGAGAACACAGACATCTATTGGACATACTGCTTCCATTTCCTTTGGATACATTTCCTGTAGGAGGACTAATTGATCACATAGCCGTTCTATTGATAACATTTGTAGTGGTTTCCAGAATGACTGTACTAAGGTCTTTTGCCACCAATGGTGTTCAGGCTTCATTCTCCCAACTCCATGGCTACCCCATCACTCAGATCCTCGTCATCACTGTTATCTTTCGTCTTGTTGATAATAGCCATCCTCACTGGTCTGGGAACTTTATGACTTTTAATTTTTGTTTCCCTGGTGCTTAGAGATGGTGAACATTATCTTTTCACATGCACATGGGCAGTTTGTGCTTTTTTTTGGTGTAAACTATTTGTATGTTTTTCCAATTTTTATTCAGATCGTTTGACTTTCTGCTGTTGGGTTTTAGAGTCCTTTACCTCATTGGAATTTCACCCTTGACAGATGTATGATGTGTTTCCTCCCATCTGGAAGCTCTCTGTATTCTCTAGGTTGCTTCTTTCCTGCTCAGGAGCTTGTGAGGTTGGTGCAATTGCATCTGACTGCTTTGGCTCCCTGTGATTCTGAGGTTCGTTTACCACAGTGTCCTGGAGCATTTCCTTTCTTCCACTAGCTTTGTAATCTCTCACATTGAAACCACTGGTCTACTCTGAGCTGGTTTTTGTAACCAATGAGAGATAGAGGTCTAGCCCCATGTTGCATGTGGCTCTCTGGCTTTCACATCATTTATTGAGGTCAACCATTTTCATAAATGCCTGGTTGGGGAATGGGAATAGGGTTTGGTTGTAGATTCATGGGGTTTCTTCTCTCATCTCTACTCTGTTCTTGGACTATTTGTTCACTGTCATGCTAATACCATGCTGTTTTAATAACTAATACTTCGTGCTATGTTTTGAGGTCATGAGTTCTCTACTCTTTTTGTTCAAGATGCCTCCAACAATTAGTTTGTGTGTGTGTGTGTGTGTGTGTGTTTCCAGAGGAATATCAGAGTCTTATGTTTCTAATTCAGTGTAAAATGCTATTGGTACTTTGATAGAGATTATGCTGAGTCTATAAATGACTTTGGGTTCATAGACATATTTACCATCATTATTCTTTAAATTTATGAACATGGTCTTTCTTTTTACATTCTGTCTTTTTCTATTTCACTCATAAATGCTTTAAAGGTTATGATAAAGTCTACGACTATTTTCAAAATGTATTCCTCAGTGTTCTCCTGTGGCTTATTCAACCACTGTAAACGAGATTGTTGTTCTCATACAGCAACTACTCTTGCTACTGCATATCATTTTATCCTTTGAAACTTTTTGGGTTCTTTTAATGAGCTTTCTTTTGGTGTAGTTTTTTTTTCTCTGCAGAAGATATGTTAGATCAACAAACAATTGACGGTTTTACTTTTTTTCTGATTTAGATGCCTCTTCTTTCTCTTACCCAATTTCTCTAGTATGTACATAGTCATGTTAAATAAAAATGGTAAAAATGGGTATTCCTGTCTTGTTCCATATTACAGTGAGAAAGTTTCCAACCCTCATGCATTACGTCCATTACTGAATCTGTATAAATGACCCTTATCATTAAATCATTCTGTATTATTGTATATATCACTGTGACATGTTCCTTGTATGTCTAATTTGTTCAGAATTTTCTACATGATGGCTTTTGAAATTGAAAGTTTTCCTAGATCATATGCCTTCTTTTTTCTCTCTCTTTCTTTTGATATGTTGTACCAGGGTTAGTAATTTGCATATTTTGAACCATCCTTGCATCTGTGGGATAAATTTTACAGCAGCATAGTAAACACTTAAGTGCTGTTGGATTAAGTTTGCTAGTATTTCATTGGAGACTGTTGACTCTTTGATTATCAAGGGTATTGACCTATAATTCTCTCTCTCTCATAACTTAAAGACTTTAGAAAGCTGTTTTCACTTTAATTTGTTTCAAGAGTTTTGTAAATTTTCTCTTCATGTTCCTAGTTAATTTTTACACATATTTTTACATTTAAAAATAATAACCGAAGTTTGTCTTTTTACTTCTTTCCAGCGTTATTTACACTATAGCCAGAAAACATAGTTAATTTCAGTTCTTTAATTTACTAACATTTCTTCTGTGGCCTGTTATGGTCCTTTTTGGTGATATTTCATGTGCTGGTGAGAAAAATGTGGATCTGACAGATGTGGGTTGGAGCATCCTGTGGCTGTCCGTTAGGTTCCTTTGGTCTAAATGCATTGGACTGTGCTTTTGTTGACCTTGTTCAGATGACTTATCCTCTGCTAAAAGTACAGTCTCCACCTATTATTGTACTGGGATCTGCCTCTCCCATTAGGTCCATAAATATTTGATTTACATATTTGGATATTTTACAGACATATATTTAGTATATTTGCCTGCTTCATCAATATCTGATGATAGTCCAGGTAGCTTTTACTCCTTTTCAATTTGAAGTATACTTTTAGTATAAGCATAGGTATGTATTTCATTCATCCATTTTCTATCTGTGTTTAAGTAGAGATGTAACAAAGTTCTTGTAAGCCACATATAGTTGGGTCTTGTTTGTTCATCTTCAATTATTCTGTCTTTTGATTGGAGGTTTGAATCAATTTGCATTTGAGGTACTTATTGATAGGCAAGGTTTTGCTGTACTCAGTATTTAATTTGTTTTCTCATTTTGTAGTCTTTCCATCTTATAGTCTGCCTTTGTGTTTAGGTAATTTGCTCTAGTGTTATGTTTTGATTTATTGTTATATTTTGTCTGCCTATAAAATTGATTTTTGGTTACCAGTACACCTACAAAACAAAACATAAAACCTGAAACACTCCAGTTTTTATTTTAACAACCCAGTGTCAAATCATAGCAACTAAACATGACTGTAAAGATAGACACTGAAGCAAACAAGAGAGCAAGCTGAAAATCTGTGTGGTACCCAGAAAATACAAAATCCTCTGAACCACCATCAGCTGGCACAAGCTCTGCCCCCTCCCTACTTGGGGTTGAATTTTGGGATTAGATATGAGGCAAAGGCTACTCTAGATCATTACCCCTGAGCCAACTCCTTAATCTTTTCAGTTCCCAATTTTGAATCAATGTCTTATTGAACCGAGAGGTTGGTCTTTAACCTGCACCTCCAGCCTTCGTTTTCCTGGTAGCTGGAATGAGAGGCCTCCAGACCAGATCTGCGTAGCTGTCATACCTTATTGTTGAGAAAATTAGCTACATAAAATTACAGCAGTAGGATGCCTCATCTACACATTCATTGTTGATTCCATATATTTTTTCAATACAGTTATGAATTTTTTCCAATAAAGATAGCATTCATTAAAGGGAGCGATTAAATGAAAATCTCTCCCCCCTCTAAATTTATTTACATTTAGGAAATGGCTTTCTTTAAAAGAATGCTATTCAAGAGTATTGTTTTGAAAATGATCAAAGTTGGCAGAAAATATTGAAGAATAACATTATCCATCATTTGTAGAAATTCTATGGCTGTCAAACTTTGGAAATAAAAACACAACTCATGGCTTTTTTTATATTTTCCAGATTTATTTTTTGACCTCGAGAATTTAGAAACTTGGCACTTTCATAGTTGAATCCACAGTAATTAAATATTACTCTGAAGATGAATGCCCAGGAAGACTGTTTTCACACCTACACTGGTTTCCATTCTCTTCTGGTGAAAACTGCTTTCCTATGGTAAAATGCTGTCAGTTGCTGCTTTTCCTTCTTAGTTCTGGATCTTTGTTGCTTTATTCTAATGGTTGCTATGCTCTCCTGCTGAATATCTATGGTGGCAGGTATATTTTCCCTTCCTGTGGTTTTGTAACACATATGCTGCTCCTCCACCCCCTGCACAGAGACTCAAACTATTTCCATTAACGGTGCTAAGTATAGGGCAAATGCTAAATCTCCCTGGCAAACTTTCCTGCATCCTCATAATTATATAGTGAACCTTGGAGAGGGAAAGTCCATCTAATTTGGTTCTATCTTAAAGCCTGTGCCTTGGAAAAGACCTTGCAATGGCAGGAAAGAGCAGGCATTACTGAGTAGAGACATATACCCAGAAGCAAAGGCAAGGGTAGTGACTGTTTTTACAACTGTCACCACACTCCAGGTCTAGAATTTTGTAGTCACTTGCAAAAATAATCACCAGACAATGGTTATAGTCAGTCTTACCTCCTAAGTACAGCCCGCTGCAACCAACATTGCTTTCTATCTCTGCAGTTTGGCTTTTTCCTGGACATTTCTTCTAATGGAGGCACCAGATAAATATGAACGGCACCCCACAGATTCATGACTTTGGAATCTAGCTAGAAAACCTTAAGTCTATATAAGTGGGATTTGCTGGTTATGGCTACTGTCTGGTTTCTGACTTGTTCTTTTGCTGTTTGATTTCTTGATATGTAATGCTACGTCCTGCCTATGGAGTCCCACTTGCCATACAAGCCACACTATAATACTGTGAGCTAAAACAAATCCTTCCCAAGTCCCTTATATCTGATATTTTATTACAACGATTAAAAAGATAGCTAACCTATTTAGGGTAGGGAGGGCTGTTATATTTAATATGAATGTTTTGAGTTTTATTCTTTCTGTGGTATATATCCACACTTAGTTTCTTAATTACTGAGTAGTATTTCCCTTCTAAATATGTTATGTCACATTTTATTGACCTAGTCACAAACTTACAAACATACACACTTTTGAGTTCCACCTTAAAAATTTTAAACATATTAACTATGTGTTATGTTTCTTTTTGTGGCTATGCATTCAGGTGCCTATAGAGACCAGAAGTGTAAGAACCCCTGGAGCTGGGGTTATAGGCAGTTGCTAGCCACTGAATGTGGGTGCTTGGAATCAAACTTGAATCTTCTGTGAGAGCAGTGGGCGTTCTTAACCACTGAGCCATCTCTCTGGTCCTTAAATGTCATTTTCATGAATGACATACAGGTTATCTTCAGAAATGACGGCTCACATAGCTTGTTTCTATCTAATGTAAGAAATTATGACACTTTTGCTATGTTGTCTGCTGTTCCATTTCACAAGCCCAGCAATCCCTTTGGTCTTTAAGTGCTCTAGGTCTGGCCATGCATACCATCGGCCAGGGCTTCTGCTCTGTCCCTACCAACTTCTCTGTTGCCTGCTATGTCTGTCTCTGTGCCAGCACTATGCTTACACTCCGATCGGCTGTCTTTCTCATTGAATTCTATCTCGTATGCAGTAAGGGATATCTCACTGTGGCTTTAATACAAGCTTTGAAATAATTAATAATAGTGAGGCTAGAGAAATGGGTCAGCAGTTATGAACAATTGGCCTTCTCTTAGAGAACCTGTTTGTTCCCTAGCACCCATGTAAGGCAGCTAACCAATGCTTGTGATTCCATTTCCTACAGCACCTGAAAACTCACACACATAAATCAATCAATCAATCAATCAATCAATCAATAACATTCATATAACTAGTAATGCTGAATGCTTTTATATGTGTAGTTAGGAATTCAGCATCTTCTTTGCCTAAATATTTCTTCCAGCTTTCTGTCTATTATTTTTAGTAGATAGCTTTCTTCTAGTTATTAACTTGTGTGGTGATTTGAATGAGAAATTCATTTATTTTAACACTCAGTTCCTAGTTGGTGGCACTTGTTGGACAGGTTCCAGAACCTCTAAGAGCAGGTGCTTCCCATGGGGTCAGCTTTGAAATTTATACTCACAGTACTTCCTGCCCACTTTCTCTGCTTCATGTTTATGGATGAAGATGTGATCTCTTAGTATCCTGTTCTGGCTGTCACACCTTCCTCACCATTAGAGTCAGTCTCCCCCTCTTCCCTCCCCCCCTCCCCCTATTCCCTCCCTTTTCCCCACCTCCTTCCTTCCTCCTCCCTCTTCCCGGATAGTAGCACTGTTTTGAGCTGTAGTGGAGCTTATGGGATGGTAGGTATGACTGGTGGAAGTGGGTCACGCTAGGAAAGCATCAGTAGAGTGTTCTGGCCAAGTTCTCCAAGCCATGTTTGCAAATTATTTGGAACTGCTATGTGCTACTGAGATCCAAGTTATATTGTTTCGGTGTGGGCATTCAAAGTACAGCATCTGAAAACATGGGCAAAATACATGATGGGCTTAAATGGAAATGTCGTTATGAAACATTGCTTTAGATCATGGGTACATGCTAACTAAAACTAAGAGGAAGACAGGTAATGTGTGAAAGGAAGTACACAGGCAGAACGGAGAGCTTATGCTCTCCCCAGGTAGGCAAAGTCAGAAGTCTACTCAGAGGACACTGTCTTCTTTAGGTTTCTAGTACTGTGATAAAACATCAAACAAAACCAACCTGGATAAAAGGTTAGAGTTCACCCTTAAGATAATGGTCCATAATGGAAGGAAGTCAAGGCAGGAATCCAAGACAGAAGCCCAGAGGCCAGCACTGAAGCAGAGCCATGAGGAGATGCTGAGTACTGGCATGTTCCTCATGGGCCACTCATTCTGCTTTCTTATATCACCCAGGATCACACATGTGCACAGGTGTGATTCTGCAGTGGTCTGGGCCCTCTGTCAATTAACAATAAGAAAATGCCCCATGGACTTTCCTGCAGGTAATTTGATTGGGGCATTTTTTCATCTATTTCTCAGTTGCTTTTGCATATTTGACTCTAGCTGTGTCAAGTTTTAAAAGGTTACCAGTTAGAGTACTATGATGTGTGACGGAACCCAATCGCCTTGTCACCAAAAAAAAAAAAAAAAAAAAAAAAAAAAAAAAAAATCTGTAAAATTTAATTTTGCTTATACATGATGGTATACAAATGTTGACATCACAATACTGAACTGTATGTGAGTGTCATTTTGTTTGTTTGTTTGTTTTTCCTATATCTTTAAGGTAGAGTGACTATCCTTTGAGGTATTTTGAGTTTGGATCTATTTAAAATTATTGTCTCCTAATAGGTCAATGTATAGGAGCAAATGGCACATTAAGTAAATATCTGTTGAGGTCAATGCATTGCAAGCTGAGACAAATGACATTACATTCACTATGAATTATTCATACTATTAGGAAAGATGAGTGGTACATTTAGGAAGCTCGTGTGTATGGAGTCAATCATGATAATGGCCATTGTCAGGTTTTCCTTTCTCTGTCACCAGAGATGGTTACATTAAATAGGTATCAGACAAAAGAGTAAGGCCTTTTACTTCTGAAAACGTAGGGAGCAACAGACATATTAGTTAAATGATAACCTAAACCAGTGCTGCCTGGTGTAAAACAATCAAGCCCAGGAAGAGCTCCAAAGCATGTGATCATTTTTGTATCCTTCAGCGCATGCCATGAGGTGCATTAGTCTAAGACCGGAGCTGGGGAAACAGAATCATTAGCATGTAGCAGCAACTGCCGTCCTAATGAGTCAGAGCTCATTTTTCTCATGCAAGCCAGCTTCGTGCTCGAGTTTTGCTCTGCTAATTCCTTCCTTAGAAGAGAGATTCTCTGGAGAAAGAGGAGGAGCTGTGTCAATGATTTATGACAGGGGAAGCAGTCTCTGAGAAAATGAAGATGTCGGGCTGCTTGTCTGTTCTCTTCTTACTGCCATTGTGAGGATTCCCACATATCTTAGCTTCACTTTCTTTTCATTCCTTCCCGGAGTCTGTCTGCTTCACCACTTCACCTGTTCAAATCTTTTATCTCTTTTCTTTCCCACATCAACAAGGTGATTTCTGTTTCCCATTGCCAAAGGCAGAGACAGTATCCGACTTGATTGTGGTATAAATAAATTAACTAAACAGAAGCTAGAACACAGTTGGTTCTCTCTCCATTTAAAAACAAACAAACAAAAATCCCACAACAACAAAACAACAAAAAAAACCCATTATATTTTTAAATGTGTTTATCTGTCCCATTTCTTCTGTCATTAAGCCTCTGAGACACTGAAAACTCATTCAGACTTTGGGCAACTCTAGCAACTTTGTCAAGGTAATATTTTACATTAACAGAGGAACATGAGTGTCGTGGGTGTTAGCTGAGGATGGTTGTGGGGTACAAAAGGAGAGGAGGAGGGAGAGGGGCTTGTTACTTTGCCAAGCTTTATCCTTGTAGGTCACTGCAAGACTGCAAACTGTAGTGGTGGTCTGTGACTTTTAAGAATTCATTTACCATTTAGAGAGGTTTTCAAGGCCACTCCCTTTGTAGCACAGGAGAACAGCAAAACTTGTCAAGGGCAAGACAACATTGGGACAATACTCAACCCTAGTTACAATACTGTAACTTTTAACCGCTCATATTTTTCCAGAGAGTCTCATAGTTTTCATCTTAATATGGAAAATAGTAATAAATGCCTCATAGCCTGTCTTAAAACTAATATGAAAACACAACAATGAAAACACAAGCTCAGAAAGCATTTCTCCAGTGCTCTCTCATTCTGGGTGGCTCAGTTGTTCACATGTTGAGCTGTCTCCACAATTCTTTAACTAGGCAATAATATTTAGCAGAATAATTTATTTGTTCAAGGTGCTTAACTTAGCATCCCACCTACATTCCTCAACATCATTTTCCCTATTCATAATTTAACACATTCTGTAGCTATCCATCTTGGGTATACGTCAGCAAGCATGGGGAACAAGAAAGGACAAAGTCGCCTTTCCTTGAAAGACTTGAAATCCAACAGGTGAAAAATGGCATCACTCAAGACTACACTGTACATATTTGGGCAGGACTGACCTTTCTGAGTAATATATATTTATTCTTATTTGTGGTAGAACATTTTAAAAAATAAACAAAGGTACAAAGCAGGAAATAATACTCTATAATTTTACTCTCAAGAAATACCCATTATGCTTATCTTGGAAGTACCATACCACCATATTATAAGTTATATAATATACAGGATGTAAAATATACCATATAATCAAATCAACATGTTTTGAATATTAAAGTAAAGCAGAATATTGTGAACTGAAAGCTGGTAATATATTTTTTGGTTTCGGCTTCACTTGATTTTTGGTTTGGTTTTTCTTCATCTTGTGGTACTAAGAATTAAACCCAGAGCCAAATATGTAGGTGTCCTAGCACTGAGTCATATTACTCCCCTGCATTGAAATTAATATGGTTTGATTAATTTTTATCATCTTATAAAATTATTTGTGATCCTTTCCATGCCACACCCAACATCCAAACCTTTCTTTTAACAGAACATCTTATATTGGGCCCAACATACCGATCTTGCCTTCTCAAACCCTCCTCAGTCCTAACATCTTCCCAGGTCTCAAATCTAGTCCTGAGGCAAGGTTGTGATTCCTCCTGTAATATTTTCAACCCCTATACTTGGACCAGGACACAAAATTGCATACTAGCCCAACCCTGGTGTCCACCTGATTTTGTCCTACCCATTCTGTATCTAACCTCCTGGTCTGTCCTGCTGTGTCTGACATCAGATACAAAAATCAGTGAAAGATGTCCACATGCCCAGGTCTCATCACAAAAAATAGAAACAATAAGAAAGATCAAGGAAGCATTTGTCTGTGAAAATCCAGCAATCCTGTGGAAATTACTTACATTAAGTCCAGAATATAGAACTTAAAAGAGCAATCATAAACTTTATTAAATAATTCAAGGTGTTTAAGAAAGACATGAGCAAACATCTCAAGAAGCCTGATGATATCGAAGACAACACAAACTCAAGACTGGACGGCACGACAACAACAACCCAGGATTTGCAAACTGAATTCCATAAAGAGAGAAAAATGTTTAAAAGAGATATGCCAAAATGAAGATGAATTGAAAAACTCAAGATTCCAGTTAGAAAACCCAGGGAGATCTTCACAAATATAATGGATCAAGTAGAAGACAGGGTATCAGTCCTCCAGAATAAAGTAGAGAAATTAGACCACAGAAACAAACAAAAAAAAAAAAAAAAAAAAAAAGATTTTTTTTCAATATAGGAAAGAAAGATACAGGAACTGAAGGACAGTATATAAAGATCAAATCTTTGAATTATAGGCATAGATAAATGAGTAGAGTTCAACCAAGGTCAGACCTGCTCTTCAAAATGATCAAAGAAGAAAGCATCCCCTAAACTAGATGTAAGAAGCACACAAAATATCAGATAGACAGGACCAGAAAAAAAGCCACTTTTCATGACATATTGTAGTTAAAATACTAAATATACAGGACAAAGAAAAACTGTTGAAAGCAGAAAAAGAAATCACTCAAGAGGCATATAAAGGAAAACCCATCAGAATAACAGATGATTTTTTTTTAAAAAAATAGAAACTTTGAAAGCAAGAAGAGCCTGGAGCAATATACTCTGTGTTCTAAAAGACCATGGTATCAGCCTAGACTACTAGATACCTAGATAGACAAATCTTTAGACAGCCTAGATACCCAGAAAAGCTATCTGCCATAGTTGAAGTAGAATGACAAGAATCTTGAACATATACCCAAAAGATGGCCAACCATACCACAAGGCCACATGTTCCACGATGATCACAGCAGCTTTATTCATAATAGCCAAGAGCTGAAAACAACCTAAATGGCCCCCAACTGAAGAATAAAAAAGAAAATATGATATACTTATATAGTGGAATATTACTCAGCTTTTCAAAACAATGACATGAAGCAATTTGAGGGCAAATGTATTAACTAGAAAAGTTCATCCTGAGTGAAGTAACTCATACCCAGAAAGGCAAATATGGTGTGTAATGAGGGGATATTATCTATTAATACAGGAAAACCATGCTACAATCACAGACACATCAATAAGTAACAAGTAGTGCCCAAGGGAGGATGCTTGAATCTCACTGAGAAGGGGGGAATAAAAGAGACATCTGGAGTATAGAGAAAACTGGGTGGGAGAGGGACTGGGGAGGAGAACAGAAAGAATCAAGTGTGGGGAGTCTGGGTGGAAAGAGAACAGGGAGAGAGAATTGGAGTCAGTGTATGTATAGGGGATGGGGGGAGGCAGATGTATCTCTGGACAAGCTAAAAATCTAGGACAATGTAAAGCCCCAAAAACCTAAGTTAAGACTCAAGCTAAGACTCCTAGCAATAGGGGATACAAAACCTGAAATGATCACCTCCTGTAACTGGGCAAGACTTCTTTCCAATGGAGAAATTGGGGATACTAACCCAGCCACAAAACCTGCAACCCACTAGTTTTCTTGCCTATAAGAGGTACCAGAATAAAGAGGGCACAGAAAGTGAGGGATGGCTTATAAATAAATGGTCCAACTTGAGTCTCATGCTGTGAGAGAAAAGCCTACCCCTAACAGTATTAATAATATTCTGCTATACTTGAAGACAGGAGCTTCAGTATAAGTATCTCCCTAGAGGCTTCACTCGGCAGCTAATGGAAACAGATGCAGTGACATGGTGCAAAATATTAGGCAGAACTCTGGTGATCTTGTGGAAGATGGGGAGGGAGGACTGAAAGAGCCAGAGAGATCAAGGACACACACACACACACACACACACATACACACAACTACATAAAGCAACTAATCTGAGCACACGAAGGCTCACAGAGACTGAACCACAAAGCAGAGAACAAACATGCATGGGACAGACCTAGTGCCCCTACATATATGTAACAGATGTACAGCTAGCTAGGTCCTCAATGGGACCTCTAACAACAGGAGCAGGAACTGTCTTGGTGCTGTTGAATCCCTTTCCCCTAACTGGTTAACATTGTCTTGTCTCAATAGAAGATGAGTCCATTCCCACTACAACTTGATATGCCAAGGCAAGTTGATATCCTTAAAAGGTCTCTCCTTCTCTGACAAGAAAGGGAAGGACTGGAAGGAGAGGAGGGAGGGGAAGCCCTGATTGAGAGGTAAAGTAAATAAAAAGTTAATGGAAAACAAATTATTTTCAGGGCTAGAGAGATGGCTCAATGGTTAAGAGCACCGTTTGCTCTTCCAGAGGGCCTGAGTTCAAATCCCAGAAACCACATGGTGGCTCACAACCATCTGTAATGAGATCTGATGCCTTCTTCTGGTATGTTTGAAGACAGGTGCAGTGTACTTATATATAATAAATAAATATTAAAAATCAATTTATTTTCATAAAACAAGCCCAACAGAGAATACTGGAAGCTGTATTGGCAACTGAAAAGAAGACTTAGCATAGTTAAGAATCTGTAGGGGCGAAAAGCTATAATTATTGGAACACAAAGCAGACTAGGAATACAAACAGCAAATATATAGTAAAATTACTTCAATCAACATAAGCTTTTAAATAATGAATTTAATCATTAATTACCTTAATGCACAAAATAGCTAAATAGATTAAGAAACAAAATCCATAAAGAAACCAATCTTAGTTACAAGAAAGCAAACAGAACACCAAATAGAAAATACCAGAAAAGAAAATCCCCAGAGCATAGTGCCCACAACAAAGAAAGCCGGGAAGTGGGGGGTGGGGGGAGGGAGAGAGCTGCAAGTCACATACAAAGGAAAACCCATCAGAATAACAGCTGATTTCTCAAGGGAAAATTTGAAAGCCAGAAGACCTTGAAACAAGGCATCCCGAATCCTAAAAGACTACAGTTTAAATTAATATACACAGCCAAACTATCTACTATAATTGAAGAAGGAGAAAACAGCTTTCCATGATATAAACAGCCTAAAAAGAACTTAAATCCAACAAATCCAACATAAAGGAAGTACAGGAAGCAATGTTTCAGGCTGAAGAGAGGAAAGAGCAAAACAGAAAGATGGTAGAAAGAAATATGAAGCTTAATTATTAAAACACAAAATACTAATGAGAATACAAACAATAAGTAACAATATGATATCTACAATTTAATACACATTTCAGTAATGACTATTTTTTAATTTGTTCATCCCTTATATAATAAATCCTGACCTCAGCCTCCCATCCCTCCACTCTTCCTTGTTTGACCCCTACCTTCCCTTTCTCCCAGATTCACTACCCTCCGTTTCCCTTCAAAAGTGAGCAGGCCTCTCAGGGATATCAACTGAACATGCCATACCATGATGCAATAAGACTACTCACAACCCCCAACCAGGGATTGACAAAGGCAACCCAGTGGGAGGGAAATTGTCCCACAAGCAGGCAAAAGAGTCCGAGCTACCTCAACTCCAGCTACTAAAAATCCCACAAAGCCCCATATGAAACAACTACTGTGTTCAATAATAACTAATAGAATTATCTTTAATCCTCCAGTCAAAAAAGACTGGCTGATTTAATGGATCAAGAAATAAAACCCAACTATCTGATGCCTCCAAGAAACTTATCTTAATGTTAAAGACAGGAACTGCCTTAGAGTGAAGGGATGAACAAACTCCAATCAAATGGGACCAGGAAGCAAGCAGGTATTGCTATCATAGCATTTGACAAAACAGACTTCAAACTACAACTAATCAAAAAGTTTATTATAATCAAGTGACAATTATCCAAGAAGACATTACTAGGTTACCATATCTGTACCAAACTCAGATTCCTAAAAAAACAAAACAAAACAAAACAACAACAACAACAACAAAAAAAAACCTCCTACTGAAAGTAAAGACATTGATTAAGCCCAATCTATTAATAACACATGACTTCAGTACCCCGCTTTCTCCAAAAGACAGGTTGTCTGGATGAAAAAGAAACAGAGAAACAACAGAATTCATTGACAGCCTATACCAAATGAACCTAATAGAAATCTACAGACTATGCAAACACGAGAGAATACATATTCTAGGCAGCACATGAAAGTGTTAGGAGATAATTTTCCCAGTTCAGCCATCTCAGGAACAAGTTTTACCTTGCTGTCAGAGTTAAAACAGAGTTTATGTTCCCAGGCTCCCAAAACATCTTCTAGCCTGCTTTTCCAGATGTTCCATGTTTGCCTGTTAGCCAGTAAGAAATGTAAAGAGGGCAGTTACCGTTATCCTGCTACCTAAACCAGGGCATAGAAGTCATAAACGTGTTGCCTGTCTTGAATTAATTGACTACATGCAGCCTGTCAACTCCTTTGCTCCCTTACAATTCTAAAATTCCATGTCAGAGGCCAGAAGAGGACCTCTAATTCCACTTGCCTATGTTGGTTCAAACTTCAGGAGTCTGACTCCAAATTGTTTATCTTAGGCATATTTAAATATAGTAGAATCTGGTTAGAAACTAGTTTGTGATGATTAACCTAGTCCTAGATATACAGCAAAGCAGACGTAAATCTCACTGAGAAACAAAGTAAGCTAAATGCAGATTAGGCATGGCTATAACAAAGTTCTTAAACATGGTTTCTATAGGTTAGGAAAAATAAGCGTGCTGGGAAGATCTGGGAGGATTCAGTGCTGACCACACGGATTCCACACAGCTTAGCCAGCTGGAGGAATCATCAGCTCCAGGCTTCTGGGTAGAAACCAGGTTTTTCCATTCCTTCTTTTGAAGGGATAACACTGTATCCTTAACAGTCCAGGTGGGCCTAGTACAATGGTTCTCAACCTGTGGGTCTTGACCCCATTGGGAGGCCAGATGACCTTTCACAGGGGTCACCTAAGACCATAAGAAAACACAGAGATTTATGTTATGATTTGCGACCGTAGCAAAACTACAGTTAGGAAGTAGCAATAAAAGGCACTTAACAAGGAGTCACATTGTGGGAATACAGACTCAAAGGGCTTTGCCAAAATCCAACAGTGTATGATATGCACCGTCAGCCAGAGAGTGACACCAGCTGTCTTCCCAAATCTATACTCTACCCCCTCCCTGGCACAAGAAAGCAAAATTTCAGACAGCTGATGGTAGGGAGTGATTAAATACTCAGGTGAGGTCCTGTCCTATCCACCCCAATATGAGTGGATGTAAACAGACAGGCCAAGCCTGGATGGGATGCCCTTTTGCAAGGAGGCACAGCTATACCCTGCAGATGGTGGGTTTTGTTTTTGTTTTGTTTTGTTCTGGTTCAGAAGTAAGTCCTAGACAACAATTGTATAGCTGGCACAACTTCCCTTATACCTTGACTTTGAAGCACTCAGGAGCCACAGCTGAGTAGGCATGTTGGGCTTAATTCTTCCCTGAATCATTAACAACAACTTCTTTCACTACCAGAGCTAGCTGATAGGGAGAAAATTCAGACCCAGCTTTATTTCTCAAGGTCCAGCAGCCAAAGCATGCAACATCTTTGTTGATGAGAACAGGGTCTCATTCAGTTCTTCATTGTTACAATGACTGTGGCAAGATCCTTTATTATTTGAGGGGCCTCTAGCATTTCTGTGATCAACAATTCCTAGGGAGGTAATCCAGTCCTAGCACTGGGATTCCCAATCAACCACCACATTGCCTCTAGGTGTGTCTATTTATACTTTGTGTTTTGCCTTTAACGTTTACAAACTAAAGCAAGCGAAAACTCTTCCCAGTTACTTTTGTGAATACCATTTGTACCTTATTCCACCTCAACACCTCCAGGCAATCCACAGCAACAACTGGCGTTTGTGCCCTTTGTGAATGCTTTGATTTTCCCATGTTTGCTTCTCCAGGTCTTAAATAAGTCTCCAAGTCTACAAAACACTCAAAAGTAAGCACTATGCTCTTCCTATGTAGCATAACATTTATAAAGAGGACAGGCAGAACAGTGATGCAAAATCCTGAGCCACCAGCCCAAAACAAATAATGGGAATATGGCAATAACCTCTTGGTGGTGAACTTTAAAGTTCACTGTCAGGTCTGGTCTCCCCAAGTGTCATATGATTACAGAAGTTCAAAACTGCTGGCAACCCTGGCCATACATTTAGGGATATGGCTGGGTTGGCTCCTATTCTAAGAGGCCTTCTTCTCTAGAAGGGCATGTTGTGGGAATTACCTTCATTCCCTGGTTAGAACTTGCTCTCTCTCCTGTGATGAATGGGTGTGGCCATAAAGCCCTCTGCAAGCTCACCAACAGAGAGTTTGTTCCTAAGGACTCCAGCTAGGTACAAGTCCAACCACATCTGCCTTCTGGAAATGTAACGGGCCCTTTTGTTTGCCTGGTACCCTCCTTTTTACACGCTCCACTTGCTCTACCATGTTAAACAAGATTCATATACTGGTTTAAGTAAGTCAGATTGGCCAAAGCGTCTCCTGATTTTTATAGTGGGAAAAGCTGTTATTTGATGCCCAGTTCACAGACCCATATAAGACTAGGCTTATAGTAAACCTAAGAAATTAATTTTGAAGTGACAATGAGATTAGTATGGAGTGTCAGTGATAATGTTGAGCCATATATTGGAGCCAAGATACACGTGTTTTGGAGAACCATTTCCTAACTCAATAATAGCATAGACTCCTCAGAAGGAATGGTGGGACTCATGGCAAGTTTTGCACCCCACTGGATTTCAGCAGGAATGTGAACTCTTCTTCAAGGACAGTGATTTAATGAATGTAACATTTATCAGGAGCTTAAAAATAAATAGATGCCAACTAGGCAACTGCTTTAGCTTGAGGGGTCACTATAAAGATGTCATCTTTCTTTTAGCTCCTGGTTTCTGGGGTTTCAATCCATTGGACATGAAGAAAGGCTGACATCATGGTAGAAGTCGTACAGGAGGCTATTTACTTCATAGTAGACAAGAAGCAAAGAGAAAATAGGAATGGAATAGAATTCATAAAGGCCTTTTTTCAATAACGTACATCTTTCAGCTAAGCCCCATTTCCTAATATTTCCTGAAGCTATCAAAATATGATAGGCTTGCTAGGCACCAAACCTTCCTTAGCAATTTTTTAGAAGAATACCTTCTATCCAATCCATAAAAAACAGGAATGCTGAAGTTGGAGTAAAATGAGTTGTAGATCTATAGATTTGTCCAGGATACTTTTCCAGAATTCCTGGGCAGCCAACTTTCTGAGGAATACAGGATTTCTAATAACCATCCAGCTAAAGGCACAGGCCAATGCAGTCTTGTGTATCTGAGATAATCCATGTAAAGAACTTTGCAGGGATCTTAGCTTACGGAAAATACTCCATTCTTATGAGCATGGGATATTCTGCACTTGGTAAGATGGAATGCATGGGATGCACATGTGCTAAATCCACCTTTATAACACAGTGAGTTCAAGCGCTGTTGATGCAGGCTTATAATTTATTTGTGTTTAACCGTCAAACTTGTGAAGTTGTTGAGTATCTGTTATATGTTGGGGCAGAATCTTATTTGATCTCCAAAAGAGCTATATGAGTTATTAGTTCCTGTGTTGGAGCAATGAAGACATTGAGACTGAGAAAGGTCGAATAGAGAGCCTCAAGAAACAATGCAATTATAAACCCCCAACAGGTACCAAATCCAAACAAAGTTGAACCTATTAAAATAAACACAATTATAATGGCATATCAAAATTTTAAGAATATAATAATTTTACTCGGGCACTACCTAAGAAAATACAGTGTATTAATATCTTATAGATGGTAAGGTAATAGTGAAGCATTTGTGCTGAGAATTTTCTGTTTCTTTTTATTTCCCTCTGGGTGCCATGTGTAAATCTCCCAGGAATATGTTCCCAAGACATTTATGTCAATATCATAGCAGTAAAAGAAGAAGGAATATGTTCACAAGACATTTCTATCAATATCATACCGGTAAAAGAAGACTTCTGTGTAAAGACAGCATTGAGCGTCCTCTAGGATTCTACAGATATCATTGAAGTTAATGTGTCTCATATGAACGTTGTACTTCTATGGACATGATCACCCCTTTCCTGTTATCCACATTATATAACTGACAGAGATTTGGAAGAGGTGAGAGCATAGGTCATCTGGGAGAATATCAGGAATTTCCACAAATCGCTAACCACCAAATTGTCCTATGTTCTTTAAGGAGGTCCTCTGTCCTTTTAATAAACAAAACTGTTCATCTGAAAGTGTAACTCAACTTTCCAGAAAAAACACTGATGTCAGAACCTGGAGATTCTAACATTATGTTAATTATTCTCATTATTTCTCATCACAGGAAGGATCATGTATGCCTCTTCTTGGTATTCTTTGGCTTCACACACTGGGCACAAGACCTTCTGGCTTATATCTGATCTCACTCTGCAGAGCACAAACTGGCTTTCATCCTGCTTAAGTGGACTATAACAGTGGTAGTTCCTAATACAGAAAAGGAAATACCATCCGTATGCAACGACATCAATTCATAATGTTTCCATGGCCTTCAGGGCTTTTCTCCTGGGACTTCTGCTGTTGTGTTATAAATTGCTATGGATGCTTTGGTAACATTGCTATATGCAAAGTAAAAAAGCATTTGTGGTGAAAGAAAAGGTAACATCCTCATATTTAGGCTTCAGTCTGTTAAATCGAACCAGAAGAAATAACCTGGCATTTCTATATTGTAAAAAAGACAACTTCTTTCACGTTGTATGCTCACTCTGTGAAGCACGGGACCATGTACTATAGCCATTCAGCCGGAACAGAGATCTAAATGACAAGCGCCTCACTGGATTCAGACTTTCTCACTCTGTTTGGTGAGGACCTCCCCATGGGTCAAACTCTTGTTGCCAGGCAACTTCTTCCTTCAGAATGAGGAAAGTCCCCAGAGGACCCTCATTCCATATGCAAACAGACTTCTGGCAGCTGCTCCCACCAATTCCATAAACATGTCTGGGCATGTCTGAATCTTTCTTATTGCTAAATTCAGATTCTCCCATTATACTAATTGAAAAGACCAAAGGTAATTCTGTCTACTTTTCATTAGTAAGATCCGATGACATCTTAGATACATACTAAAAGAACAATATTACAATATTATCATCTATCTTCATTTAGAGAGCCATTGACCTCACTTCCTGCAAGAACATATTTTGCCATTAATCTTAGGAAAACTAGCACAGGGGAAAATGTTGTAGAAATTTTTAATTCCAACCTGGATTTCCCACCTGGCCTTTGATCATTTAGTTACTGGATAAAAGACATACACATCCTTTATATTTACAATAAGCCTTAAACAGCAGATACCTCCCCTCTATGCTATTAGAATCTACTTCTCTATCAATAAGCCCGATTTATGACTTACTAATGTTTCATCTGGGCTGCTCTTAACTCCAACAGGCCAACCCTCAGAGCCACGTTTTTGTTTTTGTTTTTATAGCTTTCTCAACACATTGTGGCATCCCTCTCCTCCATTCATCATCTTCTCCTCATGGTTCTCCTTAGACTCCAAGCCCAGGAAACCTAAACCCCACCTATGTCTTTCTGCCCAACTATTAGCTATGTCCATCTTTATTTACCAATCAGAATTAGCTTGGAGGCAGGGTCACAGGTGCATGTGCAATCCCCCTGTCTTGGGTGTCTTCACTTAGCATTACAATAGACGGCAAGACCAAACTTCAACAGAAAAATCATGGACAAATTAAATTGATTTCTTTTCTGGAGCCTAAGCTACAGAAACCTACACTAGTTATTACGAGCATTCAAAGTTCCAGGCACCGCTAAATGTAAAGGTCAACGGTGGTTGTAGCATAATTCATAAATACTATTTCTCAAAGCCCTGAATGTCGGCTATAAATTGAAGCATAATGTTGAGATCAGATTGTGCCCTGTGCCGGGTGCTGCATATGGTAGGTGTTGACTGGTTTTTAAACTGACACAAACCTAGACATATCTGAGAAAAGGAACCCCAACTGTGAAAATGCCTCCACAAAAAATATTGTCTTGTGGGATATTTTCTTGATTAATGCTTGATGTGGAAGGGCCCAGCCCACTGTGGGTGATGCCATTCTTGGGCAAGTGTGTCTGAGATGAATGAGAAAGCAGGTTGAGGGAATTATGGGAGCAAGGCAATATGGTGGCTTCTGTGTCAGTTCTGGCTTTCAGATTCCTCCCTTACTTCCCTCCATAATGGATTATAAGTTATAAGATAAAAGAAATCCTTTCTTCCCCAGGTTGACTTTAGCCATGGTTTTTTTTGACAGCTAATAGAAAGCACACTGAGACACAATATAAAACAAGTGTTTCATTCTGTTTGTTGTTGTTATTTAAATTTTTCCTTGCCCTGAAAGACTCCAATTTATACACAGGTTTTGACTGCACTTTGATTCTGTGTACGTGGGTTGGACAAAATAAATAAATAAATAAATAAGCATGATCTGTCTGGCACCATCCATAAGGCACAGACTGTTAACTGATTCCTAAACATACAAAAGATACCACCCTGCAAATTTATCAGGATAAATTTGGAAGGTAAAGGTACATGAGTGTATTAAAATCATACCAGACAATTCAAGCCTGGGACAAAACTTATTGCCTACAGCAGACTAAGGAAAAGGTGTAATGTTTACATCTAAATCTCACAAGAGAGGAACACTTAGCACTAGCATGGCCATCTCAACATACAGTTTGCAGAAAACTCTTGACTTGTCTCATGGGTTTCAGCTTGACTTTGTCCCTTCTGCTGATGTGGTCTACTCAAATTACTGTCTTCCTGTCCTCCTGTTTACCCATCTGGACATACCACCTATCCATCTGCTGATTCATTAGCCTAGACCCAGTCCTGACTTTCACCTCTACAGGCTATACTCAACTCTAACCCTGCAGCCAGACTCTGCCGCAGCAGCCATAGGATCTCTTCAGAGCCACCCCTGCTGCTTCCGTGTCTTATCCCCATAGACTCCTTTGTACTTCAATCCTTTTCCCAGCTATGGTTTCTCAGACTTCTTTGGAAGGACTGAGAAGGTCTCTTCTTAGGAGTCTTCACTGTTTAAATTCTTTGCTGTTATGCTGAAACTTGCATATGCCCATATAGAGATATATTACCATGTGTAATGTGTGATCCGAGAGGGAATGTCTGTAATTAAAATTGGAATAAAAGAACTTGCCGTTTGTCTCCTCTAGGACTATGGACAAAAGGAAGGCTCCCTAGCAAATTAATGCCAGTAAATTTAGTGTGGCTTGTGAATTTATTGTTGTTAAACACATTTTGATGTTTTCGGGAACAACACAAATGTGTCTGTTTCTGAAATAGTGTGCTTATGGCAAACAGTAAGATGTGTTGTGTGTAGAGGTAGATAATTTTAAGACCAAAGGAAACACGTTTTAATGGTATATAAGATATACCATAGTTACCTTTGAATTTTAACTTTGAAGCTTAGTTCATGTGTGTGTGTGTGTGTAATTCAGGTCTATTTTGGTATGTGTAGACATGACCACGTGATTTTTTTCACAGACTGTTTTTGTACTACACTTTACTTAGGTAGGAGCTTTTATTTTTTTAATACATTTTTAATTAAAATGGAATCAAATCATTTTGTGCTTCCTTTTCTTCTCTCAAGCCTCTCTCATGATCTTCCTTGCATCTTCTCCCATGTCCCTCCTTGCTAGACTAGCACAATTCCATACAGCATTCTAAAGCCTTATCCGTATACTCACAGACTGGAGTAGCCATCACCCCTCATCAGACATTTCTGCTTACGGCAGATGGAGATCATCATGGAAACGCATGTCTAGACACAAAGCAAAAGATGAACAGATTGTGGGGAGCCCAGCCTCTGAGAAATTTTCTGTATCACAGCTCCTGCTTGCATGGATCAAGGAACATCATAAAATAGGGGCTGAGGTGGGAAGGTCATGAGAGCCAGAATTTCAGGAAGTCTGCTGTGACACAATCTCTTCTAGAAATGAGTTCATAAACAAGATGGAAGCAGTGGCAACATCAGTACTCATGCTAACGTGATAAGGAGAATGGAAGTATCTGCAAGGACTAGGGCCCATCTGCAAGGAGGAAGTCCAGTTCAATATAACTCATAGCCAGTGTTGGTTTAAACTTGTAGGGTCTGACACCAGGCAGTTTATTTAGGCATATTTCAGTACAGGATAGCTTTGGAAAAAAGGTTTCCTGACAAATTTTCTCAATTCCATGTGTGCAACAAAGCTTAAGGCATACGTACATCTGAAATTCTTTTGCAAAGTACATGTGACCCCTACCATAAGAATAAGTTCTATAGCTTAAGGGTTTATAGAAGGATCTCCTCCAGTCTAGGTTATTGTAGAAGTCATCAAGCTACAAAGTACATAGGACATCTCCCCTAAGGATAAAGTCTACTGAATGAAAAACAATGTTAAGAATGAAGGTCTAGGGAGAAAGAGACTGGCATAAACATGATAGTCTGGGTGTCTTCTGGCCTTACAGCTAGCACAGATCACCAGCGATTACACCAATTCCTAGTTTTCTAGGTGGAAACAAGTATACATCTCTTCCTGTGAAGAGACTACCCTGCATTTTTAACATTCCTGGTTTCTCTAGTGCTTATCTATGAGCACAAGGACTTGTATTCTCTACAAGGGAGGTCTTATGTTTTAAAGCAGGCAGGAATGTACAAATGATCTGGGTACCAACACTGCTCAGCAAATATGTTCCATGGATAAAATGCCCAAACTTAAGGCAACCAGCCAGCCAGCACCTATGAAGGCTAATTTGGAATGAAAACCCTCATTTCCAGAAAGACTGAGAGAGCAGATCGTAGCATAGTACCTCAAATAATCTGCAAATTTTTCAGTGATTTCAGAAATAAGTATGATACCTCCCAAAATGCTCATTCTTCAATGAATTCTCAAATGCCCAGATTTCCCAAAGCATTTTATTTATAAAAATAACCAAACCAAAACCAGAAACAAAGTGTTGATAGAATGATGTCACTAGGTGGTAGGTAACTGTGTGATAAATAGGTGGGTTAACACATGGGATAGGATCTTCACCAACAAGAAAACATCTGCGGGAATCACCATCCCTGACCTCAAGCTATATTACAAGGCAATTGTGTTAAAAACCGCATGGTACTGCTACAGAGATAGGCAAGTGGATCAACGGAATAGAATAGAAGATCCAGAAATGAACCCTCACATATATGGTCACTTGATTTTTGACAAAGGAGCTGTAAACATTCAATGGAAAAATGACAGACTCTTCAACAAATGGTGTTGGTTCAACTGGCACTCAGCATGCAGAAGAATGAAAATAGACCCTTTCTTATCTTCTTGTACGAAGCTCAAGTGTAAGTGGATCAAAATCTCCAAATTAAACCAGGTACACTGAAACTATTAAAAGAGAATTAGGGAAAACCTTAGAACACATAGGCACAGGGGGAAATTTGCTGAACAGAACACTAATGGCTCAAGCTCTAAGGTCAAATATCAACAAATGGACTTAATGAGATTGCAAAGTTTCTGTAAGGCTAAGGACATTGTCAACAAAAGAAAATAGCAGCCAACAGAGTGGGAAAAGATCTTTACCAACCACACATCTGATAGAGGCCTAATATCCAAGGTATACAAAACACTCAAGAAGTTAGACACCAGAGACCCAAACAATCCTATTAAAAATGGGGCACAGAGCTAAACAAAAAAGTTCTCAATTGAGAAATATTGAATGGTTGAGAAGCATCTAAAGAAGTGTTCCACATCCTTGGTCATCAGGGAAATGCAAATCAAAATAACCCTGAGATTCTATCTCACACTATTCAGAATGAGTAAGATCAAAAATTCTGATGACAGCAGAGGCTGGCAAGGATGCAGAGAAAGAGGAACACTTCTCCACTGTTGGTGGGGTTGTAAACTGGTACAACCACTCTGGAAATCAGTCTGGTGGTTCCTCAGAAAATTGGACATAGTACTATCTGAAGAACCAGTTATCCCACTTCTGGGCATATACCCCAGAGAAGCTCCAACATACAACAAAGACACATGTACCACAATGTTCATAGCAGTTCTATTTATAATACCCAGAAGCTGGAAAGAACCCAGATGTTCTTCAGTAGATGAATGGATACAAAAATTGTGGTATATTTACACAATGGAGTACTACATGAAACAATGACTTTATGAAATTCCTAAGCAAATGGATGCATCTAGAGAATATCATCCTGAGATAACCCAGTCACAAAAGAACGGACATAATATGCAGTCACTGATAATTGGATACTAACCCCAGAAAGTTCTGAACATGCCAGAAACAATTCACAGACTATATGAAGCTCAAGGAAAACAAAGGCCAAGAAAAAAAAAAAAAGAAAGCCTCAGTCCTTCTTAGGGAAAAAATAAATGTATAACACCCTCTTAGAGTGTAGTACACCTGGACCTCAAATCATTAATGATCCAAGAGCTAAGATAATATCCTTGTGGCAATTTTTGGAATTCACAGATTATTATGCTTAATCTATACCCAACAAGAAATCTGTTTCCATGCTATGTTCTGTCCTACTTGTACTTTATGCTTATGGTAACTAGTGGGATTTCTATGCATGCTATCAAACCTCTAAAAGAATTAAGTACTGACAAAATTATTCATATAATGTTGTGCTAAAATGACTTTAAAAATCTGTAAATGTATCCCTCCTTTTTTAAAATAAAGCGGTAAGGAATAAAAAAAAGACATGGGATAGGATGTGAGCATCATGCCTGTCTTTGTCAAATGTCACTTCTATAAAAAGCAGTTTGAGAGAGGATGATAGGCTGCCTTCAGTCTGAAGTGTTCTCGCATCTTAAACCAAGTGAAAGAATTTATTGCAGTGGATGGAAATGAATCTCATTAAAGGAGTGATCTCCTCAGATGACTTTCAAGCGTGAGTCATATTCAGCAAGCATTTCTGTAAGAACAGCAGGTTGAGAGAACTTTACTGCTCTGGGTTTAGAGAAATCTTGTTTAATTTCTAGGTCTAGATTTCTAGGCTCACCAACATCCAGCCAGAGATGCTTAGCATAGTTAAAGGGCATCCACAGTTAATTGTACTCATCCATAGAACAATTTAGGTTTGTCCCATAATATTTCTGTGAAGATGAAGTGGGGATACCAATACACATGCCAGCACAGAACAGCACACCAGGAAATCACCAATTTCCACCAGGATCTGACCATTTAATAGAGTGTTGCATTGTTTCCTGTCCTACCTCTTGAACGTCAACCCAATGCACAGTTTTATGTGATGTCTTATGACATGTATTGGGATTCTTCCAAAGCCAAGCTAATGGTGTCATGCCTTTACACTACATTAGTCATCAGGACTGTCACTTTCCACATATACCCCTCCAATCCCTTCCCTAGTAACCAGCTTGCCTGGCAACATATATTTGTTCTCTCTCTCTTTCTCTCTCTCTCTCTCTCTCCCTCTCCCTCTCTTTATACTGTGGTCCTCAAAAACAACTTTACAAGTCCCATTTCTAAGCACGATGCCTTGCTTATTAACTTCCTCCAGTGCTGACACAGTGAACAAATGACTTGAGTTGCATCTCTCTACGCAAGACTATCTTTTAAAGCATTTGTAATGGTACATTTGTTTTCACTGTCTATGCCAAGTTCAAAAGACTCAGTTATGTTATATCTCTGGGAATTTTCCCTTAGAAAGGGATTCCTTATTGTCTTTGGGTGAGCAACAATTATTTCAAGCTTAGTTAAACTATACCCTCAGACAGCTCCTGTGTCCTCGCACTCTCATAGTTCCTATGGAAATTTATAGTACCACGAAAGTCACTAAGGAGCAGTTGTCCTGAGCCAAATAATAATGTAGATGTTTCGGTATGTGTCCAATAGTAACGGCCATATCTTTTAAAGGTTGTTGAAGTCTTAGAGTTAAATCGAATGAAGGCTTATGGTTGTTCCTGTGATGTCAAGGTTCAGCTATCAGCCACATGGCAGAATCATCAGTAAACATGTGAGGAAACAGTCCTGTGTTCTTTTCTGTTGGACTCCTCATATTTGCTGTTGTTTATGCTTCATTATTGAGATCCTGAATTCCTCCACTCTGAAGGATTAGATGTGTTCAGATGAGATGCACTACTCTCTTTGTACCGGGGCTTCTAGTACAGTGTGGTGTGTATTATATATATACTCAGTATAAGTGTGCTGAATGATGGCATGCTTGCCATGCAGTGAATAAGGATCAGTTTTAGAAGGGATGAAGGACAATGGGAGAATTAACTATAAGACATTGAAGGGACCATTAGCATGTGCTTGTGGCTATGCTTGGATTCAGAGTGTAGCCAGTGCTCACTTTATAGCCTGGCAGATGGTCCTAGTAACCAACTGAACCATGTGCCACTGAGCATTGTCTCCTGGGTAATCTCCAGTGGTGTCATCAGATTGTACTACTATTGACAGATGGGTGGCTGGTTACACAAGTTGATTGTGAAGCCATTTATTACTTGTCTAAATCTCCCTTTGTTTCCATCTTATGATTGAAAGTTTTATCACATGCCCCCAATTCAGTGCTCCACCTTCTGAAGACAGCAAGGGAAGTGGGAGCAGAGCTATTCCCTGCCATCCTACAAACCTGAGCAGAGATGCCAAACATCTTATGGCTTCAAAACACTAGTTTTGTTATGTTTAAAATGCAAAATCTGGAAACTTTTCTATTTCCCTCTGTTGGTTAGTTTTACATCAACCTAAGACAGTCTAGAGCAGTGGTTCTCAATCAGTGGGTCATGACTTCTCTGGGGGTCAAAAATCCATTCACAGGGGTTGCATATCAGGTATCCTGCATATCAGATGTTTGCATTATGATTCATAACAGTAGCAAAACTATAGCAACAAAGTAGCAATGAAATCATTTTATTGTTGGTGGTCATCATAATATCAGAAACTGTATTACAGTTTCTGTCATGTTGATGTTTGGCCTTTTGCTGTGTATTGTAATGCTGAATACTAGCCCCCCTTCTGAGACTAGGTTGCCCCCAGAGACAAGGGAATCTACTTATACACAAAGTAATGCTATGTGACATTGTTCCTTAATTAAAATTATTGGTCGAATAAAGGTTTTGACCGCCTATAGCTGGACAAAGGAGTGATATAGGCTAAGCTTGGGTTCTTGAGCTTAAAGTCAGAAAAAAGACCAAAAAGAGAAGATAAAGGTAGAGAGAAGAAGATGCCATGGGGAAAATGATCATAAGAATTGGCTATGTGGCTTGACTAGTTGGAGTAAGAGTGGCCCATGTGGAACATGGAAAGTCACAGATCAGTGTTATTGATAGGGAGGTAGACATAAAAGCATAGAGGGTAGATATGAGCCAAGCCTAGTGCATTAAAAGCTTATTGTAAATACAAAAGTTGAGCATCTTTTATCTGGAAACTGAATGATCAAAGGCAGGATAGAAATTAGATTGAGATTAAATACTTGCTGCAACACAGTCACATATTAAGAAAGTTGAGAACTACGGAGCTAGAGTCATCTGAGAGAAGGGAGCTTCAATTAAGAAAATGCCTCCACAAGACCAGGTTGCAAGCAAGCCAGTAAACAGCACCCTTCCATGGCTTCTGCATCAGCTCCTGCCTTTGGGTTCCTGCCCTGTTTTGAGTTCCTGTCCTGACTTCCTCCAATGATGGACTACAATGTGGAAGTGTGTAAGCCAATAAACCCTTTCCTCCAAAATGTGTTGGTGTTTCATCACAGCAACAGAAACCATAACAAAGACATCCATAATAAGAATAATATATCTTAGTATTTTTGCACATCTGTAACCTTTTAGAAGATTTACCTACCTGGGTATCAGTTTGAAAAGGAAAAACATCTTGACATCCTGATTTGTACGCTTGGACCTCATCCTGGAGAAGATGCTGCTTCTGAACAACCTGGCATCTCAGGAGGTGGGGGGGAAGCAGACGTGCTGATGATCAAAGTCCAGACAACTGTATTAATTGCTTTCAACAGTATCTTCAACGTTCAGTGGCCACAGAATAATTTCAAAGGCAGAGAGTTGTTTTTCTGATGTCCTCACTGTAAGCATATTCTGAAAAGTGCCTGTGGGTTTGGAATTCCCAGGAAGCTTCTTGCTCACCTCACCCAGTTCCCTTAAAAAATATGTAGGATTTACTGCATTCTCCATATGCTGATCAGTTGCATCTCATAGTCTTGCAGTTACTTAGGGAAAACAGAAGCCCATTGGATAGCCCAGTTATAACTGTAGCACATCTAGTTTAATTAAGTCATAATGCAGGAGAACACTGTCATATCCTTTATAATATGCAAAATGCCTCATTATTTGGTCAAGTGGCCCAAACCAATTTTCTCAAAATGGGGACTGCAGCCTTGCAGGCAAACCAAATTCTAATTTGGACATTGGGCTTGTTTACATGGTTTGTGGTGATGCTGGATCTTGAGTGGAGTTAAAGTGCCGGCCAGGCCTGAGACAGAGAAGACTATAGATAATAAAATGCCTTGAACTCTAAATTAGCTCTCATTAATTGGATGCAACAAGTCTCTCAATTTGTAAAATTGTTTTTTTTTCCCTTGGGGGAAAAGAGGCAACCGTTCCATTTCACCAGTCTATTTCTCCGTACGTTGGGTCTCTGATGTTTTGGCATAGCTAAGGAAAGTGGGTAAGGGCCAGTAGGAGGGGTTTGTGGGTGTCATTCTGGAGACAAAGGCTGAAACTCTGTTCCCTGAGGCGGCTGCAGCCTCTATTGAACTCCTTAGGACAGCTGAGGGTAGGGTGGGATCAACCAACACAAACCAGTTTGCTGAGTCAGAAATGTAACCTGCTCAACTTCCTTCGTCAGACACGGGAGAATTGTCTACAAATAAAGACATGGCTGTTTAAATTTTGATTTTTTTAAAATATGGTCTTACCATGTAGTCTAGTTTATCTTTTATTTTATCTTTATTTTATTTATTTTTATCTATCTGGATTCTCAATCTCTTCGTGTACTAGGGTTAATGCCATGCCTGGATAAAATATGTATTAATTGAGCACTACTAGATGGTAGGATAGTATGCTGAAGCTTGGTGCAATAATTATGTCACTTACTTTTCCCCCACTGACTTGGAGGATTAGGTCAAAATTTTCTATGTGAGAGAAGGAAGATCCGAACCTCCATCTTGATGGTTTCTGGGCTCCTGTTGTTTCTACTGTCTCTACCTTTGCTGAATGTAGACAACAATGGAGTAAGTACCACAGTGTAAACTCTCAGAGTACAAGGCTGACAAAGGAACCTGTATGAGAAAGAGTGGGAGTGACTGAACTTTCAATTTCTATGTCATTGAGAAAACTGCCAGATTCTCTACCCAGGTCCACGTTTTATTGGTTTGGTGATTGTGAAAGCAAAATGATCTGTGGTCTTAAGTTGTGACTTTAAAGAAGAGCATTTCAAACATCAGTGAGAATGGTTTGGGCTTTGGGCTTCTAGGTATTGTTTTATTTTAGTAGAGGGAGGGAAGGCAAGTGTAGCCCAAGCTTGCCCAGATACTGCAATCCTCCTGCCTCACCCATCTAAGCTTAGCAATGACAAGCAAGCACCATTGCAGTGGCAGACATTGGATTTGAAGAAAACAAACCACTGCCTAGTCTTGTTTGGCTTCGTAGGCTTAAACATTTACAAGATCCCAGGATGCTCATATCTCCGGATCTGCTTGGCTGCCTGTTGTGTTTTTAGGTGGAAAATCTGTGATTGAGAGTCATGTGGTATTTTCCCTCCTGGACGTTGATGCTGGCATTACTGTGTTGGCAGCAAAGAGACTGCCACCAGTTAGAGAGGTTACAGGTGGTATTTGCTGTTGTGATAAAATAATCTTTTCAAAAAGTGCTGCCGTTTCCAATACAACTGCCTGCTTTGAAGTTTAAAATCGTGTGAAACTCCAGCCAGACACAGGCAGCCCTGTCATTTGGGTTTGTTTCTTAGCTGGTAATGTTTAAATAACACTATGGTTTTACCCCTTCAGCTTCTGAATTACTAATGTTATGAGCATCCTTAGAACCCCCCTCCCCCCTGGATGATCATATAGCCAAAGGTTTTGTGTTTAAATAGACAAACTGACAGGTCATTGTTTCAGTCAATAAAGAAACTATACTTCTAGACGAAATAAACTACTGGAAAAGAGGTTTTTGCATGGTAACAGCACCTGTGACTGTCCACCTGGGAGATAGAACCACTCAGACGAGGTCTCTGACCACAGATCTTGCAAATCTGTATTAGGTTATGATGACCATTTACTTGTATAGTGTGCTGGCTTCATGCATTAATCAACTAGGGTATTTGAAAAATCTCTTTGAAGGCATGTAGTAGGTAAGCTTTCTTTCGGGGCATTCAAAATGTTGGAAAACTTTGGGTTGGTGTAAATTCAGTCGTGAATGTAGAAATCTGATTTAACAGACCCACCTAGTGAGTCATGTCCACTTCAGATGCTTTGGTTTGGGGTCTTAGAAAATACATGGGAGGAAAGAAGGGTAAATAGAGTTGAAGGGATAGTTTTAAATTAGAGTTAAAGGGCCAGTGGAGACAAAGCCAGTCTTAGTACAAATATTACATGTGAGACTTATGAATTCACTACAAAATCTAGTTTGCAGTGGGAACTTCAATTCTCCAGACTATGACTTTTTTGGGGGGGGGGCTTGGGGTCTTTTGTTTGCTTCTTTTTACTACAACTTAGGAAGCTTAATCTTATTTCCCCACTTAAAACAAAATAACCCATAGACTACTTTTGATTTTGCCTTTTAAAATGCTTGAAACTGTATAGATTCTTCACGTAGTCTGAAATCTGTATGTAGCTCCTGTTTCTGGCCACGGATGGTTTACTCTTTTGATGTTCAGTACGTACCATGCCCCAGAAATTGTGCTAGGTGGTCAATTTGCACACTAGGGACAACTGTCGGTGTGTTCAGCAGTTGCACAGTCTTCTGCAGGAGTAATTGCAGATGATTTCTATCTACCAGTGTGAGGTAGATAGAAAACACTATTGAAGACTGCACAGTTGTGAGAAAGTGGGAGAGGAAAAAGATTACACAGAAAGGGAAGAATTTCTAATTCACAAGATGATTTCCAAAGGGGGCTTGTTCTACCCATAGAAAAGCTGAAAATGCTTATCAAGAGGTTACCAGAGAAGACAACTGTAGCAAAATGAACAGTCTATACTGGGACATGTGTCTGTCTGCTTTTTAAGATGTAGGGAGGACTAAATGTATGCACACTGATCTAGCAGCAAACACTAAAGAATATTTAATAAAGCACAGAAGGAACTTCCTCATCAATTCCTCTTTAGTCCTAATAAACTAAAGTAGTACATCTTCCCAAGTTTTCTGAATACATTTCCCCTCTGTATTGCTGGCTTGCCTCTATGTCAGAGAATTGACATCGTGTTCTGAGATTTTTACAGATACTGGCATCTTATTAGAACGTGGTAATGTTTTGTTATCATCATATTTGTTTTTACAATTCATTTTAATTATAGCCACTGAGTGCGGTTCTCTATTCATGGCATCCATACAAGTTTTTATTTGAAATGACTTTATTTTAGTTAAAATGCAGTCAATCAAAAACAATATGCAAATAATAACACAAGAGGTACATGGTCATAATATGAAATTGGTATGCCGATGACTGGGATTCAATAACATCAATATGGTATGCTTGGGGAACAGAAAATCACAAGACTTGGGATGAACAATGATGCTGACAGACAAGCTGGAGCCATCTCATAGAATCAGACTGAGAAGGGCATCTTAGGTCAGGCTGAGGAGTTTTGTCCATGGGGAGCCATGGTTTATCCAACAGTCTAGCCTGCTAAGATGTGAGAGTTTAGGATTCACCATTGGAATATGAAGGATGGCTCAGGGGAGCAGATGAAGCAGGTCAGTCAGGGTGCTGGTGGCCCTGTGGCAGAGGATGAGAAGGGAAGGAAAAAGCAAGGTGATGGAGAAGATGAAAGGATTTGACAGTCAGCTGTCACCCACGTGATGTGGAGGGAGACATGTAGAATTGTGTTCTAGTGTGGCTTAGTCTATAGGTGGTAGATGCCTCTCCTACCAAGATGTGGAGATTACTTCCCAACAGTAGTTGCTTCTTTGATGATAACCGATGTGGTTTTAACCTGAGCATCACCCGACAAATCCTTGTCAACATCTTCACAGGAAGAAAGTGATCACCTTTTTCCTAATTCCTGGCTAGACACCCAGCTCCTTGCAGATTGCTCTCCAAGTGAGTGGCAGATCTGCTCTCTTTTCACATGTGACAAAAGTCTGTGGCCAAGTAGTGGAAAAGACATAACACCACCAGACCTAAACCTTTCCGGAGGACTTACTAAGAAAGGCATCTTAGCTCATGAGCGTTGCCTTGGATCCTCCTTAAATTCAATTGTCTAGTTTTTATTATTTTTAAATCAAGGTATGAAGGTTGTATAGTTGTATGGTTTTTAAGAGATTTTTAATGGACACGCTATCTGCCTATCTTTATGAAGAACAGTATGGAAATTTGATATATGTGCACAGTCTGCAGTGATCCTCAAGGTAAGTAGCATGTTTGTATTTTGCAGTCTGTGAAGGGAGATGCTGAAGAGTAGAAAGGGGAATCTGTGGCTGCACAGGGACACCTGTGTAAGAGGGGCAGCAACAGCTCATAACCAGAAGGGTGTGGTTAATGGAAATTCGAGTTGGTACATGCAGAACTCTCCTCCTCTTTCTCCATGGTGGAGAGAGCTCAGGAGCTAGTGAGGGTTTGGATACCTTATTAGCTACAAGTGGATATCCCAAAGAAGCCTCATCTAGAAAAGGATTAAAAAACTCACTTTAGGCTCCACTCTAAGGGATCACAGTAGTGGAAATTTCCAGGGATCTGGTCAAGATCTAGAAAGCTTAGAAGATCCTCACTTTAGAAGGAAAGTCAGTGATAACCAATGCTCTGTTCCTGATGCTAACGATCAGAGGCACAAAGTGTCTACCTAAAAGATTCTGTTTTTTTTTTTTTTTTTTACAAAAACAAAAATATTCCTTTGCATTATTTTTTGTGATAAACTAGAGTTAACATTTTTTTTCTCAATTAAAAACAAATGCTTCATTCAAAGGGAAGATGATACACGAACAATTAATTATACTCCATTGCTATTAATGATGCTTATTTGCAAGTGTGATGATAGATATCATGAGGCTGACTCAAGGATCATTTTTTCAGGACCAAGCTTTAAAAGACTGAATTCAAACAACTTGAAGTTTATAAATTATTAATGCATTGTATAGATGAGAGAAAAGTCTTGTTTTATGCATGGAATGAAGAGTAAGTCAAAACCTAAAAGAATTGGGTAGATACAGGGGTGTGTATGGGTATCAACAAAGATATGTGAGCTTGATATTAATCTGATATTTGATTGAGTTTTCTAGTTTTGTCACCATGGAGGCCCTGACTGGGATTATACTTTTTCAAAGATTCTAAGTGAACTTTATGTGAAAAAATTAAGGCCAATGCATGTATATAGATCATACAGTCTGCAGGGCTAAGAGAAATTTTTTGATCATTCTATTAGTAGTTTACAGTGAAATTTGAAGGTGACATCATGAAGACCACATCATGAGTCATGGATCCTTCATTTTCTGTGAACCTATATTCAGAGATTATCACAAGTCATTAAAAATTATTGACTTGACATGGAATGGCATGGGTCCACAAAAAGTAAACTACTAATAATTTATAGAAATATCTTAGCTTCTAAAACTGCTACGTAGAATGATACTTGATGATGTTTCTTCTCAACATATACGTGTTGCTGTTTTTTTAAAAAAGCATTTTTCTTACTTATATGGGATTGGTGAGATGCTCTATCTGCTCAGCTCATGCAGTGCAGTATACTTTATTTGAAACTGAGAAATGTCAATCTCTGAACTTAAGGATCTAGGGAGGAGCAGAGGAAGCCATCTGAAGAGTCACTATGTACTAGACGCTTTCTAATTTCCTTACATGTACTCCAGTTTAACCTCACTGAACCACAAGCTTCTAGTTGAACAAGGCAGCAGGAGGAAACTGCCATAGCTCACAAAGTTTCAGCGGTAGGGCCATTATTCTTACACAAAACTCTCTTATTTTGACTAGAATTTGCCATCTACACACCAAAATTGTGAATTTACTCTTCTGGCTGGACTTGCATTTCTTTAGAAAGCTGAGGTTAGGGAAAATGGAAAGAGTTGGTACATTAAGCAACCTAGGTTCCAGAATATCCATGAAGCAAAAGCAGGAAGGCTCATTCCTCCAAAATAGAGGCTGACTTAAATAGAACTCATACTATGTTAAGAGAGCTGGACATGAAAATGCTCCTCATACTTAGGGTACTGGCAAGGAGGGACTGAGAGAAATTAGTTATTCACAATATACCTACAGCTCAGTAGATACATTGCTCTAAGAATAATGCTTAACTTCCCCAGGTCTACATTTCTACCATTTATTCCTAGCATAAAGCAAATAGAAAAGATATAGGGTATTTTAAGTCATAAATAGTATAAAAATATTGATACTTAGTACTCCATTCTTCATATGTGAGTATACAATAAGGCATTAAAGATGTTAATTTCTTAGCCTTGTTGGAACATAGTGGGAAGAGGTATCTTTTCTTTCATAAGATTCTGTTCCCCTAAGTTCATTTGAAAAAAGGTTTAGAGAAAGATTCTTGGGTCAAATCATCACTCCATTCTGTCTCTCATTTTGATTATATAAAAAAAGAGGTTGGTGATGATATTTTACAGTCATAAAATCCTTTTCCTACATCAGGTATGTTTTTGTGTTCAACCACAGTTAAATAGCAGTAACTAACCAGAGAGATGTAAAAGGTACAAGGAGTAGGGTATCAGTAAGGCCTACAGATAACGTAGAACATGTACTGCCCGATCTAACAACTACCTTGTAGGGTACAATAAACATCTTCTTAAAGAAGCAGAAATGTTTTCTCTTCATAGGTATAAAGCTCTCCATCCCAACCATAAATTATTTTTAATGTATCAACTTTCAGAATAGTATCCAGAATGGAAGAATGTACCAAGATGCTATCTAACATCAATGGATACTCCATTTCTTCCCAATATTTGAAGTGTTTAGATTGCAGGCCAGCCTGACTCTTCCTGAAATCTTTGATACTAAGGCCTTTGATGAGTCATCATTGTGGCAGAGAAGAAAAACTGCAGACTGGCTGGGGGAAATAGACACCTTCCTTCTTAAGTTTGCAGAACTGGCCTAGATTTATCATTTAGGAGTCAAACACAACTTGGAATAATAGGAATTATCTAGACTCTTTGACTGGAAGCCAGTTTTTGTTTCTCTGCATTACCTCCCTTTATGTAACTCTTCTGCTTGAAATGACATGACCACTTAGGTGCACAAGTCTCTCTTAAGTTACTGAGTAACTTGTGGCTTACGGCTCTTAGTTTGGGCAGGGGGTTTGATTTCTACATAGATTTCCATGGCATAAACTGAGGAAAGGATCCACACTCTTACTTAAAGATTCTCACACCTTCTGATCTGAAGCTTGGCCTGTCAGCTGAATGACTAGTAGGCAAGTGCATTCATGACATGGCGTCATAACATTAAGTTTCCTGGACTGATAAGGTACCAGGCATTGTGTCTACATCAAAGGTGAACTTTGATGGGAAATCTCAGGTTATGCTCAAATTCTGAAGCAGGCTGACATATTACACATTTTTTGAATGCTCTCCATCTGTCTGAGATAATGAGAATGGTTGAAATATAGAAAAATTACACACAAAGTATTTATCTGTTAAAATATGGCTTTATAAGGCTAATTTTAATAAAAGAGCACTGCCTTCATATTATGATGTGTCTTATAATGTGAGGAATATTCCATGCATAGGCCCCTCCCTGAGCAGTACAATGGGCATCAGTTTTTTTTTTTTTAATAGAATGAGGAGAGTAAGAGTAAAGTTACTGCTCCTTAGCCTTCTTATAAAACCATGTGCATGATGTGAATTCAACTTAAAGACATTATAGGGAAGTTTAGCATAGATGTCTTTGAGGCTACTGTGGCCATTGAACCATTTGAACCTTGATAGCTTTTTCTTTTTTCCCCCTCGTATGATTGCATAGGATTGGCACAGTCATTGCCATTAATCTGAGTAAGTTTCTTGATGCCACTGCGGATTTCTATCAACAATCAGGATCCAGAGAGTTACTCAGTGTTTCCCTCTGATGTCTTTGTGAATGGCCGTATGGCTGTGGAATGGAGCATCCTATGGCTTGATTGTATGCTTCCTTACAGCAAGGAGTGGTGTGGTGAGCAGAGTCAGGAGGGAGGTGATTCAAGGATGGGTAACGAGGCAAAAGCAACGGGGACAAGATGATCATGGGTTCCATGAAGCACAGTCCTAGATAACATAGCTGTCATGGCTGGTGAGACAAAAAGTGCTACTCTAACAGACTGAATGTTAGTCTGCTGAGCAACACACCATGTCTACACAGAGTAGCATTTTTATTGCAGTATGACTTTTTTGGGAAATGAACAATACTTTAAATAAATCACAATTACTTATTGCTTCGTATTTGAGATAATAAATTCTTTAGTTTATCAGTACCTCATGGCCTTCAAATGTGCATTCTTCAAATAGTTTCAATTACATATATATTCTTTCTCCTGAACAATAAATTATTCTTTAAAAAATGGAAAAAAGAAAAAGGTACATAATTTTAAAGCAAAAACATATATTTTAAACATTTATCTTAAACTTATATGAAAACAATTCTCTATGTTAGATGCTTAAATATAAATAATAAAGGACATTATGTTATTTACAATGTAATACAGTAATTTTAGAGAGTAAAAGCTAACATTAACTCATAAAGACAGTAAATGACTCAAGAAAACATCTAAGTACTATACAATGTGTATTTACAAAAGAATATATAATAGAAATTGTGATGTGTGGCCATTTCCTTTTGTCTGCATTTCTTCATAGTATTTCATGGATCCTAGTGAATAGACATCTTTGCAGCAGCTAGAATGCAGGCAGCACTGAAAGGAAAGGCCAGATCTTTCTTATTCACTAATAGGGGCCATATACCTTCAACCTCAGGCCAAAAGAAGAATAGATACAGAGAAAGTTACCCTGGATAGACTCCACCCATATTGACAGTCACACAGACAAAAGAAAGAGATGGCATATTGCTGCTTGAGATACATTCTCTCTTACATGGAGGACCACTTTGTAGAAAGCAGAAGGCTGTCTACCAGGCACTCTTGAGGGTAGGGGAATGAACAGAGGGGGAAAGCAGGACAGAAAACAAATGTTGTGTAAGTACAAAAGGAGTTTAATGTCTTCTATACCCCCACTATATAACTCTCTGTAGTTTTGATTTAAGATCCATAAAACATAGTTGTTATTAAATTCTGAGTAATTTGTACTCCCTTAAAAGGCAAGGTATCATCACACATGCCAGGACCCCAGGTGTGCATTCCTTTTCCCTTGCTACAGCTCTGCCTGGATTTATAAACAGGATGCTTGAGAGAGACCTGGCTGTGAAGCGTTGTAGAGACATTCCTGGACGTATACATCTAGAGACTACAACAAGTATCCCTCACCAGACTAGTGGCCGTTCTCCTCAAGGAAAGCTTTGTTCTCTTGGGGAAAATGTTTTCTCAACTAACATGACAAGTGTAGATTACCAGATAAAGCACAGAAGAATAAAAAACCCCATGCATTTGCAATCTGAAAAATTGTAGAGCTTCTCCTGCTAGTAACATGCTGCTTAGTTTAAAAAAAAAAGTTTTTATCAGAGGGGTCTGTTTTTCAGAAGGGACTTTTTAACACCCTGGTGACTAACAGATTTAAAACTGAAGTTTTAGAGTTTTAAAATAACAATACAGAAGTTTTTTTATTGAATGGTAGGGTGAGTCAGGGCAGTTAAAGGCAACATTAAGTAACTGAGAGAACAGTCTCAAGCTTGCTGACTTTTACTCCCTATGGTGAGCTGACCACTCTCTGCACCACTGGGAAGCCAGAGATAGGCTTCCATCAGTAGGTGTTCATTCCTCTGTGTTTACAAAAAAAAAAAAAATGAAAAATCACTTGGAGCACAGAGAACTGTCCTGTGACCAATGGTAAGAAACTTCCAACACTGTGAATAACTTTAAGTAACTTGAAGAATCAAGCTTCTCTTTGAGTCATGGAGGAGTGTAACACATGGTATTGTGGTCAGTCTGCAGTGTGTTTTTTTTTTTTTTTAAGACCTCCTTGAGTGTTATCGATTTCCATGACTTATAACAAAGCTCAGTAAAGGAAATAGAATTGGTTCAACTGAGAACAAGAACCAACAGTTGCCATTGACTTTGACAATCCTCTGTTTAACTACTACCCATTTTATAATGTAACTCTTAAGAGCCTACTTAGAAACTCAGGAAGCTCTGGTCTTGATTGACAGATAACAGGCAGAGGATACACAAGGTTCTGAGAGATTATCCCCTGCTCACATAGACACCCACACCCCAATTAGCAGTCATTCATAGGTTAATGTCCATAACCCTCTGTTAGCTTTCCAATCACAAGAGAACACACAAACTTTAAACCAATCTTAGTCCTGCTTTTGAGACAGTATAGGAAAAATTACTTAGAGAAGAGAAATGGAAGATATAGGCTATTTATGGAGAGAGATCAGTACATGAGTGGGGGTCACTTCTACACGAAAAGCTGCAATCTTCCCAATGCTATTGACATTCCCTAGTGAGGCCCCACTATGGAAAGTTCTTGCTAATCACAAACCACATGCACATTGGCCATTCCTGGCAAAAAAATTATTCATGCATAGTTATGGCCTAATGAAGATAATGCTGAACACAAGAGAAACATAATGGGGAGAAAAGAGTGGCCAAACAAACCAAGTTAAGATGTCAGCTGGGTAGTGTAGCTGCTTTCCCCTTGTGACGTCTATACACTCTCTCCTAAGTACTCTACCAGTGGAAGATTTTTCCTACAATGGCCAAGTTACCACTATGCACCACAGGCATATTGTACAATACAAGAGGTTGGGGCAGATGGCTGAGTGTACTCTTGGGTCTGAGGCTTCATGACACGATATGCCTCTTCTGAAGCCGAGAAGAGGGTACAACCAGTCAGTTAAAAAATAGATCAGAAAGGATCGCACCTTTAGCAGCTGTGGTTGGTTGGTCAACATAGAAGCTGCTGGGTCATTTTCCCCAGGACAGAAAGTGAAACCGAGTCCCTTCTAAGTTGATAGATTTATCCTGATAGCAAGCCAGAACCCATTTTTTCCCCAAAGCTGTACTCAAAGCTGTTACTCTTTGTCAAAAATGACAATAACTAGAAAGTTAAAATTAAAGTCAATGGTAGCTCCTTTTGAGCAAGAGCAAGCTGTCTTCTGATTATTAATATAGTTTGTTGTTTTTAAAATCACAGTATTACTTTCTTCCTAATATTTAACATGACTTAGCGTAGTTTCCTGCTATATATAATAGTAGCATGCTGTTGGGTCCTACTATTATCTCAGAGTTCGGTGAGGCAAACCTTTCGCTGACAGAGTAGAGAGAACGTCATTGGGAAAGCAAAGAAAACATCATAAAAAGTAGAAAGGTATTTGGATGGATGTGCCATTTCAAGACAGTAGTGGTTGGGTGCTACTGGAAGCAAAGAGAGGGACAGCTGCTAGCCTTGCAAACCATACATCCAGTCAACATCATAATGCAATGCACAAAAAGCCAGCAAAAACTGAATATATGGGAGGTTTTGCTGAAATACTGTGAAAAAGCAATCACCGTAACTTTATAAAACTTGCTCTCGACATAACATAACATAAAGGCACCATTGATATCTTTCTCGTTTTTGAAATACTGTAAAAAATTGCTACATATGGCACATAACACATTTTTACATACATATATTTAATTTATAAAAGTTTTTTTTTCTTCCTGTTTTCTATTTGCAGAACTGCTAAAATAAAATAAATTGTTTAATTTAAGGTGAAATACTTTATTATATAAAATAAAGTTTTACAGGTGAATCTATGTGTTTATTTAGGTTTTATACAGCAATAGGGTCTTGGTTAGCGATTACACTAGACAGCCTGGCCTGTAATTCTTCCTGTGTGGAGAAACGGCCTGCTGGGTTAGTCCTGCTCTCAGCCAGACGGAAGGCAGGGGACACCTCAAGGCTGGCTGCCAGGGGGTTCTGTATGCCCAGGAATGGTGTATCTTCGCCTACTCTTTCATCTTCTGTCTCACTTTCTGAGTTACTGCTCACAGAACTTGTGTTGCTGTCCATTTCCAACCTATTGGCAATGTGGCCATTGGGCTTGGTTCTTTTGGCCCGCCGGCTATTGGTGACTTTCTTAATAGGCTCTTGAACCGGCTCATACTCCTGGGTCGTTTCATATTCTTCATCTTCCACTATCCTCAATGGACTAGGGGGGAGGCTGGTACTCTGATGTGCAGGGTTGTGATGAAAGGAGTTGAGTTGCTGGGGGTGATGATCATACTTCTTCTCCCGAAGCCTTGGTGGTGTCACAAGAAGGAGAGGCCTCTCTTCTTCCACAAAGGGGCTGACTGCCACAGAGGGCAGGGACACCGTCATGCTGGACACGGGTGGAGACATTTCCGAAGGGGGCGATTTAGGGGAGCTTGGCGTGTGGAAATCTACAGGTGACATACGAGCCGGGGTGGTCATGGCTGATACATACCTGTGTGAGCACAGAATATCCCACATGAGTGTGGTGGATTAAGAGGGCATGAAACAGGGAGGGGGTAGGGGCAGAGTTCACCATGGGATATAGTCAGAGAACAGTCATCATTGAATACTTAAGTTTTATACTAGGAAGTTCAGCACCCTTGGGTCCTATCATTATCAAGCCAAGAGTTTCCTTATACAGATCATGCAAAGATTGGCTAAATCATCTAGCTCGTTAAAGTTTTTGAGAGTTTCAGTCTCATCGGGAATTGAATTGAAATAAAAGTAAAGCCAAGACATGGGGGCTCCCAAGAACATCTCAGCTTTATAAAGACCAAGGCTTGGGGACTTAGAAGGGAAAGAAGTATTCTTAAATACTATACCTTCCTAAAGGCCAAGGGGTCTTAGAGAATGAAGCCCAAATGGGGAATGGAAGAGGATCTAAGATGAGTTGCTGACAGCTGGATCTGCATGCATTTGGATCTGTAAGCCTTGTTTCTCCTTAGCTCAGCTATAAGGTTATGTCTTATGAAAAAAAAAGAGCATAGTGACTTAAAAATTACAGTGTAATACATTTGTGTGCTTTTAAGATGAAAATTTCATGAAATGCTACTTGTTAACATTCAGTTTGCAACTGTCCATTTCAGGGTGTAATACATCAGAAGGCAAGCCCGAGAGAATCCATAATTTGGTCTCACATCATCACAATGGACACTAACTCCAATCTCCCATGAACTTCTCATCCAAATCCCAACACTGCTTCAGCTTTTGGTTTCCTTCCGGAAATACTAGCAAGGGTGCTCACAAGGGCCTAGCAAGCTTCTGTGCATTCACAAGGGTTTGGTGTACCATAGCATCTCATGTCATGCCACCATTAAGGTCCAGATAACTGTTTTGCAGTACTGTGCCTTCTCTAGGACAGGAAGGCACTTCCTCCGGGCTGAGTCTCAGTCATATTCCTCATGTCTTGATAATGATGGCCACAGTGCACAGCACTGGGTGACTCTTCCTGACACTCAAGTTCACAGTCTAATTTGATGTGACCTGTGCTGACACAGGATACGAACTAGAGCGAGTGAGAAGAGGAAGTCTACTCATTCCCTCGCTTTCCCGTGATTCATGGTGATATGGAAGTGAGACCCACCTGTGTTTAAAATTGGATAAAGTGTCTCAGAATGTGAAACATTTGGGGCCCAAGTCTGCGCACATCTTTTGAGGGTACCAAAATTAGACCTTCTGTGTAAGTAAGGCTAGTCACAGTTCAACCAACACATACAGGTGATTCATCTTTTTCTCCCAAGATCATTCTGTTTAAGACTGTTTTGTAATTCTAGATAGCATCTGGGTGATGCCTGGAAGAATACTTTAGCAGACAGAACCCTCAAAACCAAGCCACGGCAATGAAAAGAAACTTTACCCTACCTTCTCTGCATGTTTTAAAAGGGCAAACTAGGAATGGGCAGATGTCAATAAACCAAAATAAAATCACACAAGGTTAATGCTCTAAGCCATTTTTAGACCATACTCTTCCACAGATGTGTTATCAAGAGAAAATGAAATTTATAAATTCGATCCTGTCCTGAAACTGCTTTGGGGACAAGGTTATCAGCAGGCTCTTTGACCTGAAAACCCCCCAGTGGATTCTTGGCTGTACTTTCAGGTCCGTAAGTGAGAAGTTCTTTGACATCACCTCCACCCATGTAATTGCAAAAATACATGTAGACTTGGCATCATATTGACCCTGTGGCCCGTGGAAATAGACTAAACTGAAATAACAATAAGAAAATAAACAAAGCGTATTGGAAAATCAATAGGTGACAGCCCTCAGATGGGCTAAATAGCCATAAGTGAAAATGGATAAAGAGAACATCTAAGTTCAACATTCTTCCTTACTACTTTTTCCAGTTTACTCTCTTCCGTCCTCTGGTTTACCTCTGTCATTACTTCTCCAGCCCAACCTGGACTGCCCCCAAAAGGAAACGCAAACATCCTGGTAATGTCAGAGGTACTATCTGCTTTGAAAAATCACCTATGAAGGCTCCCACACTGGTCATACCACACCTTTATTTACCCGTGACTTCTAGGGACTTCATTAACGGATACAGTGTGGTGAAACACGAGGAAGCATTCCCCCAGGACCATCAGCAATGTCACAGCCTTTGACTTGATTTAAGGGCTAGAGGTTCGGTAGTTAGAGCATAAGAGGAGGGCAGAACAGCCATCGAGGTAGAGAATGGACAACTGGCCGATCGGAATTAGATGAGGGTCCTGAAAATGGTACAGCTGAAGAAAGGAAGACCCCAGTGAGTCTGAACCTAGGGTCAGGTCTGAGAGCTCCAAGCCGGCTATACCTTCCACATTACATTACTCCTGCTCTTTAGGAGTTGGTTGTCTGTCAGCCACCGGCACACTGGGAGGAGCTCAGGACAAAGGAGTTCAGCCAAATAAGAGGACGACTTCATCAACTAGGAGTGTCAGGGAATTGATGACGCCCCTTATATAAGAACAAATTTCCTTAGGAGAGACCGCAGGTGCTCATGGGATTCTCTCACTGAATGAGGCTCTTCTCCGAGATAGCTTTACCCTTCCGTTTTACCTTTCGCTATGAGGAGAGTCTCTGTAGGAGTCAGGGGTTTCTCTGGCATGCCTGAGGAAGCTGTTACATTCTCGCGGGCCTCCCAGGCCGTGAAGACGTCCTCGTGGGCCCCCGGCTGGACTGCTGTGCCTGCTGTTCTCTACCGATGACATCATGATCACAGAGTGGCTCTCTGAAATGATGCTTTCTGTGTGCCCATTACTCCAGCTGGGTAGAGAAGGAACGTCAGAGGCAGTGAGACAGATTGCCTTATGCGGGGAAACAGGCAAAGATCAAAAATAATTCTGGCGAATATTTCAAGTGACTGATGCATCCTTAGGCCAGAAATGATACAGAGCTCTTTAAAGAGAATCTTGATTCAGATTGGACTTGTAGACACGTAGATTATTAATTTGTTCATCCATTTCATAAATATTTACCAAATGGCACTATGTAGTATCAGTGCAATTGCACGGGGCTTGAATGGCTTGGGTTAGACAAAGGCATTGCTGTGTGCACTGTGTCTGGAAGTTTGCTGCTGTTCTTGGTAGAAAAAGCAGAACCAGTCTGACATCACAGCCGGGCTTTCTAAGAACCCGGTTCTTAGCTATGCAGGCATTTCCAGGGGGTACTTCCTAGGGCAGTCTAAACCTTAGGAGCAAACTTCTGAGTATCACACAGAAGCAATACCGTGAGGTGTAAATCAAGGCAGTTTCTAGACTGAGGAATAGCAAGGCTATGAGGTAATAATTATTAACCACTTTTTATTGTTTCTAATGGAAACATTAGGCTTAGCCTGACAAGGTAAAAGCAGTTTATATCCAAAATTTATTAACATTCACATTTTACTGCTTTTAACTGTCCCTCTTTGCTTTTTGTTAGGAATGAATAGAAAAGGGTAGTGAACAAGATAAATTGCTGCTTAGGACATTTTTTTTTTTTTTTTTTTGAGATCCACCCCCCCATACCTGTGACTAGGAGTCTGGGTGACAGTCGTGGAGTGGTGGGCTGTGGATGTGTAATGACTGGTGGAAAATGAAGTCTCCACTTCTCTCCCCACAATATGCTCACTGGAGATGACATTTTTAGATACATATTGCTGGAAAAACAAAGAGACAGAACTTGAAAGTTCATGTAAGTCAAAACAAATACACTAATTAGCTTTCATGCATGCCCTCAGGTTATCTCTTGAAGGTGGCCAGATGGTGAGCCCTTTTCTGGCCACTTTGGCTTGGAGGTTAGATACACAGCGTGAACAAATTCCTTTCTGATTGTTTGCACCAGACAGGTCCTAAAATCTCAGCTTCATTTCTCTCAGTTCCAACTGATAACAGAAATGTCCCAAACATTGTCTAATATCAATTCTGTCTGCATTCCTTCAGGTCAAAAAAAAAAAAAAAAAAAAAAAAAACCTAACTAATATCTTGGGGGAGGGGCAGTGTACATACAGCCTGATTTATTTCAAATTTCATGTCACTAGAAAAATGTGAACTTTGGTATTTTGAATTTTATAATGCCTATGCTGGCCCAACCAATATCGCTGAAGATTTTAATTTGCTCAGTGCTATTTTAAGGACTTAAAATATTTTTCAGGGTCTGAAGAAAGCCCAAGCAATACCCAGGGCTTTAATATTTAGTGATTCTTTCATCAGCATAACACAGTAGCTATTCACTGCCTGCTAAAGGTGAGATGCTGGCATTTTACAGTTGCTTTTAAATTATTGCAGGTGCTGTTTGCATTTCTAAAGAATCCAAGTGAAATAAGTTGAGCCCTGAGAAAAGAGATAGAGAGAAATGAGTGGGGTAGGGTTCATCAGAGTCTGCTGAGATAGGGACTCTGAACAACCTGGTTGTCACGGGAGACCCTAAACACACAACTTGAACTTTGGAGGCTGGCTGTTTCTGTTTATGGAAATACTTCCCCCTCTGGATCTTACTGGGGACAACTGCTGCATCTGTTGCTTGGCTACCCATTCTACCGTTGCCTTCCGGAAGCACCTTGAACCCAGTGGGCCTAGTGCAAATATTACTTAACAATTATTAAGAACTCACCAAGTGTGTTGGGCTAAGCGTTTTGTTTTAGTAAGGTCAGCATTATTTTTAGGCCGGATATAATTATGAATGAGATGTAAAGGAAATATTTGTGCTATAGTTGCAATCCAAACAGTCATGGTCCTGTTGCTAATATATATCACACTGTATATGATACTATATCACATTACATATTATATATATATTTATTACATTGTATATAATATGTATTAAATATTATAGTTATGTTGGCAATGAGTGCATTTATTGACCTTGGAAAATATTCTAATAAACCCAGTAACTGACAGGGAAGTAAAAGGTCCCTAGTATCCCTTTGCTCCAACACGCTCCCAAAAGTCCATGTTGTGAGACATGGGAGTGCAGTAGTAACCTTCAGCTCCTGCGGTGAATCTATGACCAATCTTTTCAACCCAAGAGCTTCTCATACAAGTCAGAAAATGGCGTTACAAATTTCAAGCTATGTCTATTAAGAAAACTACATATTCCAAGGGAAAGGATGGAGATTGTGCTGAAACCTGAAGATCAACACTTCAGAATGAAGAGATCTAGGAAGAGCGCTGGGCCTGATCTCTTAATATGAGAAAGACCTCAATGATGGTATGCACCTGGTCTCAGGGCGTAGACTATCTAGTGAAATTAGAATCTATGTGCACGGTACAATGAAAACCAGATACATGAATGACTGAGGGTACACTTGACGTGGAAGGAGCCAGGGAGTACTTGAGTATTACATTCTCCTAGCCTCGCTCTAAATTTCTCACTTTTTCATGTTCCAAATTCGTCACAGAAATCAGAATCCAAAAAAAAAAAAAAAAAAAAAATCGCATGCCCCCTGAAGGGACCCGAATAAAAATATTTCAAAGAACCATTTGCTTGGTTTGCTATGAGTCAGTGATATACTGGGGTAACCTTCATTCCCAAATGACTAAAAATAAACATTCCTTCCAATTCTGAATTTATTGTTAATGGCTTAAGCTGTTTTCTCATCTTTCTGGGTACTCCTGCAGGTCAAACTAAACATCATCCCAATGTTTTAAATTCCCTAGTGTAAGGGAACATGTGCTAATAACCAGATCCATTGTAAAACAGCTTTCACTGGTTTCTTCTGGCTAAACTGGGCTTCTGGAAGGCCACTGTGCTAAGTGGCAGCAGGTAAGGAGCTGAACATTAGAAAAAACAACTCCAGTGTGCCCGACCAGCAAATACACGCTTGGTTTGCTCAGCGGGTCAGTCAACATACATTCACCAGCTGCACATTCTCTGGTGGTGGGTTTGGGTGGTGAGGTCCGTTCGCTATGTTCACCATGTTGTTCCGTTCGGACCGAAGGCTCTGCCGCAGCCGATCATGAAGCTTCTGACGCTGTTTCCTGGATATGAAAAAGAAAAAAAAAAGGAGTATATGTTTGTTCCTCACCTTTTTCTTTCTACAGCCAAGTGTTTATTCTATTAACACTAATGAGTAACTTGAGGCACTCAATTGGTGATGATCATGAGCGAAGGGAAGTATGTGACACTGTCCCATCATTCTGCCTGGGAACTAGCAGTATCACATCCTGAGAAAGCAGCTTTTAATAGTTAGATAGAATTCTTATAGAAATGTAGCGAACTGTACTGAAGAAGAATAGGAGAAAAACCAAATGCATTAGTATTTGGCTAAACTCTCAGTCTTCTTGTCTAAGTCATCTACATAGCCGTTACTGTGTGTGCATATCACATGCATATCTGTGGAACTTTGGGTATAGTCTTCCATTATATTTTGGCACAATGGTAACAAGACTATATTTGCAATGTTTTTTTTTTGTAGGAAATAAAAAGGTGGTAAATACTCAAATTTGAGTCTAATAAGACTTGTGATGCCAATTCCATGAGAGCCTGGCTCTTTCACTAGAGCCTTGTGGCATTCATTCATTTACTTATATTCTATTTTATTTATTGGGGTACTATAAAAACATAATTCATGTTTTAGATTTTTGTGACCCCCCCCCCAAAAAAAGCATGTTACCTCTGTTTTCTAGTACAACATTGAGATCAAGACATTCCTGTGATTAGTTTTGAGCTAAAAATATTATGCCATCAGGCAGAAACTCAGATAACATTGTATTAGCTGAGCCTTACATTTTTAGACTTGAAGAAATCATGAGTAGAGAGAGGGACTTATGAGCCAGCCAGTGTGTGTGCTAACACAGACTCCTGTGGAAGGCATCATGACTATATATATTTAGGGTTTTTATGTTAACTTTTTTTTCCCAAACAAATTTGGCTTTCTTCTTCTTCTACAAAAATCCCTTTATATGCTGCACATTTATAGACCATTTACATTGGAAACCTGATAGAATTAAAACATTGTCATATAGCTCTCAAAAGTAAGTCCACGGCAAAACTTGTATCTTGAATATCATGAAAACTTGTATCTTGAATACCATGAGGTGCTTCTTTTATTTCTTAAGTTGTTGGGCCCCTTGCAGCATTTGTGCTCTTATGAGGAGGTGTCTATAGCGAACACCAATGTGGATTCTATACAAGCCTTTATTCATTTACAAAATAGTCATTGAGAAATTTGTCTACTTTCAAATGAATAGGAAAAGGGCCACAAAATGTATTCCTCAGTCAGGAACAAAAGGATGTAAGTTCCTAAGTTTCTGTCCCCTCAATCCTTCGGCATGGGATCTGCCATTAGAAAGCCCTGCTTGCCCAAGCTGCTTCTACATTAAAGGGAGTAGACAGAGACAAGGTGAAGGTTTACTTGGTTTTGCAGTAGGCCACCACACACATGATGCCGACCACCAGCAGGGCAATACAGATGCCAGTAATTGTTAGCACCCTCTTCTGGTAGAGTTCCTCCGCTTCTGGAAAGGGGTGAGAACGGATGTCATTGATGTCATTTACCATCACCAGACCTTACAACCAAACAGTTGGCATGCATGAGACATTTCCCATGTCCACAAGACAATCAACACTTGACAATACTTCATGTTTACACTCTTGTCTAAGGTACAATATGTTCTGCGCTATACATTGAGCATAAATAACAAGCTAGCTAGGGCATTGAAAATAAAAATATTATATTTTATGATTTCTCTAATTACCAGCGATTATATATATGATATTACATGAGAAAAATCATAGACATTCATTACAAAACAAACTATATTAATCTATATATTAAAACTATATAGATGTTCTTCTATTCATTAAATATCCTATAAAAAATCTCTTGCAAAGACAACAGTAATCAATGTTGATAAAAAGACCTAAGACTGGCTCCAGGGAACCCCTCCATTGTTCCTCCCTCATTCCTCCTCCATTTGCCACCCTCCACCCCAATGTCTTTCCATTTCCCTTAAGTCTTCACTTTTTATCCAGTGGTCTTTACAAAGAGACATGTCTACACTTAGTAAAATTTAATTCAAAGTTATTTACAAATATGAACTTGGCTTGTAGTTAGTAAGTTAAGGCAACAGCCTCACAGTTTAGAGTAAATGAACAAGACAAGACAGGGACACTGTGGGGGAACAGGGCACTGTGCCAGGGAAAACCCAACATGATGGGCAGGGCACTCTTTGGCCATAGAAGAGATTTGTTCTTTGGAGGAAATTGTTATTACGCTATTAGTTGAAGTCAGAGAACTGATTTGTATTAAGCCCATCATTAACACGAATTATGTATACTTTGGACTAGATTGTATGGTTCTACACCAGGCAGCTTGAATATTCTAAGGGACTGAGTGTGGTACTCTGAGCTCTGTAGTACCACTCTACTACAAAGGCAATAAGTCTGTAATACGTGGAAACTTGTCTAGTTAAAAAATTAGTCTGTGGAGGATGGCTTGGTTGATTTTATACACAGGTGAGTCAGACTGTTAACACAATTTACAGACTTACTGGGCATGCTGATTGCTTAGCAGTTGAGCTTCCAATAGTCCAACTTTATGTGTTGGAAGATCTTCATATGTTTGCTCAGGGCACATTGTAACTGATTTGTTTGCCATTAAAATTAATAAGCTGAGCAAGACCTGGAGAGTCCTGTACAAATGGGACATCCTTATCTGAGCATCAAGAAGAAATACAGAAAATGTATTTCCGTCATATGTTCCACCTTGGGAGTGACACCATTCTCCTCATTGAGAGGTGGCAGGTCACAGGAAGTTTTCTTAAACATGAATAAGTGATTTTTAATTTCTATGAATTAGAAAATCTTATCATGAAAGAAAACATTTCCTACAAGCCGAGTCCATGGTAACCAAGTCCCAGTTAACAGGTCAAGAACATTGTCAAATCAAATGAATAGAGCACTCATTATGAAGAGGAGAACAGAAGCCAGCAAGTAGAAGACGACAACACTGAAAAGAGTATCCAAAAACAAACAGAAAGGTTGGAGGTGAAGAGAAAAAAGAGACCAAGTGGGTAGACTGAAAGAATGACAAGAGTGAGAAAGTCAGGTACACAGGAGAAGGAAGGTTAAAAGTTAGGCAGGCACCTGGAGTTCCTGGCACAGCATGCCTGATATTAAGGGAGAAAAAAATAAGAAAGAAATGAAAACAAGATGGAGGAGATGCTTGGGGTGGGGTGGAGGGAGGAAAAGGTAAGTACAAAGTGGGAAGGGGTGTCCCATACAGCATAACTCCTAACCTGGGCTAGCCGTGACACGGAAGCCATGATTAGAGAAGCGAAGCAGTTGGTGTGTTGCGGTGCCACAGTATGCAGGAGACATACAGTTGGGATCATGGAGTTGCTGTGTTTATGTGTGCGCTACACATGTCTAGTTATGATACGAATGGGGGAGCTTATTTATATGTTAACTCCTTTCATCTATTGCACATCCCCAGACAAAGGCAGGGGTTATGAGGATTTATCATTAGCCAAGGATCCTGGAGCCTCCCTCCCTGGCATCCTAAATGGTGTTTAATGTGTATGTCTAAGTAGGACAACCATATCTCAGTGCTCTTCCTTCCAAGGACTCCTTCACATATGCACAAGGAGGTTATGGAATGAAGCATTAGCATTATCATCAATGAATGGTAGGCCCTGCATTCCCTTTTTGGCTAATGTACTTCTTCCTTGAAAACCAGTGAGGCCTGGTGTGCATGTAGCTTGGAGGCAGGATGTCTGTCTAGAACAGATGAGATCCTAGCTTTGCTTTCACAAATGGATGAAGAAAAAAGGAAGTTGGGGTAGCAGGGTGGGAGTGGGAGGATAGGGGTTAGAGGCTGTGGGGAGGGGGAGCCCTTGGTTGTAGCCTTTCACTGATTCTCCAAGACTTTTTGAAAAGCTAGGATATAAGCAGGGTACATGCAGAAGGTCTGAAGTGAACATCGGGGTCACCATGGGCTGCCCTGCTCTAAAATTTCAGGGATTCCTATAACAAGCTCTGTTTAGGTCGTTGTTAACTGGGAAAGGAGATATGTGGACTGCTAAGCATCCTGTGATCAGCCAATTCTTATTGCTTGTCAGCAAAACAATCATTTCATGGACTAGAGAGCTCAGGAAAGGACAACACAGCTAAAAGAAGCCAGCTTAAGACAGGGAACCCAAACATGGGATTCCATTCTGGGTTCACATCACTACTGACTACAAATCTCTCACCTAAGTTTCTTCTTGATATTTTCTTTTTTTCAGGATTTTGCTGCATCCACAATATGAATGTTTAAAGGGGAAAAAAGTCTTTGACAAACAGCATGTTGTTTTAGCCTATTTCTCTTCTCATTTTTTTTATTACTGTTATTTTTTTTCTTGCATGACTGTATCCACAAGAGTAAATCCAAGCTAGTACTCAAAATCCTCCCAAAAGCCTGGCCTACCTCCATGAGTGGAAATGCTCCAAGTCTCTCTGGTTTGGCTGGATAGGCCATGGTGAGTCACATCAAACACATTTTCATTCTAATGTGTCCAGGAGAAAAGACAGAGCCATTCTTGCTCTCTTATTTTTAAATGACCCTTAAGGTCAGGAGTTATTTCAGGATATAATGGAGTGGCCTTATACTCTATGAGGCCTTAGAGATGTGTGGGAAACATCACACTGCCCTTATGAACTGTCAGAATAGCTAAGGGAGCAGTTACATATCATAACTATTTGACTCCACTGTTCAGAAATCAAAAGAGTGAAGTCTATAGTCAGACTGTAAAGCTCTACATGGGGAAATTCTGCTAGTGATAGTGGCAGTTCAGGGGGTTTGGCTTTTGGTTTCCCCTAGGAAAGGTCAGTTGTGTGAGGTTTCTGACAGAGGGCTATTTCCTATGAGAAAGGAAGAACCCATGACACCCTGGTGTGTGTTTGTGTGTTAATGAAAAAAAAAAAGCCCATTCACACAATTTGAGCTTTTTAAAAATCTATCTCAAAGTTCTCCTCTTACATTTTTATTTTCTTGGAATGATGGCAAGTGAGCTTCTCTCTCTACCTGTGAGAGCTGCCTATAGGTTCCTATGTCATCATTTATGTTTCAGAGCAGATGTGATGTCAGCCAAAAGGGGAGAGCAGTCATGGGACACACTTGCTGCATGTCACCATGCACCAAACAGTTTGTTAATCAGACCATGGTGTTGCTGACCCAAGACCCTGTTCTAGTCCTTCATACAGCTTTCACAAAGAGCCTGGACACCAGGAAGGCTGCAGTTTCCTGCTTGAGATTGGCCTGCTGTCCATTTTTCTTTTGATTTCTTTCTTCTTTTCTTTTAACCTCTCCTCTCCTCCCCTCCACTCTCTCTTCCTTCTTCCTTCTTTCTTTCATTTCTTTGTCTGTCTGTCTCCCTTCCTTCCCTCCTTCCTTTCTTCCTTCCTTCCTTCCTTTCTTCCTTCCTTCCTTCCTTCCTTCCTTCCTTCCTTCCTTCCTTCCCTAAAGGGTCATTTGGATATGCCTATACTACCACTGTCTTTGGGAGCTTTGTTTGTTTAGACAGTGACAATGTGAAGCTTTCTATATGATGACTTGTCTGGGTCATCTTAACCTTATTCCATCAGCATGGGAATGTCCACCTAAAAAACATCATCTGGCTTCTATTTCATTACTTCTAAACAAACTATGTGGTCTAGAGTCATATGTGAGCATCTGCAAGAAATCTGGGTGATTCAACTCTGTGCATATTAGACTACAGCAGTGTACCACATTTCTGTACTGTCATGTTAGACAGGCAAACTTTTGTGTTATATGTGAAACTGTCATCAGCTTATTTAGTTCTTTATTTTTTTTTTAATGTGGGTGATCTTAAACCGTTTTGTCCTCTGGCCTCTCGTTTGACTTCTCCTGTAGTCTATGCACCACTTCAACTTATCCCAGCTCTTACATAACAGTATGGTTCAATCAATGAGTCACACATGGGGGTAAGGTCTATGACAAGTTGCAGCAGGAGGAAGATTTTAATCTCTAAGTGAAGGTAGGCTTGGAAATTTATATATATATATATATATATATATATATATATATATATATATATATATATATATATCCCAAACTGCTGCACTCCATAACATTTTCATAAACTAGTCATAGATTGAAGGCAGAGAAACTCAAGTTATAGCTGTATGATCCCTTCTAAAGAGAAAGGAAATTAGTTAGGAACTGGAAAGGAAGAGTGGGGAGAACAGAAGAGTTCAGTTCAGAAGCTCTACATTCTGCAGGCTAAAAGAAATGATGATTGGTCCATACCCATAAATTCAATCCCAAGATGCTCTGCCAATGCAGAAAGTTGACAAGGGGGGGGGGGAAGAAAGAAAGGAAAAAAGTTTCAGAAAAGAGCAATACACAGCACTCCAAAACAAATTACACATGACTATGACAGCTCTCTGTGCGTGCACACGGAACAGGACAGGCTGTAGGTGTTAGGGAAGCATGCTCAGGAATGCCCGAGCCCACCAGCGAGGTGTGGAAGCATCAGCCCAGGGTCTTGAGAAACCTTTGAAAGCTCCTACTGGGGGAAGTTAGGTGCTGAACCATCATTGACTCCTCCTTTGAGAATAGACTTTTGTTTTTTAATCACCAGGAAAAGCATTTGCCATAAGGTGATATGTTTTTAAATGGCGTTCTAAGGAGGCTTCTAGTTGTTGCTGTTGCTTGTCTGCTTGTTTGTTGATGGTGTCCAGTGGTGGAGACCAGTGTAGAAGCCAAGAAAAAAAAGCAATTCAGCTTGAAATTCTTATCCCACTGAATTTACTTTTCCTTGCTGGTGGGTAGTTATCCTTTAGTAGGTTTCTTTTTTAAAGTACCTCTGTTACTTAGCTTCCCACTACATTCAATACATACATTGTCCATTTCTGTGAATGAATACATACATTCACAGAAAGCAACAAAAGCTTCTACCCAGAAAAATAAGAGAGGGAATATGAGAATTGGATAACTGGTGATGGTTTCACTTTTATTTTAAATATAATTTTGTGTCGTAGTGGGCCACTTGAAACTCAGAGGTTTTTTTTTTTTTTTTTTAAGCTGCAAAAAAATAAAATTAAATTAAATATGTGGATATACAGTTTTTGGGGTCTTTAACTTGCTGCTTTTTCAAAGCCTTACACAGGTTAAAAAGGGGGAAAGAGGGGCTCAGAGACAGGCAAAAAATGTCTAGGAAGGATTCTTTTCCTTTTTTTTGCAACAAAAATTGGCCAACAAGTTTTATCATGTAGAAGTGTAGACTTTCCCTCTCTGAGTACTAGGCAGAGAGGATGAAGGGAGAGAGACATCAGGAACTGAAGTATTTCCCTCTTTTAACGAATTGGGGAGGTAAGATGGCAATTCACTAATATAGTAAGACAGCTCGTAAGCTTGCTGTATGTGGTGGAGCAATGTGGCTTTTACAAAAACATATCAGGGCATGGAGAAAGTAGCCCATGAAGAGAGGAAGAGAGGAAGGTTCCTCCAGGTTCAGATCCTGTCTCTCCCGCTTACCTCTTTAGTAACTTTGGTCAGGTCTATTTGTCTCTTACTGGCCAAATTCATGGCATATGTGCTCATTGGTGACCCTATGAAATGAAGCTATGGGGACCAACAGTGGAGGACCCAGGATTCTGAGAAACAGGCACATCTGGAGATGTATCGTGAGACAGTCAGTGCATTCAGGGTTAACTTTGTGTGCAGGGAAATTCCGAATGCTCCTAGGGTCTATCAAAACAATAGACTTGAAGATTTTGTAGCTACTTCCAGAAAGGATGCTTCCCAGATAAAAATATATCTTGAAGATGGGAAGCATGACCTATAAAGACTTTTGATTTGGGTCTAGTATAGTCCCACAAGTAACTTGAATTTTTCATGAATTAAGAACCAGAAGCCTTAGGGTTAATTCAGTTGTACAAGATGTTCATAATAATATGATCTATTCAAATACAAATGAATTTCTCTTGCCTCTGTGCAATTTGTCAGACTGACTTTTTTTTTCATTTCTTTTTTCATATAAACTTTGGAGCATCAATGTGAAAAAAATTTAGTTTCTAAGGAAATCGATAATAAATTTCCTTACTCGATTCTTTCACAAGGCTATGATCCAATTTTCTTTCTAGAAGCTTCTCTGTTTCTTGCCTTTTCCTCCTAGAAGTCACTAATAATTTAAGGGTTAAAAATCAAGACATATCTATAAAAAATCCTTTCCAAAGAATTATTCCATGCCTATGTTAACACTTCTAATGATCTGCATTAGTTGCATAGAAAGCTTGGTTACGTCTTCAATAAAATTAGTAGCATGCCCATGCATACACATTATTGCATTTACAGTTTTATAGGTAAGCCTGGAAGTCTAACTATAATTTCATTTCAGGGGAAGTCATTCATATCAGGCAGCTCCAATTTTGAATAATTCAATGGGAAATTGGTACTTAAAATGGGAATCTCTTTTGGCTGTGAGCCCTAACAAGGAAACAAGCAGAGGACACATGCATCCGTCATTCTAGACCCAGAGCAAAGCTGTTCTCATTAATGTTACTGGTAGCTCCATCTCTTTCTCTTTACATCTAACAAAAGAAGCAGAAGACTCAAACTTTACAGTATGTAAAGAAATTCTTTCTATGTGCTCTACCTAATCTACTGCTGTTGTTAGCTCATTTATGTAACACATGGTTCTATTGAGCTTCTGGCTAGCCACTACATTCTTTAAATTCAATTAATAATTCACAAACACAAAGGTTACTGTAAACAATTGGGTTTTCTTTTCTACATGTGATTTCCTGCCAGGACCATAGCAATATAAAAAATTAATTTAAATCCAAGAGTCTCCAGAAACTATTAAATATTGACTTGCTAATCCTTTGTGTGAGGATTTTATAATTACTTGAGGAAAACTGATTAACCTGGAGGTTAATTTAAATTTTCAACTGCATTAGCGAGAAGAGCAATAAAATAACTTTCTTTCATCAAATTTATATAGTTATTGCCATTATGGTTTCTGTTCAAATTTCATGGCCTTCAGGGTGTCAGTGCTCACATCTTTGGGGTTGTTTATGCAAATAAATCAAAGACATGCAGTCTTGATTTTCTGTTTCTCTGGGTTTATAAAGAGTTCTACTAATGCCAGTTTTGAAAGGGATGAATTTAGTGTTGTGACTCTAATTTCAGACTTACCTTTACAAATGTAGATGCTTTTTTCACACTTTGCATTGTTACTGAATTCTTGGAAATGTAATAAATGTTTGCCTTAGTCCCCAATTTCCATGTGAAGAACACACACCATACAGCGCGTGCACACACACACACACACACACACACACACACACACACACACACACACACACAATTCTCACATTCAGAATTGATGACGATTCTGTCATATGTGGAGTGTTCTTTATTCTAATGTTTGCAAGATACATATTTGATAAGTACATTAACAGGTTCTTAAAACATTTAGAAATGAATGAAATCACCTATATGCTAAGAACCTATGATTGAAAAGTCTAAATTAAGATATTTTTAAGAATGTGGCTCAAGTTCTAAATGTCACTTTTCAAACTGTCAATAATGTGAGCTGTTCTATAGTTAGTTCCTACAATTTGCTGGCTTCTTTAGGACATACGGGTCCCATGTTACCTGAAGGTACTGAAGGTGTGAATGTATTTTCTCTTTTCTTCTACTGAGTCTATGCATTGAGTGTGGGTTTCCACCACAGGCTAATGGTCACAGTATCATAAACTTATTAACCAGCAATTGCACTAATAATGGGTCAGATTTAAGGCTGACTAAAGTGGATAATATTTTCCTGAGAAATACTATATGTTAGATTTCAAGACGAATGGCTGTCATGCATCACACAGCTTCCTTTCCCTATGTAGATCTGTGTTTGTAGGTCAGCCAAGGTTCTATAGGATATGCTGATAAGAATGAATATCTAACCTTAATAATGCAAGTTATGCTTTAAACACTTTGAACTATATATTCTCTTTGGAATATTATTCTTCAGTTGTATTTATGAATTGGTAAGTTTTAAATCTTCATTTGAGTTTGGAGTCTATCTTCTCTTTAAAATTTCTGTTATGTTTTCTAAGACAATGTATCTATAAACAAACAATTACAATTTTAAGTGACTTCTGGGGGGAGAGCCTGTGGATTTTCTTTTGGCATTCACTGTTACTTGAACATGGAGCAAGAAAACTTATTTCCTGACCTTCCTATATCTTCTATCAAAGATCCAAACTGAGACCATGAGACAGAGATTAGAAAATGAACTCTGGGAAAGATGGTTCTGGAAAATGGTGTCTGATTGGAAACGCTTGCTCCTTCAGACATGTGGCATTAATAACACAGCCATTACATACTGGCCTCATCACCGAGCTTCCTATCAGCCCTTGTTAAATCAAGTTAAACATAAATGCTAATTTCCTGCATGTCTTCCAAAAGTGTCACTGAATGCTCACTGAGGATTCATTTAAGGAGTCCCAATTCTGGACTTCAGACACAGTGGCTATTTTTACATTTAAATAATGCCGAGTTAACTAAGCTATTGTTCTGAGAAATATTTAAATTTTTAATACTTGCCTTTATCTAGCGAGCCAACCTTCCTTTCAAAGAATAATGCAGCTCTAGCTCTCTGACCTCTTACACAGAACAGCTTAGCTCTTTTCAGTAAATTCTAAAACATGGGTTTCTACCCATATTGTCACATGGGGTTGCTAAATCTATGCTATTTGAATACAAACACATAATTTAAAATGTACCTTTAATCGATAAAACAAAATCCTATTTTTCTTCCTTTTTCTACCTTCCATCATATCTACTTAAAAAAATCATCTATAGCTACGGACAGAAAACTCATGTCGGATAAATGCTATTATTTAAATATTTGTTAATACAGTGAATATATTTTGAAATTTAGCAATGCCAATTTGCTAGTTTTTAACAAGGGAAAATTATGGCTTATGGAACAATCTTTGATAACATAGTCTATGCAGATATATAAATATGTATATATATTGATGATATCAATATCATCAATGTATATATATATATCATCAATATAAATATAAATATATATTGATGATATAAATGATACAAATATCATCTTACTAAACACACGACTATTGTTTTGATAACATCCAGAAACTTTTTAACTTTTTTGAGTCAAGGTCTCATTATCGAGCTCTCTCTCTTGAATCTCATTCGAAGAGCTCGGCCTGCCTCCGCCTCCCAGTGTTGACATTTATGATTATTGGCAGAGCTTTGTCCTAAGAATCAGAACCAAGGGCAAATCTCCAATCCTTTTGGACTCTGATTAAATTTAAGAATTTAAACTACAGTGAGCTATGTCAAAACTTTCTGATAATAGGACTGACAAACACAGCCTGGTGCTATCATTTGTAAATAATGATTGAGTGGAACACAGATTAGCCAATCAGTTCATTCGTTTTCCATGACTGCCGTCAAGCTACAAGGAGGAGGTTTACCTTTGACCTCATCACCACAAACCTTAAAATATTTACTATCTGAGCCTTTGTAGGGAAAACTGACTAGCTCCCATTCCAAATGGTTAAGTGGGGTATAAGCAAATGTGATCTGAGAGTTTCAGAACAGACACTATCATCCCCATTCATAGGCGAGGGGCAAACATCTAGTTTAGTTACACAGTTATCTAAAATGTGGACTGAGGAATTTGGAAACGATGTTTAAGACATTATGATCTCACAGACATCTGCTTAATTTGTCAGCTCCACATTAAACATTTACATATTTATTCTAAACTTGAATTTTTATATTTTGACATATTAGTTTTTAGAAATAATAGCCTTTGTCTCCTAAGATTACCTTTTAAGATAACATGAATATTAAGAAACATTAAGGCAATCATGATTATTTAAACTCATTCTGAATTACATATTTCCCGAGAAACATAATCAGGATATTTCCTTTGCTGGGAAATCTTTGCTTTCTAATTTTCCTACCTAGTAATGTTTTGTTTGTCTTTATGCCTACCTATGAACTTCGGTTAATGAAGAAAAACATCTGAACCCTTTTTGTGATGTTTATTTGTTATAAATAACACACTGAGCCGAAATGAACTTACCATCATTTCAAGTGTATAGCAGGTACAGTCTGATAACATCCTTTTGAGGATGCTGACATTAGATACAGAAGATGGACTATTCAGTGGAATGATTTTATTTTATCAATACAAGTGCAAGCTTGAAATGACTTTATTATTATTTCACTTTTGGATGTTGACTACCAATTTGCATCACATTCTGCAGTACCAATTTCAGAAACAGCTGGAGTCTCACACACCTATTAGTAACTCAGAGCCGACTAGTCACAAACAGAGAAGTAACACAATGGCTTTGTTAATGTTCTCATGCGACAGGCAGAGGCAGTCAATATTAGGCCTGGTAGAATGCTCTAGCTCTAGGTGACTCTGAGGGGAGATGTAGCAACAAGAAAGCAGCACCGACTGAGCATGCTCCTATTCAGGCAGAGACAGAAAGGGAGTGGACGTACTGTAGAAGCTGGCCATTACGTAGTTTTGACAACGATCACCAGTAAACTCATTTGGGCACCTGAGAGAAGAAACAAAAAAACAATGGTAGAAAAAAACAGAGAAAAAGAGAAGAGGTGAATATACGCTAGAGAGAAGCTCCTGACGTGTCACTGACAGAACTTGGTGAGTTCACCCTCAGGAACCGACCCTGAGTCCTAATCGTGGCTTTCCCACTCTGACATCTCCCCAGCACTTACAAATTTGGACAGTGTGAACCTGGGATTCTAGGCGACTGCTTTAAATCTAACGTGCCACAGAACGGATGTGATGGATGTTTGATTCCGCTTGTCAAACACATTGGTAGGAAATGATTTCGGCTTGGTTCACTGCTAGGACTCCCGGAATCACAGGCCAATCTGACTGGCCGTTCTTTCAGCTTTTAACTGTGGAATCTAACTGAATAACACACAACAGAGTCTCCAGTGTGTGGGTTTATGCCCTGAGTGGAAAAGCCATAATCAGGACAAAGGGTACCGGTTACAGCTGAGCCGTAAAAGCACCAAGTGTTTGCGATTGTTGCTGTAGTTTGGGGGAGAAAGCAGATTTCAGATTATTTGAACATACTTTCTTGGGTTTGGACTTTCATGGGCACATTCTCAGTACATCTTGCTCCAGTGAATCCAGGTTGGCACCTAGAGGGCAAAAACGTGATAAGCAATCGAACGCTCAAGACACTGAACTTTCAGCTTGGTACCTTTCCTCCCATGGGATATGGATTCCTAAAAAATGACCCGGTGCTGAACACAGAAAAGAAAAGACAGGACACTGAGAAACCCAGCCCCACCAAATTGTGGCTTACATTCTTTGTGGGTTTCTTCAGTCTTCAGAAGATTAGTTATTATAACTTTAACAAGAAAGAGACTATGCACTGAATGGGGTGGTGAGGCAGGAGCTCACTGAGGTAAAACACTGGAGTTGACATTAGCTTTAGAGGTTCCCCCGACTTTGCTAGCAAAAGGCCCTTTATCTTACTGTATAAGCACGAAAGTTTCTACTCATTTTATTTCATAGCTGTTTGCTAGACTGTAAGTTGAAATATTAAACAAAATAGGGCACTTTTATTCTCTCATGGTTAGTGATGAGGACGAGACCATTTCGATTTTTTTTTCCAGTAAGATATTACAAATTCAGCCTTAGTTTTTTAATATTGCTGAAAGGAACAAACAGTAGGATTTTATTGGCAGAATTTCATTCACCCAACTACCTCCATGAAAAGAAAAAAAAAATATTTTTTGAAATTAAAAGTTATTCTTATGCAGAAGTAGATAATGACATGAGCTTTTACATTGATGGCTGACTATTTTGAACGTGTGTAACAAGGTATATTTTCCTTGTTTTTATCAATTTACTTGTAAGTATGAATGACTCGTGGTATCATTTTGTCCTTAAGACTGTACAGTGGGGTCATGCTTAGACATGAATGTCCTAACTGTTCATGCTGCTTTTTAATCTGGTATCTAAAGCACCTTATATTGAGTTTAATTTACCTAATACCATGTCCTAATAAGCAGGTACTTAAGAGTTCTACAAAGCAAACATACTTAGAGGTGAAAATTCACAATTGAATATTCAACCCCCATAGTCACTTGGTTCATCATAGCTGGTATAAAACATCTAACATGATTGGCTCTGCTAGTACTTTTTAGGACTTAGTGGTATTTCTAGAAGTATTTTATCTCTAGTGTAAGTAAGATAGAACGCTATCATTTTGGCATTAAATATGTGAATAAATCTACTAGCTATACTAACTTAAAAGTGATTTCTTTAAGTTTCAGGCCAATTTTCAGCGGGAAAGAATAATGCTGTCAGGTAATGTGATAGATACATACATTTTTTTGCATAAAAATAGCAGTTCTGGAACTCTTATCACAAGAGTACTTTACTGTGTAGTTGTGATAACTAAGAATAGCATCTACAGGGCTGGAGAGATGGGTCAGCAGTTAATAATGCATGGTGTTCTTGCATAAGACCTGACTGCAGTTCCCAGCCGCCACGTCATGTGGCTTCACGGGCTGTAGCTCCAGCTGCAGAGAACAGGATGCCCTCTCATGACCTCCACAGGCATGTGTACTCATGTGCACATTTCCCCCACCATACATATACATAAGTATAAAAATAAACTTTAAAAAAGAATATCAATAAATGCATGTGTGTGTGTATGTATGTATACATACATACATACACACACATGTATATATGGCCAAGATGGTTCGATTGAAATCTCTAAAGGACTTGGACACTGATTATTTTTGCCGATAATCCCTTGTTGGAGGAATTAGAGAAACATCTACCTAGAGCAATATATGAGGTAGGGGTGTTTCTATAAAGCTGTCATTGTACATGCTTCAGTAAGAATGCCTAGACAAATATTTTTTAAAAAACGACTTTATGTAGCTTATTTTACCAAATCCCTTCTGAAGAAAACACATTTTTATCTGTTCGTGAAATAAGGACCATAATCCCACAAGATACTTCTATACTTCATTCCAGCACTACTAGGTTCCATCTACAGAGGCCACCTCATTCTGCCTGTTTGTTTTGATAAAAATTAAAATTTCATATCGAGCATATCACAGTTTGTTTTCTATGATCAATATCGCACCATATGAATTCTCTTGTGTGTGTGAGAGAGAGACAGAGATAGAGAGAAGCAGAGAGAGACAGACAGACAGACAGATGGAGTAGAGGAGAGAGCTGAGGTCAGACTTGCTCGTACTGATCATAGTTAAAGGCATGCCATGAATAAATAGCTAAGGATTCAAGAGGTACTTGAGAGAAGGAATGTATTTATTAGGAAATTATGATTTCTGCATTTTAAATGCCAGACCTGTGATTAAAGGGCATGTGTCAACTATAAAAATGGGGTTAAAAACACTTCCCTATCCATTATCTAATCATTATGTATCATAGGAGGTTATCATTGTGGGATGTTATGTTATGTTATGTTACATAATCATACAAAATATTTGGGTCCAATAACACTGCACCATAATCATTTGTTCTAGATAGAGCTATTGTTAATGGGATAAAAAGAACTAAGCTTTTTCTTTTGCTTGTACATCCCTTTCCTATTAAATGACTCTTGTTTCTCTGCAAGAAGCCCCTTCTCTGGTTCTTTTATTGTGCCTTGTCCCTTGCCTGGGCCATACCTCTTTAACTATGCTGTGTGTGATGGATGTGAATTGTGGTCATACTGTACCATTCTGTATTTCTGCTGCCTAACCCAGAACCTGGATGGTGTTTAATTCTAAGTGCAATGTCTGATAAAGAGCTGTATACCTAAAATTTTGACAAGAAAACTGATTTTTCAAAACAAATTAATTTTAATATCTACTTTTTATCTTAAAAGTTTAAAATAGAATATCCTCTGTGGACTTTCAGATAAATTTTAATAAGAATTACCAGTGCCTAGGGATTTCCTCCCCAAGTAGAAATCTTTAACACTGTTTGCCATGTTAAAAAGAAAGGGCTATGATTATTTCTGAGAAAACCTATTACCTAACAGTTAAATTCCATTATTTAAACACCAGTTCACCTAAGATTAAATAAAACACAACTGTGTTTTATTGACTTTTGTCTTACAGTAGGGACAAAAATACTAGAATTTCTCAAAATTACATTAGCCTTAAAATGATACTTATTATAACACTATATGTTCTGAATTTTACATAGTGCCAAATGAAATCATCTCATTTTTAAGTCTAGGTTAGAATAAATTCTAAGCCAGAGTGGCTTTAGCCTACTGTCAGGTACAATTAATGTGGTTTTGTCCTTACATGTGAATCCAAGGCTTTACTTTGGTTTTAGGGTACACGAATGTTCTTTCAGAAAATTAGCAATCCCTAACACTTTTCTATAATCTTTCCAACCAAGAGTAAGAGCAATTACAATTCACTCATTTAATTAAATTAAGAAGTATAACTGAATTCTTCTGAAAAATAGTTTAATAGCAACAATACTCTATGAATGGCCTGATGCATTTACTAAGGATTCAATCCTAGATGCATGTGTTTTGAGAATCAGTTTACGAACACTCTAGACATATTCAAAGATATTTACAAATCCCCAAGAAAGATCTGATTCTATAGGGTTGGCCAGTTTTATAGACTATTTATCAGTGACAGTCAACTTGGAAGCTATTTTTAGACATCTTCCTTCCTTTGTTTCCTGGTTTCATCCTTGTCCCTTGAGAAAAGTAGAGGGAAGAAAGCCGACAGGACAGAGAGTAATCTACTCATTAGTCATTGCTCTGCAATGAAACATTTGGCCAGCTTTTTAAATACTCTGTCAGGAAGAATATCACGTCGTCTTTTTGATCTTCTTCAACACTAACAGAGGAATTTCCTCTTCCACTGTAAAACACGTGAATTTATCTACTTGGTGTTGATATTTACAAATATCAAGTCACGAAAATGTCAACAAACTCATTCTGGGGAACAGTGACTCTTTCTGCTTGCTGTCACAGCCTCCTGCTGTTACTCTGGAAACCTGAGTTGCCCATGGATGCAGCACTCAGACTTATGGGTTGCTTGTCTACAGTATCACATTGCAAACACAGACTTTGTTCACCCTGTAGCTGGCTTGGTGTTCTGGCCAGAGTTCGCCTACTCACTGGCTGAGTATCTGCATTGTAGATTATTTTTCCCCAAATGCATTGTTACTAGTAGTCTGCATTTTTCTAAGATGAATCTTGTTCTGTTATCAGCCTTTAAGTGAAAATATTTGAGGGTTATATATGTTTTTCTAATTTGTGTTTTAGTGTCCTTTACAGTGTCATCTGCAAAAGCCATTCATTTTCTCAAGAGGATGCCCTCCTTAACATCATTAAAGAAAATACTAAATAGAAAATGTCCCAATAATGTTTCTTACAGATCTAGCATATACCTCCCAATACTGCTCAACTGGTATGTGCCTTCCATTTTTTTTATTATGACTCTGGGACTAACTTCCAATCTATGAGATAACAGAATACATATAGTGGCCGCATAGGGGCTCATGAGTAGACACTGAGGAAAAGCACACACTGCTTCCCAACTGTTGGGTTTCCTCACTAACAGTGAGTGTGGCAGTGTGTATTAGCAGATCTCTTCTTGCTGGAGCCTTAGGTCTTACCAAGTACTCTGCTTGTACTGTTTCTAGTGAAATGCTCACCCAAAGACTACAACACTCACCAGTGTTTATCCAACACATCCTTAAGTTAAGGCCAACGACTTCAAGAGATACAGGATCAGTACATCCTGTACCTTCTTACCATTCTACAGTGACACAGGACATACTAGCTGCTCATCTGTGGTCTATCTTCACTTTAAAGGCCCAAAAGAACTATCTCATTCTCTGTATGCTAGTGGACCTGTTTTATGATGAGACATCTAAATGGGTTTCTTTTAAATTATTCAATGAAAAGATTTTGAAACTGCATTTTTATTTAACATAGACAGTCTGAAGGTGATAGCTTCATACTTTCTGTCCCTCTGCAAAACCTTTGTCTTTAATTCCTTTAGGTCCTAAAAATACCCTTGGCTCCCTAAATGTCTTCATGGCACTCAGTACATCAATAATTGATAGTTAAATCGATTTCTTGAAACATGGGTATTATTTTCACTGGTCTGTGTCTCCTAAAGGAAGAGGCCAGTGTGGTTTTGTTCATCCCTGGAAGCTCAGTATGAACTCCGGCCTGCCTCATGGGCACCTAATCAACACACATGGTTACTAGCTGATGCAAGAAAGACAAAGAAAGTAGGCTACGTAGAGAGGTTAGCCAGTGTTCTAATTCTAGACAGGACTGCACCTAAATTGGTTCCTGCAGGATTTTCTTCAATCTACACTAGGAAGTCAAATTTGAAATACATTCAAAAATATTAAAAATGGTAGGATTCTTTGCACAAAATAAAAACCTGAAGATGTGGCTGTCTGAAGAGCTCAGTGTCTAGATTCATAATAGTTCCATTGATTTCTCTCACAAAGTCTCTGTTTCTGATAAAATATGATGGCACCCAAGAACAGAGAAGTTCACTATAAAAAAAAAAAAAAAAAAAAGCTCTTTTGCTCCTGGAATTAGCTTGACATTAACAGTATTCTAAAACTCAAATGAATTTCCTTCATGCCTTCTATGTCAACTCATTTGCTGATGAACAGTATAAACATCACTGCTGTGATCATTCTGACAGTATTTTATGAAACACTAGCCTTACACTAGTATTGTTACTCCTTCTTCATATCCTACTTAGTCCCTGGGTTTCTGCATCTTGTGTAGCTGAGTATATTCTTGTGTCTCTAGTGTTACCTTTCTGCTTCTCAAACTTATTCTGGCTCCTTACTATCACAATACCCAAAATTTCTTAGAGCATGTACCTAGCTGCACTACTGAACAGAGTGTTTTCTTTGTTTGTTTGTGGTTTGTGGTTTGTTTGTTTGTTGTTTTTTAATGCTGGTTTCACTTCATGCTATGGAGGTGCTGTTCTGGGGAGGCACATCACCATCTTTTTTCTCATAGTCAGATCCTAACTTTTAGTGTTTGTGTGCATGTTTATAAGGAGGTATACGGATGAGTATAGGCTATAAAACTAGGTAGGAGACCGTAGGAACATGAGGAGTGAGAAAAGACAAGGGATGGGCTAAGGGTATCTGTGATATGAAAGAAAGGTGCAACTAGGTTGGGAGAACAAAATATGGGGAAGGAGGAGAGAGAACGGACAGGAAGGAGAAGTGAAAAAGCAAATTGTATAAGAAATGCTATAATGAAACTTTTGGGGGGTATGTCGATAATAAAGGAAAGGAAAGGAAAGGAAAAGAAAAGAAAGGAAAGGACAGGACATGAAAGAAAGGAAAGGAAAGGAAAGGAAAGGAAAGGAAAGGAAAAAGGAAAGGAAAGGAGAGAAAAGATCCCTGCCTCTTCAAGAGTAAGCTTAGTATACTGGAAAGACTCTGTACTCAAGAGCTACATTTGTAAATGCTTCTCTGTTTCTAGTCCTGTTTTTCCCTTTAAATTCTAATTGCCTTAGAAGTCAGCACTGTGCTATTTGGAGCACATTCGCTCCCCTGCAGAGCTTTGTTACTTAGCAACTTCATTTCCTTACACATGCTAAGCTTCCAGTGATCAGAGACTATGCCTCCTGTTACTATCAGTGCTTTTAAAAGAACCTAGCAGAGAGCAATTATACAGGTGAATATTAAAATTTCCTTTACTGGACTTAAGTTACAGAAACATATTATTGTGAATTGATATCCAAGAGTTTTATTTATAAAATGATGTATCTTTTAACAATACATAATACAGTATGATCTACACAGATGTATAGATATTAATTATATAAAATCACCAGAAGCCCAGGGTGAAGTAAACTTTATATTTTTAAGTATAGATTGATTTCTGATTTTTAATTTTGATTTCTTTAAAATAAGGTAGCTTGTGATCAAAAAATATTAATATGGTGATTAATGATATAAATAATCAGTCACATGAAAATTACAAAGCTAGTGGGTGGCTTCATGAAAACCACATAAAAGTTTTAAATAAAAAGAAAATTTAGGGATTATATATAGCACCACCATATTTTTTCAGTATCTATAGAGAAATAGTTCCATTTACTTTTTATTATTAGAGGAGAAAAAAAGAAGTCTTACTGGAGTTAAAAGTACTTTAGCAGAGATGAACTCATTTAATTTTTCTGATTCCTTGGGGAAATTTTTGGAAAACATAGTAACTCTGTGTTATAAATGAAGACAGTGTCCAGAGGGTTGAAACTGGAAAGACACAAGACTGCTTACCAAGACTGGTGGTTAAAACCCAAGTCCCTCACTGTAAGCCTGTATCTGTCCACTGGGCAATATATCATCTTTATAAGCATTGTCTGTTGGAAAAATAAATTTTAGGCTAACACACTTCCTATCCACATCTTCCAAGTTCTTTTAGAACCGCTCACACTGGGAAGGGAAAACGAATCTGGACAATTTCATGTTCAAATGATCTTGTTGCTTTGCACCGTATGACAGAGCATCAGAGAACAGGACTGGACCCATTCCTCTCTCCTCTTTGTATAATCTGGATAGTGACTAATTCTTTCTCCTGGACGATCTTAAATTACTGTAGATAGAAGAGTAATGTAAAGGATGAGAACCAATACTCAAATCCTCACTTGGTCCCCGTGGGCCAATCCATGTAACCGTCAAACGTCTCCTAAGAGAACTATTTAACTGCATTATGGCTAACTCATTTGGAACACCTTGTTCTAAGCAAAGGGACAAAAGAGATTTGCTGTAAAATCCAGCTCAACTCCCAAGAAGGCAGCGGCGAATTAGGTGGCCAGAGAGACTCCTTAGAAACTTCCATGCTTGCAGTGTTTCTGAGTCATGTCTTTGGTCAAGGATAAAGGTGACTTTGAAGTATGTGGCTCATGCTTCAGCAATGCTTTTGCTATGGGCCACATGGAACCTATGCACTGACTTCATAGGCAAGATCTTGTTGAGCCAGTGGAGCATTTTTATGCTTCCTGTTTCTATCCACTGCTTGAATGGACATTATATTATCATAGGACATGACACATCATGTGATTTTGCTAAAATTCTTAATTATTATTATTATTGTTATTATTCTGGATCTCACTCTGTGGACGAGGCTGGCCTCGAACTCAGAGTTCCACCTGCCTCTGCCTCCCAAATTCTGGGATCAAAGCGAGCGCTCCCACTGCCCGGCTGAATCATCATTTTTATGGTTATAGATGTTTTCAACATGACAGTTTTCTTCACAAGGCATGTTTGTGTGCAAGTTTGTGTGCATGCTAAATGTAAGTATTCCAATTCTTAATCAAAGGCACTGAATTATTTTGATAAATCAATCAAGTCACACTCTAAAACTGGGGGGGGGGGTTAAAATCAGTCATATCAAAGATTTTCTTTTTAAAATAGAAAGTAATAATAAAAAAATCTTGTTGTAACAAAGGGGAAAGAAGAAAAGAAATAAAAAAAGAGAAGAAAAAAGAGGTAATTTTTTAAAAACTAGGAGACAAGGCTGATTCACCAGACAGTTGGTTTAAAGGAAGTAAAGCATTTACTGTTAGCTAATTCAATAATTACTAGAGGTAGAACAAACCATTCATTTCAAGACTTTCAAAAAAAAAAAAAGGATGTACTCTTTGTTTTTCTGGATAGCACTTAAAATTCAATGAGATGCTGTGTGGGTGAAGAAAGCTCACAGCTGTTGGCACCATGCCAAAGTGGAACCAACAAACAGCACTCATGTGTGCTTCACGTAGGCTGTGGGAGGGCTACAGGATAGGTAAAATGAATCTGTGGAAAATAGCTGCCCTGGTTCCTTGGAGGTATTCAGAGACTATCCTGTGTGCCCATGCAGCTTGTAAATCTTTGCAAAGCCCGTGCGTGATAAGGGATGATCACTGTTATTAAAACACAGTGTGGACTTAGATGTTCTTCCACAGAGTTAAAAATGCAAAACATAGATAATATGGAGGTAGGATTGTTTTAACAGGGGAAAGTTTAAGGGTTTATAATTTAAATGTTTTTCCCCCCAAGATCTATTAAAACACAATGGTGTCTTACGCCTAAGACCGGAGGAAAATCACAATGTTTCCCAGTCTAATAAATGAACCTCGAATCTTACAGATAGTAATTCCTTGTGGCTTGAACTTTTCAGGTGATAAAAGAAGGTCTTATAGGAGGCTAGAAAATGTGCTCATCCCCATTCACCATGACAAATATGGTGAGAGGGGGTCTCTTTGTGCTACATTGTATAGCAAATCTTAGAACTGGAGGCTAAAGCTGAAGATTGGTTATTAACAAATACAACTGAATGATTTTTACGATTACAACGAACCTTAACACTTGGAGTAATTTAAAATAAGGCACATAGTGTGGCATCATGGACATCTGAAGCCAATTGGTTTTTTTATACTTGCTTTTGAAAAACTTAATGAGAAGCTTTACCGGTCGAGTCACTGCATTTGAACCCCATGCTTCACCCTAAGACATGGTTTGCTTTTGTAAGTGGTGTCCAGTGACAAAATCCACTATGCTTCTTCCATCAACATGAGTTTTCTTGGCACTGCAGCCATGCAGCCATGCAAGGAACCTGCTTCCTTCCATTTTTTTACAAACAGAGGGCCTCCCATTTCCAAGGCTTCCTTGGAGTTCACTAGGCCACCTAGGAGGAAGGCCCTGACTTCTGATCCTTCCTAGTGCTAGGAATAATGGCATGTGTTGTCACCATCAGATCTGGTCTGTGTGCGTCTGGGGCTTTGGGCATTCTAAGAAAGCATCCTACCAAATAGTCCAGATGCAAAACATGTTTAATTCACATTAGATTATGAGTCCACGTGACATGACATGAAACAAATATCAATAGACCTTAAATGATGACCAAATAAACACATGCATTTTAATCATCCTATTGACTTTTTACTATAAAGCTTAAATATTTGTTGTTACCCCACCTACCCCCTTCACCTCCTACCCCCCAAAACCCCAAAGTTAATGATGCTGGTGAGAGAATATAAATTTGATATTTCTTTTTGTTGCTGTTTGCTGGGTTTTGTTTTGTTTTTGTTCTCAGGGTAGGTTTTCTCTATTTAGCCCTGGCTGCCCTGAAGCACACATTCTGAGGACCAGGATGACCTTGAGCTCAGAGTTCAGCCTGCTTCTGCCTTACAAGTGCTGGGTTAAAGGTGTGTGCCACCACACTCAGTGTCACCGCACTCAGTGTCACCGCACTCAGATAGACTTGGTATTTTTTAACTGTACATCTCCTCTTCCTGGTCCCTGGGAAAAAGGGACATCTAGACATGTCTACAGCACTAGCATATTCCTTACGACGATGCTGTTACGATGTACTAAATGCATTCTGGACACGTGCACCTTGCTTTTTCTTTTCAATAACCAGGAAGAGCAACTTAAAATTTGTTTTGAGAAGCAATTATGAGGTAATACCATAATCCCAAACATAAGAACTGCTTCAGCAGATAACTTTCTGCTCCCTTGAGTTCTCTATTTGTTCTGGTCACCTTGCAGATGAGCATTGGGGTTAAAAAAAAAAAGTTACCTCATGGCTCAATTTATACAAGGAGTAAAAAAGTGATAGCCTCACAATATTTACACATTTCTTTCAGTAGCTATTAAGGAAAACCATGAGGAAAGCAAATTTATACATATAAAGGCAAAAAAAAAAAAAAAAAAAAAAAAAACCAAAAAAAAAAAAAAAAAAAACCAACAACCAACAAAACAAAACAAAAAAACTCTGACAACAAAAACCAAAACCAACCAACCAAAGGAAAAAACAAAGCCAACTCATTAGCAACCAAAAATAAACAACACCCTAAAAAAACCGAAAAGTAAATCAATTCTGGACAGGGCAGAGGCGATGGCAGAAAAAAAAATCTCCACAAATAAATGAGCATTATTTAACAAGATGCAACAAAGTGAGGTGACACGGGACGCTCTGAAACAAGCCGTCACAGGGATAAGGCACAGAGAGGAATTCATCTCTTACTTGCACAAGTATCTTGACGGGTTCGACAGGTCCTTCACCATGAAGCACTCTCCCCCGTTCACACAGAACGTTTTCTCCTTCTCTGCACACTTTATGAGATGGCTGGTCCCAGTCGTGGATGTAGATGTGGCTGGATAGGAACAAGAAGGAGGGGAAGGTTCACACTTGGTTCTGGAGTCACCATTGCGATTCAATACAAATGCTTCCCTAGCGAGGCTCAAGCGAGCCTCTCATAGACCACATCAGCAATAGGAGATTTTAATAGCAATTACCGATAAAAACCATTTCCTTTTTATCAGGTCTGTGCTATCGGTTGCACTTCAAGCAGTTGACAACACAGTGTCTGACGGCCAACGTTCTTTTGAGGAAACGGAGACAGTTTGATGTCTCTAGGTATCATTCTGTTATAAAGCTCATCTGTTTGGAACTGGAAGAATAGTAACAAGTCATCCTTTGGTTTATAAAATTTCCATGCGGTCGCTCGACATTTCTACCTCCAACCTGACAGTCTTATGGGTGTAAAGCTGAAAGTGATGAACCACTGAGCACACACACACACACATACACACACACACATACACACACACACACACACATACACACACACATACACACACACATACACACACATACACACATACACATACACACACATACACACACACATACACACACACATACACATACACACACACACATACACACATACACATACACACACACATACACACACACATACACACACACATACACACACACATACACACACACATACACACACACATACACACACACACATACACACACACACACACACACACACACACACACACACACTAAATGAAACCAATTACCCACTCCTGAGGCTCAAGGGCATTTAGAACTAGGCTCTCCCCTCCTTTACATGGCTGTGGTGGGGCTTAACTGTCAATCAGAGCTCACCACTGATACCAATCAGGATGAGATGCATCAGGCCAGTCAAGGTTCTGTCTACCTCTTTATGGAAAAGATCTATTTTGAGATGAAAACTTTTATCTTATCTACTGACTTATTCCTGTAGACTTTTAAACCCCTTATCATGTATCATTCCGAGTACATGACTCGCACGGTCAATGTTCTTCCATACATCTATTTGTTCTACTTTGTATGGTTTAACTATTTTATTCTGCATTGATTTTTTTCATGTTTCCAAAGCCCACTTTGTTACAATTTTTAACAATTATTTTCCTACATTTGGTAACGCATTTGCTTGAGTGTCTTGCCTGTCCTATGAAGCAGTAAGTACATGGTAAGCACGTGTCCCACCTGCAGTGAGTTGTCACCAAACTTTTCTGCAGAAGGCTGCTGATCCGTGTTCCCAGTGGTGTCTGAATCCCTATCATGTTGCTAAGGATGCCCTTTGCCCCACTTGAACAACCCATTTGGAAGTCGTTCAGAATAAATCCTATGGCATTTACTAAAACCAAAACCAACGTCCTTCACAAATGGATACACTTCTACATCAATTATAAATGAACAATAAAAATAGGCCACGGTATAAGCCAAAGACAGATATAACACCCTTGTCGTATGAACTTGCTGATCTTGTGGGATACTCAAAATAACCAAGGTTAATAAATGCACATTAGAACAAAAAGATACGCTTTTTTGGCTTTTAAAACAGTTTCCCCTGAAGTGATTATTCTTTTATAATGCTGTCCCAAAGTACCTGGCCCTGACACATTTTCACTCTGTGTGTGTGTGTGTGTGTGTGTGTGTGTGTGTGAGAGAGAGAGAGAGAGAGAGAGAGAGAGATTCTTAGATCATCACTTAAAGGTAGTAATGAGACATTTGATATAAGGGAATCCCCGGAAAAGAGGTGACAGCTACCTCACAGAAGTCACAGTCACTGTGTTTAGCCCTTTCATCCACAACAGCATTGAATGCCTCATGAACTGTAAAGCAGCAATGAAGTCCCAGGTGATACCCAGTGAGAACTGACTTGGTCCCTGCATCTGCTCCAAGGCAGCAGCTAAACTCAAGAGTAAGCTGTAGTTGTCAGAAGAACTTGCCTGGCAGATAGTGCTGTGCACACTCTGTGGATGTCTGCCAGCTTTTCTTCTCTTCTCGGGCGAACATGGCATGTGAGTCTATATGTTTCGAAGCGATAGCCTTGCTTTCTGGCTTCAACACATACACTGCCAGCTAGGTAGGCCACATTCCATTTGTTAATGCTGGCAAAAGATGACTGGAGCTGACAGAGGACATCAAGTCACGAGAGCACCCTTGGTTTTGAGGGAGCTGGAAGTTATAACCAAGGACTGCAGAGAGGAGGCATTTCAATCCACAAAGGGTGTTCTGCATAGAAGGTGGGCTGGACCTCACTGAGTCTGTGCTGACTTTACCCATCTGCCTCTGCTTCGTGAGCAGTGTGTTCTAAGGAAGATTCTCTCTTTAACTTAGTGGTACGAATGACAAGACCTAGAATCACAGCCATAGGGCATATGAAATGGTCAGAGTAAGAACGGGAGGCCAGTTTCAGCTACAGAATGAGGCTATCTGGGCATATAAACATGTATAAGTAGGACCTGACTGTTCTTGTGTTGACTGTGTTCGTGGGGGCTTTAACCCAGAAGTGCTTCCCACAGCAAGTTAGTAATTAACTTGCAAGAAGAAAAAAAGCAGACATAACATAGCAACTTATTTCCAGAGGACGTGTCTGTTATGGCAATATAAGTCAGGGATACTGATCATTGCCAAGGAAGCTAGACATTTCTCTGCGTTCGCATAGGATATGGAAACCAAAAAACCGCTGTTCAAGGAGTAAACCATATGATCCCTTTCTGTCAGCCTCCACCCACTCACAACCCTATTGCCTCCTTTTCTCCATCTGTCCCTTCCAACTTCACTGATTGTCCATTCCATGTACAGGTAGCAGTCATAGCTAAGGCTGACCATGGCAGATGCTCCTTAAAGGTAGCAGTCATAGCTAAGGCTGACCATGGCAGATGCTCCTTAAAGGTAGCAGTCATAGCTAAGGCTGACCATGGTAGATGCTCCTTAAAAGGCATCCATTTAGGTAAGCTGTAGAGCAATGACTACCGCCATTGTTCTTGTGGAAAAGCATCAAGCCGGGGCCACATCGGTGTCAATGATGGCCAGAGTCCTACCCAGAAGACTGCTGAGCTAAACTCAACAAGAAAACTGAGATGCCACTGGCTGTTATAAAATTGGCTATAGGATTCTTTTCTGTTGTACTGTACCCAAATGAGTGTCTCTGACCCAGCATTAGTACATACACACCGAATAAAGCAAAGCAAAACAGAATTGCTGCCCTCACTGGAATTTTGTTGTTTCCTGGGGGACGTGATGGGTGAGGGCCCAGTTTTCAACAGAAGTCACCAAATAACTCTGAGGCATTCAGTAACACAGACAGACTACTCTCTTACAACTGCTTGCCAAGAATTCATATCCCATGCATTTGTTTACGTAATTAAACTGATGAATGAGTTAAGGGAAATTTTTGAGTCCCTTCTGAATATGATGATGCCCTGCATTCAGTATCTACACAACTCCATCACGTTTCTGGCGGAAGTTCCACATTACAAAAGCGAAATGCACTTACACTGTCACAGATTAGTATAACCATTTAAATACTATGTTTTACTTTACTTTAAGACAGGGTCTCATTTCATTGTCTAGGCTGACCCATAATTCAATATCCTCCTGCCTCATCCTGAATAGCTGGGGCTATAGGTAAGTATCATGGCCCGAAGCTTTATAGAAGTATATAGAGTGTCTGCACGATAGGAAATACCAGCCAAATTTCACTCGTATGCCAAATCCCGTGCATTCTACTGCCACATACTTTTGTAAAGACACTGGATCAAAATGTGAATAATAATCTGGTATTTTCTACTCACTACTAAGGATTTCTTCCTGGAGACACATGTATTTTCTTTTCCCTGCAAGGTATCTAAAGTTACACAAAACAAAACAAAACAAAAAGAATAAAACAACTACAACAACGCTGGGCAGATGGTTTCGCTCTTTCCCCGGTTACTACTCTGTTATCCTTGTTAGAACAACAGGCAGAGAAATGCATGCCTCTGCTAAGTCACCAGGCCAGTTTCTTTGGACAATGAGCGGAATTAGGAGCAGCAACATCAGATACCTGAGAGCAATCTGGAGAATCTATCTTTCCTGAATGACCATGTGTTCAAGACGCTTTTTTACTGACTTACTTGAGGAAGATTAGGTAAATCTGAGGTTTACTCAATGAACTATATATACAAAAACCAACCAACCAACAAAGAAACCAAAACTCCTTAACATTCCTATATGAAGCAGCCAAACTGCAAGATGAAAGTCTTTAACCTTACCTGTATCTTCAGTGCTTATGTATTTAGAAATCTGCAAGGTTTCTCGCTCTTCCATAGCCTGTATTTTTGTTTGTTTGTTTGTTACATCTGCTCGTTTTTAAGCTCAAACCCTCTCAAATTATTATTCTCACCCAGAATGCAAGATAACTCCAGTGCTGACAGCGCACTGCCCTGCTGGAAACTGCTTAGGTAGTGCTTGTGGGTGAAGCACTTAGGAGGCAAAGCCCTAGCAGGAAGATGCCCTGCCCACAAGGCTTCTCGCCACAGTAGGGCATGATGGGAACAGTTATTAGCTGTCCACAGGAAAAGCCAGAGACACACTGGAATCATAGATGCACTGTCATTCTGGGTTGGCACCCCCCCCCCACCACACAGTAATTTAGTCCTTTGCTGAATAGCATATAGGTATCTGTAAAGAGAGAAAAGTGCCTGGCAGACACTCTTTTGGATCTGGGAGATGAAGAGGGTCCACACTGCACATGAAAGAAATATACATCTCCTAGGAACTCCAGCTTAAACAAACTGATGCTGAGCAGGACTGGATTGGCTCCCTAGGGAAAAATGATTGGCATGCACCAGTTACCCAAAGACAGTTCCCTTTCCTTGGAAAAGCTGTGACACTCTTCAAGACATCTGTGTCACTGAGACATTGTCTAAGAAGCTATAGAACAGACTCTCTCCTAATTAGACTCTCTCATGAACTTTGCTAAAGAAACCATAATTAAGGACACAAGTAAGCATTGTTCACAGGTACAGTCCTTGCCTAGAATGTGCACAGCTCTGGGTTCCGTACAGGCCTACACAGGAGAAAGGAGGAGATACAATGGGAGGCAGAGAGAAAAGCAGAGCAGAGTACAGGAGAGAGGGAAGGAGGGACAAACAGATAGACAGACAGACAGAGAGACACAGGCAAGCAGACAGACAAGGAAGGGAGGAAAAATCAATAGGATTAGCAAAGAAGATGCCATGACCATGCAAAATGTAAACAGACATTTCAATAGCAGACTAGGGTATCTGACTGCATGGACTCAAGGCTTCATAAATAAACCTGGGAAATTTAAGAGTTTGCAGACACTCTATAAAGTGGTCATTTATCTAAAGAACAAGTTGACACAAAGGTCCGATGGAGATTAACTAGCATCACTGCTGCACTTGTGTCTGGGAACCATTTAGATGCATGGAGACTAGAAGGACCAGAAAGGACCCTAGTATAGCTTATAACACAAACAATAATTTTAAAAGAGGATAGAAGTCATCTCAATAGAGGAGATGGTTCTGCAGTCTTTAATAATATACCCCAGTTGAGAATCCACAAATGTGTACACAGCGGACGGTTACCCAATGTCCCTCAAATGTATCAGGAACAGTCTGTGGTTTGCTTCAGTGAACCTCCTTCAGGGCTGGGGGTGGGGAGTGGGTATTAAGACCAGTTTTAGATAATTCTGTCCCTTAAAGGCCATGAGAAGCACCTAATACTACTTCTTTCCAGCAGAATGAGAAGTAACCTTTGGATGTTTTCCCTCATAAAACAAAATTATGACTCTTTTTGTTGTTGTTGTTGTTGGAAGACCAAGGTCATCTGTAGCTGAAACAGAAAGTCCTTTCTCAGTCCCCAGCAGTTGCTAAGAAAATTACTTGGTCTTATTAGACAGTGTTATCCTTAGAAAAACAAGATTGTCGGCAAGGTTATTTTTTAAATATACAAGTTGCCATTTTTCCCTGACAGTACATTTTATGCATGGCAGTCTAATCATGCCATTCTCTTACTTAAGACAATATCACAGTGACATAAATGTCTTGGAGGATGTCACAGCTTTTCCAAAGAGACAGAGAATATCTTTGGGTAACTAGGTGGGTGTAGTGACAACAAGAAATGTACCCTCTTTGAAAAGGTAATAGTTCTATCTATCTATATGTATGTATCTATCTATTATTCTATCTCTATCTATCTATCTATCTATCTATCTATCATCTATCTATCTATCTATCTATCTATCTATCTATCTATCTATCCATCCATCTATCTATCCATCTATCTATCTATCTATCCATCTATCTATCTACTTACCTACCTACTTATCTATTTTTTTAGGTTTTAGTTAGAAAGCCAATTCCAGAAATATAGTTCTTCTATATGATTTTTGAGAAGCCACTGACTTATGGGTATAGTCTTTCTACAGGTAGAAGTTTATGTAGGCTGTCCCTTGATCCTTTTTCCATTACAGTCTTAGACTAACTGCCTACAAAGCAGATATCAGCAGCCAATCTGCCTGGCTTACTTTGGTATATTTCTAGATCTTACCAGGTTAAATGTTGAAGGTCTACACTCTTTACTCTGCATTTTCTGCCATGATCAATTTGTTTGGGAAAAGGTCATGCCAATGTAGGGAATATTATCCTGCTATTGTCCAGACTAGTCCAAAATTTTAGCAGTGACAGAATAAACCCAAAACAAAAGAAGTGAACTTCCAACTCTGATAAAAGATTCAGTTATTCAGCAGTTGTCACAGGAATTTCCATGTGGCATTTAATGACATCTGTTAATGTATTTATCCTCTAAAAGGTGTTTGGAAACAAAAGCAGATGAAAGGTCAGGAGAGAGAAACCATGAGGCACTTTCAGCTTCATATTAAACATTTGAAGCAAAGATCATGGCATACCAAAAATAAAATAAAAACAATGTGGTCATTTTTATAGATACTGAATTGGCACTTAGTGAACAGAGTTAGTTTCTGAAAAAGTATCAAGAATTTGTGTCCTCCAATTTTTATCTTAATTTAGTTATATATTTGCATGTAGGTAAAAATGAATCCCGGGAAATTAGATAAGAGGAGCACACTCAAAGGTATAAGGACTGGGTAAGACCAGTGAAAACCTAACAGCCCAGAGCTCTGCAGGGTGGATCCCCAGAGTTCTTGCAGAGCATAAAAGGAGGCGTGAACAGGAGAGTTTAAGCTACAGGCAAAGGAAGAAAGAGGAGAAACATCCAGCCTTGAACACATAAAGGGTCAAGAAACATCAGCCAAGCACAGCCTATGAACCTCACTGGGAAACTAACTCCAAGAAACTGTTATAACTGTGAGATTTATGAGAGACAGTCCAATCACCACCTAAATAACTGTTGAGACTTAGTATTGCCACTAATTTTGGTGTGTGTCAAAAGTCTCATGGCTATGTTCAAAAACAGCACATTCCTTATCTTTCAGAAATATATATATATGGATATGGATATGGATATAGATATAGATAGATATAGATATAGATATAGATATATCAAAACATGCATACATTAGACAATCAGAAGTCACAGATCTACTCAGTTAGAAAAGTAGATTAGGGGTTACCCTGCAATAATTGTCAAGGCCAAACAAAATAACTAGTCTGAGTCTCACTTATCTGTAAGCCAGTTGGGATGACCTGAACGTGGTCCTACTACATACACACAGGCCACCTCTGGGAGACTGTGTGCAGTGCTGTGTATGCACACACTTGCCAGTTGCACATGCTTGAATTTTCAGATCTCCAGTCACCCTCTAAGCTACAGGCCACCTGTTTCCCCACCAGTGGTGGTAAGGGCTGCTGAGTGGAGGAGAGGCAGGTGACTGGACAGTGTCTCAAGGCATGGCTACAGTCTTAGGCCCCCAGAGAGAAATCTACATGGATAAACTTCTTTCCTAATTTGTACACAGCTTTTGATGAACTGAACCCGTATGTTTAGCATCTTCCTGGTACTAGCAGTGGCTGGAATCTATCTAGAGGAACTGATACAAGCATTGGGAAACACCTTCAAACCCGCTGGGAGAAGCCAGGCCTGTCTCAGTCTGCCTGGCTACATCCCTGCCATGCCAGAAACAGGGGATGTGACAGTCAATATATTAGCCTCTGGTTATAATTCATTGGGTTTTTTTTTCCTGGTAGCACTCCATTTACTTGGGCTAATAAACTATGTCCCACTTCCAAAGCTATAGTAATTCTAAGTGGCTGAGGTCATCCCTTTCTGTTAGGACATAAACCATTTTGGTTGGTGGGTAGATGCTGCAGCCATTCTTTGTATCAGTTTCCAAAGGGTTTCACACCCTTACCCTGACCAGGAATGAGGTACTGAGCAGAGATCATGGCTGCCGGGCACACTAAGGGAAGCATGCTCTATAAAGCTACATGACGTCACAGCGGTCAGTTTAAATCCGGGGCTGCTCCTTTCCTTGTTCATCCCTTACGTCCCAGACAGTTTTAGAAAAATCAGGTACGGTCAGTCCAAGTTGGCCATTTATTCAAAAATACCGTAAACAACAACGAATAATATATCTCTATCTCGTAGAATCTGCATTTCTTGTTCAGTTCACATAGGCCTGGCAAAACCTTTTGTGACCAGTGTTTTATTTATGGGGGAGTTCAGGTTTGGTAGTGGGGAAGGGGATCCAGACTACAGTATCCAAGATCCACCGTAATCAGGAGACTTGGGAACAGTTTATCCTACAAAGCCCTCTAAAGAAGCACATGGACTACATGTAAGCTCTGGAAATGTTTCTAAACACAACAGAAAGTCTTACCAGGAAGACAAGACTGTCAATAATAAATTAGACCTCTGTTTATATTCTGATTTCTATATAACATCTCCATTAAGAATCCTTACTTTAGTTGGCCAGCAGAGGTGCATGCTTTTAATTCCAGCACTTGGGAGGCAGAGGCAAGTGAATCTCTTAGTGAGATTAAAGAACAGTTACCAGACAGGTGGGAAGAGATCTCACAGAAATTCTTCCTCACTATTTCAGACTCTTTTCTATTCGAAAAGGTCACTGGACTTTATCAAGTATGGACATGGGCTTATGTAGCTCAAGTTTGGAAAAACAAATTCCCCATTTGTTAGTACTCTTTATATGTGAATTGTCATGTGTGCATGCAAGTGTGTGTGTGTGTGTTCGAGTGCACAATGCACACTTGAGAATGGCTTTCCTTGAGAAATTCAAACTAGTCTGCTACCCTTTGTCTAACAGTCGATTCATTCATTAATTAACTCATTCATTCATCCATCCATTCACTTTTGTGGAAGAAATGACAAGGACTGGTGGATTCCTTGAAAAATAGGGACACAAGCTACCTTATCCTTAACTATATCTCATCATTCCTAGAACACGTTATTGTCCTACAAGTAGGACAACACCAAGGATAGCCCAGAACCTTCCAAGACTTTTGTTTTGTTTAATTATAGTCAGTTGATAATAATTCATCACTAATCCAAAATAACTTTTAGAGACAGAAACCTAGGTAGTATATCTGACACATTCACAGAAGCTGTGATAGGTCATGTACAATTAGGAACATTCTTTTAAATAGGAGAGAGGACAAAGGGCAGGAATCCCTCCTGTTGCTAGCCATGGGGAAGAAAGTGGAGGGCCAGAAGGATGGTGACTGTGTGAAAAGTTGGCACTTCTTAGTACAGACAGTAAACGTTAAGTTCAAGTCATAATGTGTAAGTCAAGTCCGACTGTTAGCTTTTTTGGGTCTAAGGTTAGACATGCAGGAGAGAGATGCTGAATAAGAAGGGCTTTTTGATACCCAGAAGACGCTACTTCCTTCTGCTCATTCCCTCTTTAAAACGAATATACACAGTCTACAGAGGGCTGCGAGATTTGGAGCTCCTACAACTTGTAGAAAAATCACACATAGCTTCCAGTCTTGTTATGAGATTGAAACTTTCATATTAAACAGCAGCATTACCATCAAGGGCCATAGTAGAGCTAAAAATGTCAGATGAAATTTCATCCATTAACCAGCAATGTGATCTATGCTGCTGAATGGGTTTAGAGACAAGTAACCTAGCTACACATGTATGCAATGGTCAAAAGACAGAAGATGTGTATGGGCAGGAAATTATTCCTGTAGCTTCTCAATAGTGAGACTAGTTCCAGACGACAATGGTGACCATTCTAGTAACTCTGAGAAAGAAGTCATGAATGATCTAATTCTTAAGATAGGAGATATGTCCAAGCCAATTAAATTTTCTATTTTTCTATGACTAGACATTGCATGAGGTCAGAATCAAGTTCCAGCTGTGCTTAGATCACAGAACCACAAGAGCAGAGGTCCAGACAGAAGGAATCTGTTGCTATCATGAGTTAATTCATTGAGTGCTAAACCATGGCTACCCTGGCAAGCCAGGAGTGTTTTGTAATTCAAATAACAAAGAGAACAGACTTAGATGCTTAGCTAACGAACAACTTATGTGAGAAAGGCAAGAACAATGTGGCTGACAAGAGGAGGGAAATGACCATCTTAAAGAGGCTGACACGGTCCCTTCCGTTACTCAAGGTAAGAATTTATATGTAGACTTTACTGGGCATGACTTATGAAAAGACTTATTAGTAATAAATATTCAAAAATTAAGTGACAGGCACAGTTGCTGCCAAATGTGGAGAGGTGTGCACAGTTCTCTCTCATGTTCTCTCCCTCGTAATCCTGTCTGCCATTCCTTCAAAGGCTATCACTTCCACTAATAATAATATCCAAAGTGGAAATGAATTGTACAGTGAAGGACTGTCATGATGAATTTGATGATGTTCTAACATCCTGTGAGGGACACTCTCTTGTTCATGGAACTTGAGTACCAGAGAGATGCCTTGATTCCAAATGATGTCTGAAAAATATGCTGCCCGGGATGTGGTTTCTCCAGAGCACAGAAGGTTTCAAAAGTCAGAGTCAGCATGGGCTCTGGAAGAGAAAGAGGAGGGAAAAGCCCACAGGAGGCTCACTCTTTAAGGCACCCAGTATTCAAACAGAAGTGAAGCGTTCCATGTGCTCTAAACTCTCCTGTTGTCCTCTCTTAAGACAAAAGGAATAACTGGACTCATCCCAATAGTCACATTTCTAAGATAGAAACAACCACAGAGTATATTCCGAACTAAGCAAAGCCCTTTAAGTATGCTCACGAGCCCCCTGTTCTAATGGGCATACTGTTTGCCATGTGTTGGCAATTAGGTAATCATACAGCCAGGTCAAGGGGATGGGAAATTGGAAGTAAAGAAGGAAGATACTTTGTGACTACAAAGCTGGAGGAATACTGACTCTGCATCATCTTTTGTTTGAAACCTTCCTTTCTACAGCACAAAAATCCTAGAGCTTAGCTTTCTATTGTAACCATCCCTTCTCCCCGTCATGCAGCCTGTTCATGCCAGCAAATAATGTCAGCTGTGCATGCGAAGGTGCAGCTCTGACCCTCTTCCTGGTCCCCCACCCCCCTTACCATAGAAGAAATGAGATGCAGCTGTGGAATAAGACCCCAACATTCTCAGCCAAGATGAACCAACAAAAACAAAATGAAAGAAAACAACACCCCCCCCCCAAGGAAAAAAAACTGAGACTCACTCATAATTGTTTGGTGCCAGGTAGTGTAGTATTTTGAATAACAAATCCTCACAATAAGCCATAGCAAAAAGAATGTTCCCTGATTTTTCACAGCTGAGGACACTGAAGATGAGGAGAATTAGATGGTATTATGCCTTTTCTCAGCATTAAAAAAAGAAAAAGTAGAAATTCTTCAACAGGATATGGTGGCACACACGTGGGCTCCCAGCCTGCAGGAGGCAGAGGTTGCGTACTTTTCAGTTTGAAACCAGATTGTACCAGAGTGTGTCCAAAGCCAGCCTGCACTCCAGAGCAGGGCCTCATCTCAAACAAAACAAAACAAAATAAGTAGAATGTAATAAACAACAAAGAAGATGAATTCCATCCAAGGCACTTGATGCCAAAGGCTCATAATGTATCCATTAATGTATTCTGGCTTGTGATAGTTATTTTGTAACTACAGCCATGACCTTGTAGTAAAAATAAGCAAACAAGAAAAAAAAGTGTAGCTCCACCCCCACCCCGTGTCTATGGAGATCATGTTCTTAACATTCCCTTTGTTTCTAAACCATATTCTCAGAGAAGGAGACATAAAGCCTGTTAGTTCTAGGTAGAAAGCAGGAGGCTAATGTCAGTCCAGTCCATGGGGGGTCATCGCTAAGAAACTGCTTAGATCCCATTATGGACCACTCTGTTCTTTCAGAATAGACTGCTCAGGCTTTCTGCTAAGCTTTCTTTAACTGGTCTCGAATAGCTGAGTTTAAATTAGGAGAGTGACCGACCAGCTGGAATGTTATAATGGGTTCTATTCGGCCTCCAATCAAATTATCCTCATCTTCCCCTTAAAAACGCTTTTAAGAAAACTCGATTTTCATTTAGTGACCATTTGAAGGGTAGAAAAATGTTGCCCCTATTATTCCTTTACGAGTCCACAGTTACAGAAATGCATATACCTGGGAGTATATGGGTAAATGTAAATGTGCTGACCTAAAGACACCGCGGGGACTCACCAACTCATCAGGAACTGCACCAACCAAAGTGCTAAATTTAGTTATGATGTCTATGCGGTATTTAATATTTACATAAGATCTGACTGACCTCCATTTAAAATTAATACTACAGGCTCCTGCAAAAACTGATGGTACACACCAAGAGCTGAAGGAGAAAAGGGCAAACAAAAACCCTGCAGGTCAGGCAGCTTAGAGAAGGTGAGCATTTATTTCCAGCAATATCTGTTAGTAGACAGGGTCCTTTTGTTGGCTAGAGGATACTCTTTACCCTCCAAACATCTTTCTATATAAAGGAGTAAATTTATATTGTTTTCTGTTTCTGAGACAGGGTAGCCCTGGCTGGCATCAAAAAATCACAGAATTTTGCACACCCACCGACCTCACCCCTCCCTAATGCCCTGTCATTCTGTGGGATTTGAAAAGTATATTACCAATCTTCAAATGAGGGATCCACTCAAATGAAAGTTAAGCTTTGATTTCCCTACAAATTTAAACGAACAATTCCCACAAACAAACAAACAAACAAACAAACAAGAAGCAACAATAACAGAAGGAAAAACAAACAAACAAACAAACAAAAAAAACAACTGGCTGTTTCTAGATCTAACATCCAGACCTTGGGTCATACTATAGTTAGTGTCATCGAACTGCATTATAAATGTTCCTGTTTATAACCTTTCATCTGGTTAGGTTACAAAAAAAAAAAAAAAAAAGGATCATCTAATCAGACTTGTTTACATGTTAGTCCTATAAATCAGAGAAAGAATAATAGGAAATAACCATAACATTTGAAAAATAACACACAAAACAGAGTTATGTGCCTAATTTTTATTTCTAATCTCTACTTAGTAGAGATTGAGTAAAAGTTATTTTTTACTCGATTAAGTATGATAAACATTGTCTTTCCTGAATGTGGACTATGCAGGGTAGATCATAAAATTATTCACAGTTGAGGCTGCGAAGGAAATGTTATTTATATAGTAAGAGATGCCAAAGGCACACAGCAAGCCTGTAACATGATTTCTGTTAGTGGCAAATGCCTGTAAGAAACAAGACTAAAATATTGAAGTCTATACTTCCAAATGCACCATTAACAGTTGTAGCTTAGCATCCTTTTTGTTTCCTAAAAATAAGCAGTCAATTTTGAGCAGAAATGTCAAAAAAATCAATAAAAAGTAATTAGGAGGAGTGTTTAATGTCCTTGAGAGAAGCTTTGAAGGCAAAATGGAAGCTTCATCCTGATCAAGTCTTATATTTTCTCTCCATAATAGAAACAAAAGGCAGTAACTTAAATTACTTTATAGAATATGTGTCAAGTGTTGCCCTGGGTCATACTACGGTTAGAGCTGTTGAACTGCACTATAAAGGTTCCTGTGTAAGCATTTTGGTAGCCTGCTCCTCCATGCATTCATGGTTTGATACATCCTAGCCTGGTACCATGGGGAAGGCTTATCTAGACAGTCCTGTCACCTCTGAATAGTCAGAAGAAAGGAAATCCCATTCATTGAGTGATTTCAGCATGAGCTCATGGAGTTATCACAAGAACCCAACGTTCTCTATTATTTCCCCCACTTATCAGGAAGAAAACAGTGTTTCAGCTACATGAAGAAGTCTGCCAACTTCGTACAGATGGGAAAAAAGCAGAGCCAAAACTCAACCCCACATCTCTGCTGACAGTCTATGCGCCTTCCAAGAAGCTATTTAGGTATTTGAGGACTTTTCTTTTTTCAATGGGAGTTCTTAATTTGAGGAGCAAACATTTTCCAGATTTGGTAGAAGCTAGATTTTCATTTACATATGCAAATAAAGTGGTTTCTTATACCAAAACAGGGCTACCTGCCACTAAGTATTTTTCTAAAGTCAGGGCTACCTGCCACTAACTATTTCTCTAAAGGCAGGGCTACCTGCCACTAACTTTTTCTCTGAAGGTAACTATCAGATAGCTGCATTTCACAAGATGGTTTGGGAGAAGAAGCAGGCAGGGAAGCTAAGGACTTCATCAGCATGACTGCAGACCATGACAGTGTAAGTTATAAAATGAGAGCTTCATTCAATCTTGATATTAAGGATAAGAAGAGTGATTTATCCCCTAAAATCTCAATATAATTGATGCCCAGTGTCTATAGGTTTTTACAGATTGCCTATGCTTATGAAAGAATAATTTCTTAAATAATGCCCTTCTGGCCTGAAAAAAAATACCCACATACTTTATGTCTATGACCTCTGAAACTATGAGATAGAAGAGGAGGAAAGAGAATCTTCATGTGTGTGTGTGTATGTATATGCATGTATGTATGTATGTATTTGTATATATGTGTGTATATATATATAATAAACATATACATGTTTAAATATTTTTATCTTAAGTTTGGGCTAGCATTTAATAGAAAAGTTTAATTTTCAAAAATAATTTGTTTTAACAAAACATTCATTCCTACTAACGAAACCAAAATATAAATATCATGATCTAATTAGGTAAAATTTTCTTAACTCTGGACAAAGCACATAGCTTCAAACACACAAATGTAGATACATCTTTACAGTATCATTTTCGATTAGAAATACAATTATTTGACTATTTAACACAGAGACCCATTCTACTATAGAAGTATTCAGGGCCACCGTCTGAGCAGCTCTCTGGGGCCATTCATTTCATACTGTTTTTCTTCCCTTCTGTGTAATTTCTTCACTCCAGAAATCATTGACCATGGAGGGGGGATGCTGTTCGCTATGTTATTAGACCAATGTGTTTATAAATAGATCAGATATGTAGACATAGATGTATTTGAATGTTTCATATCTTTTCTCTCAGTTTGCTTACTGTCACTAGACAAAGGGGACTTAGTAAGTCTCTGTAACTGTAAATAAACTCATCTACGGTTTCTCATTTTATTTTTGATACTGTGTTGCTGCACAGCAATAGGATAGTTTGTTTCCATATGGCACTTGGGGAAAGGAGTCTGTACACTACAGAGCAGCCACTTGGCTTGTTCTCTCCCTAGGTACAACTTGTTAAGAGCTTGGGAAAGCAATATGTCCATGCATCACAAAGGCTATGTAGAGATTTAACTTTCCAAGACTTTAGCTATAGGAAGTCATTAAGGAAAAATTTGACCAGCATTTTTACTTGGGAATGTAAAACTCTGTGAAAAATGCTCCAGCTAACAAAAAAAAAAAAAAAAAAAAAAAAAAAAAAAAAAAAAAAGAGAGATTTCTAAATTCAATAATAATAAAGTCAGAGGTTGAAAGTTTTGGGATAATGATGGGTTTCTTTTATAACCTCAGCTGCTTTTAAATAGTGGGTCACCAAATGCTGATCATACTGGCATTACTATGACCTACTTGGTCATTAAAAGTCATAGGAGTAAAATTAATTCAATTGCATCTCGATTTCAATAGAAAGAGGGCTCCAGAATGAACTCTTTTGGCTCTTTGAAGTTTTGTTTTCCAGTAACAGTAAATATTATTTTGATTGCTAAGTTTTCAAAGCACATGATAAAGCTAATCTGCATTTTCTCCTTCTGATATTACCAGACCATTCCTAAGAGGTAAACTCTAAAGCACAAAGGAAAAAAATAAAATATATTTAAGAAAAAGTGTGTGTTGTATTTGACTACTACAATTACTGCTTGAAAACTGCCACTTTAAATTCAAATTCCAGGGTTAATTCCTGACCAGCTATTTAGATAACAAGTCTGACTCTCCCTTTCTTCAAATAGGACATGCATTGCTGATATTTAAAATTGGAGCTTGAAAAAATCTTCCCTAAGGTTTTCAGTCAAGACAGAAATATACAAAACAGTCAAAAGCTTGGGGTAAATGAATATCTTATCAGTTCAGACCCAGTGGAGACAGAGATTAGCTGTGGAAATGTATAGATAAACATTTAAAACATATAAAAAATGTATAGTTGGTCTAACAACTCTCATCAGTCCTGTCTCTCTGATTGGTAGATCATCTTTAAAGGACCCCCTGGGTGTCTGCCATTTCCATTCTGTCCACTATTATTTGATTTATTAATTGTTTATTATTAATTATTTATCATCTTATTTATTAATTTAAATTGCTTAATTGTTCCCAGGTTCTACAAAGTATCTTACTTTTTCTCTTTTCCCTCGCCTTGGATTTAATTAAACCCTTGATTTTAATGACAGATTTGATACTGGTGATGTGGGTGACACTTTCATATTTATGATCCTCCATGATTCTATTCTTGACCACTTTTGAAAACTATCAGGCTGACCAAGCTTTGGTTGTTTTGCTGGGAACTCCTTCAGACAAGCTCTTCAGTTACATCCAGCATCTTGGCACTGCAAGTGACACCAGGGCTGAGACCTCTGGTACTTTCTAATCAACAATGGTATAGCTTATGTGTCTATATACAACTTACCAGAAATCATAGCTTAATTCTCTAGAAAGAGAGCTGCACTTTCTTTCCTGGGTCAAAATCCATAAGCTGGAGCTGAGAGCATTGCTCAGTGTTACAACACATGCCTAGCATCCATGGGGTCATGAATTAAATCACCACCAAATCACAGACACACACACACACAAAGGATTTACAAGGTAACATCCTTGTGAGCAGATTGCCTTCTTGAAGGCAGATTGCCAAAGGTTTGATGCCTATATAAGCTTCATAAAGACCAAATCTTTTTTTCCAATTGATCCCAGCTGAAAGTGGGCTAAGAGGAACAAAGGTTTGGGTGTTATGAGGATTTTATATAATTATGGTATATTTTGGTGTGTGAATACATCCCATGCAGTATCTGGGACATGCTTATATTAGCCAATATATCCTTTTCTAAAGACAGGTTAACACCCCTCTCCCAGACACACACCACACGCATATACAGAACATCTTGAAAACAACCACAGGGCTATATTTTTCATCAGTTCAGGAACTGGCTTTATCAAATTGGATGAAAGATTAGAAAGCCTTATTACCCTGCTGCTGTCCCTCAGGGAGTTCTACTCTATTTCTGTTGTGATTGAACTGTGCACAGTAAAGGAAGCTTTCAAATTAAAAAGTCACTTCAAGAGAACAAAGCCACCCCCTTCTCCACATATTGTTGCCCTTTCTCTGTCTTTCCAGAGTCTTGGGGGGTGTGGTCCAGATGAAATTGCAATAATAACCTAGGAGCCAATAATCATCTCAACAGAAGGGCTATCTTGGCGTTTGATTGAGTCTAGGAAAAGTTTCCGTACAATTTTTTAGGGTCCCGTTGTTAACAATACTTTTTTCTATAAGCATTTCTTCAGTGCAGAGTTAAAAGCCCCCAGCATCTCCCCATCCCTATAGCAAAGTCAACATGACACAGAAGAGCATCATGGAATGGAAGGATGTATAGCAGAGCTACATGAGAGAATCGGGGACAAGGAGCAAAGGCAGGTCTTCATCCTGCGCTGGAGATCTGAGTACCATTTGCCCAGTTCACTTGCTCCACTCAGGTGCTTGTACCCTGACCTGGCTTCCCAGGCCACCATCTTCTGACAGGAAAGAGCAGGGAGGACATTGCCAAGTGTAGCTGATTTAGAGGGCCAGAGAACTTTTTGATCATGTCTTCAGGTCAGGCTTTAGGAACTGAAATGCACCTGGTTAGTGCCCTACTGCTGATTGATAAGGGGAGATAGGTCATTTGAGGACTAGGTTCAAGTCAAAGATGGTTTGTATCTGTAACAGGTAGAATCTGGGTCCATCTAATACAAACTATAGGGCTACTACATTCTAGTTCATATTCAAAATGATTCTAGAGCTAGTCAAAGACAAAATGGGTAAGCCTCAATAGACAGGAACTACAAAAGCAAATGTCATAGAAAAGGTTCTTCAGAGTCCTAGAGATAGAGCTGAACTTCCAGCTTCATGGTTTCTGGTGAGTCAGATGCTCTATTATTCTGACTGAAACTCAGTATCAACCCTAGCAGCTTCAGGTAGTCAACAGTTTTCATCTTCAAGGAAGACAGACATTCTATGACTGTTACAGAACAATGGAATATTGCACTAATTTCAAGAACCTAATGCTAATTAATTGGTTTCGACTGGTTAAAAAAAAAGAAAGGATCTCCTCTAAAATGGAAAAGTATCTGATGTTCTGTATTGACTTTCTCCTGTACATCTCCTTTGATGTAACCTTTTGTTGTTGTTGTTAAGTATATCAGAAGTTACTTAAAATCTGTGGTCATCATACTTATAGCTGTTATAAGAAATATATATTTTATTACATATATTTTTAACTTAAAACTGTTACTACTAGAGTTCTTTAGGTGTTTAGATTTTATTAAACATACCCAACAACGGAAATATCTCTTGAGTTTTATTAAGTCAAACTAGGGTTATTACTCTCCGTACAAAGCACATCCCAGTAACCGTAGATCAAAACTGACAGGCATTAAAACATCTCTGTCTCCACAAGTTACTAATTTCTTTGATGAGACAGGGCATAGCTTTTATTAGCCATCAGCAGATGAATGGGGGTGGGGTTGACCAAATGTAAGAGAGCCAATAAAATCTGTCTGCAAATGATGCATATTAGATTGCTTGTGCTAAGACCCGGGGAATAACATGTTGTAGAGACGTTTTCCAATGAAGAAATGGTTGAACATATTGTATTGACAATGGAGGTAACACAAGACATGGAATCATATGAGTTAGGACACAGAAGTGTAGGCAGTACAGGAATACTATTTTGCAAATTATAAACTGCTTTGATCTTTGGGACACATGAGTCTCTTAGTTTGTTTCCATCCTTCTTGTCATATCATGGAATACACAATTGCTCAGATTTAACTTTATGCCACACCTTCTGCTCTGTTTATTGGCCTTCTGCAAAGCCTCTGAACCCTCTATTATCTTGATGACTCCAGCCACACAGCATCCTTGTTCCACAGACAACAATACCAAGATTATAAACAACCTCCAGGGGGAAAAAGTGACAATTTTAATGATTCAAGTGTAAATTCACTTAATTCTGCTCAACAAATCACTATGAAAATTCAAGTTTCTCCTTCCCTTCTTTTCTGCCTCCCTAGAGGAAATTGAAAGGCAAAAGATAAAGGGGTGGGGGGGGGGGAATGAAAGAAATGTTGTCTTTAGTACACCTGCATATATCATTTCTCTGCTCAGATGTCTGCCAGGCAACTGGCAATTTGTTAAATTAACTCATTTCCTCCATATAACTCTTTGATACTGATAGGCCACAGCTCTGTTCTATAAAGCACCATTAGGTTATAGGTGCTTGCTCAGCAGATTGCATTTCTTGCTGACAGTATTTGAAATTAATCAATGTACTGCATTCTGAGCAAAAGGGCAACTAAGGAAGGGATAGTGATGGTAAGATCCTCCTTCTGCAGGAAGTCACCAGGGCACAGGCTCAGCATTTCCTGGAGAAGCCATGGCTTTCATAAAGATTGAAAGCACTGTAGCAACCCTTCATAAAAACAGTAGCTACTCAGTCACTGTTGGTCTTCCGATGGCCTCTACTAAATTAAGTGGTGTGGGCACTTGTATTCCAAACACTTGAAACTATTTTCCAGTATTGGCAGGAAGACTTTTCAGTAGCTTGAATCATTAAATGCATGTATTAAGCCAGGTAGATCCTGTGCAGTGGTCAGGACAAACGATTCTGACAGATATAGTGTCTTTATCTTTCCTGTAAGTAGGATGGACAGAAGAAAGAGAATTGTACTATTTAACCCATGAAAGCAGCAAAAGAACCTGAGAATTCATCAGCTCTCAGTCCTGAAAGAAACAGTGTCAAGTTAAGAAAAATGTACACACAATAAAGAGAATTGTCTGTTATTCATTGCTTAACTAGAAATTATAAAGTCTGATAAATGGTAAATAGCAGTGTGTGTGTGTGTATGTGTGTGTGTGTGTGTGTGTGTGTGTGTGTGTGTGTGTGTGATGACTGACACCTATCTGGCCATCAGAAGCCAACTTTGTGGAGTTGGCTCTGTTGGAATTCTGTAAACCCCACCCACAGTTACCTGGCACATACAGCCAGGTATGGTCTGTCCCAGTGACCTGACCCAATAAGGGGGCTGCTTGCCCCCTCCTCTCTCTCTTGGCCTCTTGCCATCCTGTTCTCTTGGTCTTTGCCCTTGCTCTCCCCCCTTGCCCCTCCTCTTCGCATTCCCCCCTACCCCATATGCTAATGGCTGGCCTCCACTTCTCTATTCCTCTCTTCTCTCTCTCTCTGCCCCTACCTCCCTCTTAACTCCCTTCCTCATGCCTTAAATAAACTCTTTTCTGTACTGGTCACTCAAGAGAAAGAGATTCCAAATATGGGTTCCCCTGAAGTATCCCCCTCGCCCCCCAGTCTTGCCATACCTCCGTGGAGCATATCCCTCCCTCCCCCTGACTCTCTTTATCTTTTCCTAACAGGGTCTCTCTTCTCAAACTTAAATAGGTTCTGAGAACAGAACTCAGGTCCTCCCATCTCCTCCCATATTCCTGAGTAATGATGTACCTAGGAACACTGCAAGAAAGAAAAAGAAAGAAAGAAAGAAAGAAAGAAAGAAAGAAAGACCATGCGCAATATCATTTCCAGAGGAAGGACATTTATGACAATGAACACAGATGCCTCAGAAGCTGTACTGAGCCCTTCTACATGGGAAAGTTAAGTCAGAAAATGAGAAATGAATGTAGGAAATTCGGCTTCTTCACATTTCCTTGTAATTCACCTTTGGTTTCAAGCCCTATCATTAAAGTATGTCTACATTTGCCTACGTTCAAAGATGGTCTATAGAACCAGACAACTGTCACGATTCTATTAAATCAGGTTCTGTTCCCTCCAACTGCATTCATCATTAAGCCAGGCAAGCTGTTTAACTAATTAGCATCTGGGCTTGAGAACTGCACTAATTTACTGATTCGATTTTTATGTCACTGCAGACAAACTGAACCTCTCAATCTCTGTCAGCTATACACTAGGAGGAAGTCGACAAGTTTCATTTTTAATGATTACTTAATTTGACTTAGAGCTGTATGGCAGTCTTCTGCATGCAATGAAGCCCATGCATGATTTCCACTGCCTAAGTGCAGAACACGGGCAAAGACGAAGTCCAAACACAAGCTCACTGGCAACAGGCACATCACCCCTTAAGGCAGAACAGCTGTGGCTCAGATTTAGGTTCTATGTCACTAGAAACCTCTATGGTGACTGTGAAGTTCCTGCCTGGGAAGGTTTCTACTTTATCCGGGAGAAGGTGTCTGCTGAATCTTTTTTTGGACTTCTCTCTGGAGGTAGGGACCAGAATCAGTGCTTCTAGGAGTCACTCCTGGCCTAAGACATTACTATTGTATGTAAGAATTGAAACCTAGTTAGTTTTATGGGGTATTATCATCTCATGTCTATGACATATGTTATCCCAAAATTATACAGATCATAAGTCTCACAGACTGGTTTTGTGGCCTGGAGTAGGCATGGAGAATTTGAGCTATTTTCCTGAACTAGACCTTTAGGCCTCTGTGTTGCCATTCTCCATTCCTAAGCATTGTCAGAACTCCTTATGTGTCCCTTATTGATAGTGGCTTCTACCTTCTTAATGTCACATGCTTTTCCCTTCCCTGAAATCAAAGCTGGGTAGAGCTGCTACATAATACTTTAGTGATGAGTGTGTGTCTTATGATATCCTTGCTAGATGTGGCAAATCAGAAGCACAGAGCAATCCCTCAATATCTAGAAGATTGTCTCAGCCCTCATAAGTCTGTCTCAATGGCATTACCTATAGTGGGATCACTAATGTGCACTTGGCGGTGTTTTGTTCTGCACGCCTCTCTTTTCCAGATGTTCCCTGACTATTTGATAAAAGAGCAATTTCCCTCTCTGTGCTTCTCTTGCTGCTTTACACACTGGGAATGTCTTTTACCTTTTCAGCATATGGCTGCCTAACAGACTGCCCCATTTTGTACACAGTTATCATCTATTGTTTGAATATTGGGTTTTGTAATTCTTCATAAGCCGGTGTCATAATCCTGACACTATAAAGGCCAAGTGGGTCACAGAACAATGATTTATGAAGCTGTAGCTGCTCCTGCAGCTGTGTCTTTATGTGACTGCTGTGTCCTTGACTGCTCTGTTCTTGTCACTACCTACCTCCAACACACACATGCATACATGCTATATAGGTTGCTTTCATTTCAAAAACTGATTAGCTGCTCTGGGTTTTTGCCAAATTTGCCTTTGTGTGATGCATCAGTTCTGGAGGACTGTATCAGCTGACATGAAGAATGGTTCAGTAACATCACACAGAAAGAAGAAAGCTTTGCCAAGCCTAGAGAACTATGCTTTGGAATGAGGCAGGAAGTACTTGGAACAAAGTAATCCTCTGGTAGGCTCAAGCCAAATGTGAGCAGCAGACTGAGGAGAGGAAGAAAGAATTTGTAACAGACTGGAGTCTCTCAGAACTGCCCACACATCTCCAAAAAAACATCTATGTAAAGGACTGAGAAGAGATGACAGTGACAGGCAAGTCAAAGCTTATGACTTGCTCCAACTGTCTTGTCTGGATGACTCAGAGAGTCTTCAGCAGAATGGGCCTTACAACAGCATCTCACAATTCTTCAGTGAACTTCTCTGAGGACTATGCTCTTCCAGTGTTCATCCTTGATGTTCTGCACAGAGCATCCATCCACTATAGCTTATATGAATTAGATCCCGCATTCTACATTCTGCCATGACCTGGAAACACAAGGTAATCCTGAAGGTAGACTATGTTGCATCTTAGGGTCTTGAAAGGAAACCATGGGGCTTTACTTCCATTTTCAATTAAGCTTGTGGTAAAAATAAAGACAACAGTAAACAAAGACTAAAGAATTAGTTGGGTCTGGTGATACACAGGCAGGGGGATAACAAGTTCAAGGCCTGCCTAAGCAACTTATAGTGAGACACTTTCTTAAGAATAAGAATGGAAGAGAGGCCTGGGAGTGTGGTTCTGTGCTAATGTGCCTTAGCATAATCAGAGTTTTCGAATTAATCCTTGTACCAGAAAGGGAAAATGTAGCCAAAATTCTGATGGTAACTTAGGAGTGTCATTTATTTTCCAGGGCTCTGACTATAGCCTGGGAAGTTGAACATAGGCACGGTTTTCAAGTATAGAGTGCTATGTGAATTTCTTCTACCCATCCCATCCTCCAAGGTAATGAAGGACTTTTGAAAGTGAAGAGGGTAATATGTCCAGCTCTAGGTAAACCTCTGGGCCAGGTCTTTTAACTCTCCTGTCTCTAAGAATGTTGATTCTGACAAGCTTTCTTTTCATCACTGAAGCTCAAACAAAAAGGAAAGTCTTCTCCATGTCTACTTGGGATGGGTCAGAGGGGAAGAAGGACAGTAGAAGAGAATTGGCAAAGTCTCCTGCAAGGGAGGCTGATGCATTCTTTTGAGTCAAAATCACCTAATTTTGTGGTCACTCCCATTGACTAGTCAGTCTGATTATTTTTAAGCATCCAGATGTTGGATAAAAACACTGGAAATTCCTTGGCTCTGCTCTTGGTCTAGTAGAGTTCATTTGAGAATATCCTTATTTGAAATTACATTTTGATAATAAAGTTTGCATACAACCTTGCTTCCTCGTTTCTAATTCTTTACAGAAGCCACTCATTCTATCTGCTCTTGGAACATTTTCAACATCTAAAAGTCTATACTGAAGACTTACTTACTACACCAACCAACTTCACACTGGGTGTTGACTAACAAAATCTCCCGACTGCTTCGTGAGCTCCCTACTTTCTGGATCAAACAAGTGCAGTTGTTTTGTAGTTTTTCTATTTCCGTGTTTCTTTCCAATGAAACTGAGATCAAGATAGGCTGTTATAACCTCACTTAAGAGTTCTTGAGTTCAACACTTGGTATTTCTAGACTGACTGGAATGATGAAGTTTTACTAGCCCCTTCATTTTGTATTATCACATTTAGAAGCCTCTAAACATCTAATTGCCAAGCACTGAGCCAACTTCCATTCAATGAGGGCTGAAAATGAAGAGTGAGGATGACCTAGGTGAGGTGCATGCTGGGAGAATGCAGTCCTAGTTTCAGGTGACTCAAACTGGGAGATTTTCTTTCTTGGTTTTGAAGTCTTCATCTTTAAATGAGCTAGAGCTGCCCACCCTAAGCTTCCTTCATTTTCCTGTGACAGTGAGTAGGAGTTGTTTAAAGAAAGATTAGTACCATGGACTGTAGATAAATATATTGTCTCTCACACACATTCACAACCTACTCGATTCGCAGGGTGATTTTCTTTAGACATGACCTAATCTTATTTAGGCTCGAAATCTTCTCAGTGTGGGTCTTCATAGCTGCTTCATACATGAAAATATGCACTATGAGACAGCAACTCAGACTTTATTATTCTTAGTCATGCTCAAAAGAAAATAAGGAACCAGTCTAGAACAATGATGGGATCAGAAAGAAAACACAATTGTAAGAGTGTTTTTTAAAATTGAAGTACCACATGAGACTAAATATTAGGAATACCACAATCTAAAAGGCCAGAAGAGCTGCATATAGAAAACTCTGGAAGAGAAAACACATTTAAATTGGAACACTTGTCTATGGGAGAAAAAAAAGGGAAAAAAAAGTCTTTAGAAATTGGCAAAGAATTACAGTGAACATCTGCAATTTAGGCCTTAAATTATGATAATAATTGATATTAACAGGTGTTTACAGTTTAGGGCATGCATTGTTTTTTCAAAATGATGAGTTTTAACAGGATAAATGCTAGAGACCAGAGGCAGACTAGAAGACAGAGAATGGTCTCCTCCACCTTGAAGGTGCTGGTAAAAAAGCAGAACAGAACCCAAGCCGAAATCTTGCTCATCTGGCTAGACAGGGAGAAAGGCAGGCAAGGACTAATGAGCCAGTATCATCAGAAACACTTGTTCAGAAGGGAGTCTAGGGGGCAAGGAAAATGCTACTGAATTCTTAAAGATACAGCTCATGCCAACCCTGTCTGTCTTTCTGAGTTTACCAGATATAGCACAGGAGCAAAGGAACACAGGATACTCTTGTGACAGGAGCAACTTGCCAATTTCTACAGTGTTTGCAGGTTTTGATTTTGCTGCTGTGAGACAGGAGGAAACTGTGAAACCTGTTGAGCACTTTTTCTCTAAGGGGAACCAAGACTCTGCAGATTTAGACCTAGCCTGAAAGGATGCATACATTGTCTCTGTCTTTACTACCAATGCCAGACACTGCTTGGACCATTTGGGAGTGTGAGTATTTTAAAAAACCTAAAGTATCACTCTAAAATAAATGTCCTGCAGAGAAGACAAATTGGGCTGCCTTCAGAGCCATTTAAAGTACCATACATTTGCATAATGAGTTTTTTTTATCTCCTTAAAGATTATGTGTGTGTACAAACAGCAGCATCTCCCACCCCTCATGCTGGTATCTTTCCTAGAAAAGTGGCCTTTTTTGGTTGTCAACAATCCATCAAGACAATCAGTCATTACAGCACATGGCTTCCATCCACCTCAACTATAGTGACTTGCTTTTGTTTAAAACTCACACGGCACAGTGATATCTCCCTGCTAGCCATGTGAACAGACAGGGTCACCTTGGGTGCAAAGTCCCCTAGAAGAATTCCAAGTCCATGAATCCTGTAGGATTCATTATTATCTCAACTCCTGAGCTGAGCCAATTTCCTTTGGAGGAGCTACATAGATGCTCCCACTCTGGGCTGTGACTTCAGATGTGTCACTACATGTTGTTCATGTCCTTATAGACACAGCCTCCATTCATTAGTTCCCCAATATTAAAAATGATCAGTTGGGCCTGCACATAAAAATATGAATCCAACTTAATACATGAATATGTTTGCTCCCTGACCCACTTGTGACTAGGAATGAATTGCACTTTTCCTTCTTAAGTGAAGATTCTGGCTTACTAAGTGTTCCTGAGCCAACCAGCAATCAGAGTCAGTGGAAGCCAGTCTGCATAGACTGTATGTCTCAAGGCAATGCCAGGCAAAGATGGTCTCTAGATGAAAGGTCTTTGCTGAAAGGCTCCAGGAAACTGGTTCTCTGATGATGCATTAGGCACTATAGAATAAATCTTCCTGTCTGCTGCCATCAGACAAAAGTGCTAAGTTCTGATACTGTAGCTATGCAAATATTTAATTTTGACCCAGCCCTAAGAAAACAATTAAAAAGTATGGTATTGGAGATATACTTAAAACAGTATGCATATTAGAATTGAGTTTGGGGAGGCAGATAATTAGGTTATGGAAATGAAAGAGGAAGAATAGGAACAGACCTCATATGCCGATTTCTTTGTCCTGGAGGACAGCACTCTTGTGCATGCAGTAGACATGCAATAAAGCACACTCAAGATTAAAGGATTCAAACAACGCAGTAAGTTGATACTATATTTTGGCTTTAGGGAAAACAAGATAGATGCATTTTCTATTAACCACTGTGGCACAAAAAAGGCAAGCATTAATTTAAAAGTTAATGGCAGGCAGATGAAGTGGTCCTGTAGCTTGCTTGAACACAGCTCTCCAGACAGTGAGGAAGTTATAATCAGTCACACACACAATTCCCACTCCATAACTTTTGCAATACTTTATGGTTTTACAGCTTCCTTTTTTAAAAATTAGAGTTGATGAGAGAAGGGTTGCCCAACACACGCACACACGCACGCACACACACACACACACACACACACACACACACACTCACACACCCTCTTCTTAAGGCTATCTGGAGATTGCCATTGGACCTCTCTTTAGCTTTTCACATTGCATGTTCCACAACAGTGTCTGGTGCCGGTCATAGAACTGAAGCAGCAGGAATATCTATCCCCTGAGATTTCATCAGCAACAGAAATGGGCCTCAGACCAGGCGTGGCGTCAGCAAGAGGGTTTACAGACGTTTTCAACTCACATATGGTAAAGAAAGACAAGAATCAGGGTATGACACTAAACTACAATAAATTCTTCCCCACCTCATTTCCAGGCAACTTCTTCTATATTCCTAGGATAATTAACGAAAGTAAAATCATCTCAAGTTCTTTATTTTCCCTCTTCTGAGTATCAAGGCTCTGATAAATCAGTCTTATTGTGGTCTCTGGGGATGTTCCTGAAGGAACAAAGGTTATTATAGTCACTTCTTGTCTTCCATTCAGCCCAAAAAATTTGCATCCAGAGGTCTACAGGTAAGGGTATGGATCCTCCTGTATCCTGGTCCTTAATGAATGACCATGAGCTGATATCATCAGAACCTATAGAAAACAGAGTAGAGCTTCTTTCTTAGCCTAAGCAGACTGCAGGAGCCACAACTCTGTCATGGGAGTGAAAGCAACAAGGAGCCTTCTTCAGAGGTTGCCCTTACTTCTGCCTGTTCCCACAAACACTCACATGATATGCTCATGTTGACCTTACAAGAACATTGGACCAGTCTGGCAAGACAAGAGTTATGATGTCACATGGTACCAAGTGATTTGGCACATCTTTAAAGCTGCTCCACTGGTTATCAGAGACATAGAATCCACATCCAATGGGATTTGGATTCTTGGTTCCCATAATTACCTCTACAACAGGAAATGTGGTATAACTGTTTAGCTGTTTTGTAGACAGAACAAGATTTCATTGGGGGGGAGGGGAGGAGTGGAGAGAAAAACAAGGAAGCAACTGCATTTTCAAGTTCAAATTAAAAGAGCTGAAGAGATAAGTTCAGTGGTTAAGGATACTTGCTGCTTTTCCAGACTCCTAGAGGTTGGTTCTTAGCACCCACATCATGTGGTTCACAACTATATGTAACTTCAGTTCCATGAGATTCTCTTCTGGCCTTACAGACACCTACACACAAGTGGCATGCACTTGTATAGGCAAATACTCATTCATATAAAATTTGTTTGAAAGTTTAAACTCAAGAAACACAAAGATCTAATTCAGTTATGCTAGCTCTGGTCATTTCTAAGTTCTTCATGTTGAGGGTGTACCATGATTTAGCTGAGAAAGAGCAAAGGTACCTGAACCACTTTTCTTATGGCAGACCTAAAGTCTTGGACAGACCCCGGAACCAAACTCCCACCTGTCTCATTCCTCTCATCTAGACCAAGTGAGACTAAGACAACTTGGTCTATCTAGATTAGAATGAAAGGCAATTCAGCTTCTGAAGCAGGATGCAGGATGAAATCTAACAACTATTACTGGGACATATCATGATACCCCAACCTTACTTATGGAGTACAAGCTACAAAGTGCACAAGTCAATATAACCATTAAAAAAAAAAAGAATCCCAATCAATGCCCCTCCCTCTCCTTCCCTCCTTTCTTCCCTCCCTCTCTCTTTCCTAGCCTTTCCTTCTATCTTCCTTTCTCTCCCCTGGACCACCTCTTACAGCTATCTTTACTCACTGCAAAAATATGAAAGGCAAGTTCTGTTAGGACCCAAATCTAAAAAAAAACCAAAAACAAACAGTTTAAAAACTTCCTCAGCTCAGCTTTAGTTCCAGGTACAATCTGTTCATTATTGGTATTATTTTTGAATAGTAGAACCAGAAGACAATTTTTAATTGTGTCTCAAGTATGAAGAAACAACACATCTCTCATGAACTCTTGCCTCTTTTGTTGCTATTTCTCTTACTGCTGCTGCCATAAACCCAGCTTTATCTGGAAACTGCCAAATACCCAAGCCCACACCACAAAAGCAGATATTACCAGAATCTGTGAAGCAAAAGATCTTATCAGCCACAACTTTTCAAATTCTACTATTTGATCACAGCAGCCCCTAACTAAACAAATAACGGGTTCACTTTTTCTTGGACAGCTATCGTGTTGGCCGTAAGGCGGCTTTTTAGTCCTATCTGTTCCTTTGGGTATTCAGGATACTATCTTGCTTTTCTTGGCTGTAGCTTTCCCTCTTGGAAAACATCTGGGCCACAAGGCATATGTTGTGTTTGAGATTATGGTGTGACGACCCTAGGAGGCCGGCTAGGGCCTAGACAATACAAGAACAAATGCACTGCAAATTCAACATTTCAAATGCCTAATAGATGAACCAGCAGCAAGTTGAGCTTCCAAGAGAACAATAAGAAGAGGAAGGAGAATCCAAACTTATCTTATAGCACAAAGAATACTTACACATCCTTTAGTAATTAACAACCAACGGGGGGCAAGGTTTACTTCAGCTGAGGTTGAAAAGCTGTCATTAATAATACACTGAGTCTAACTGGGGTGTGGAAAAGATCGTGAGATTATCACAGAACAGAAATCCTTACACATCTCCATCACTCACTTATTAACTGGGCACACACTACACTCAGGGCTTGGCAGAAAGCAGCCAAGTGACAGTGAAAAATGGCACTGATGATGGGACAGCAGATCCTTCATCTCCATTTATAGTCCAATAAAAATATGAGGCAAATTGAAAGCTAACCGTGATGAAAACTTTGACAAATCCTCGTAGCTGGGGATGAAGGATATATGCTGCTCCATCTTTCCCAAGATGTGTATACACAGCCAACGGACACCAGTGATGGGATTGAGTTTGAAGTAGTGGGGAAGGCACAAAGGATTTGCTATTCATGATAAACTATGGAGAGTTACCACAGGCCTAAGTGATTCCAATTTTCTACCTACATTATGTTTTCTTCTTTATGTATATTACAAATCCCAGAAGCAGTAGGCCTGTTTGCCATCTCCGTTTTTTTTTTTTTTGTTGTTGTTGTTTTGTTTTGTTTGTTTTCTGTATGTTCAAAGCTAACTGCTATTTTGTTTGTGAGAACCAGGTAGAAAGGTAAAGAAACCCACTCTACTTCCCTTACAGTTACGTTGTTGGTCTCTGACCCTGTGCTGTGCAAACATGCCCACAAGTGTCATAGTTGGGAGCAGAAATAAACCCATAGGGTGGTGGCCCTGCAGGCAGGATTTTGCTGTGTGGACTCCACCAACCTGTTTTATTACATTTAGTCCAGTTCAGCCTCACACTATGATGTAGATGCTGCTTTAACCCAAGGAACTCGGTGACAGCCTATGCTTTGAAAGCTTGTCTGTGGTGGCCAGAACAAAACAAAATTTCCATTTCTGAAAGGGATGACCCAACCTGTCCCCATACGTAAGTGGAATAAGTGACTTTTAAATTACATTTTTTTTTCATGCAGTAACTATCCAGCATAGCTTACCACTGTCACAGATGTCTTACATGTTCCAGTCAGTCACCCTTCGCTCCCGAGAGACTGCAGTTACATGTCTCCTCAATTTAACCATTTCTGCCCAACATTACATTTTACAACCAAAGCTGTGGTTGAGGGTCTTGCTATGTTTTCATCTTTGTCTAAGAAGCAACAACTGTTTCTGGGTGGATTCTAATTGTCTCCCCAGGCAATCAGAGGCCAACGCTTGCCAGAGAAGGCTACAGACTCCACTAATGGCTCGGAGCATCTTGGTTCCCACTGGTAATGGATCATCCATCTACTTTGACAATCTCAATAGTGCTTCCTCTTAGAAATGTATCCAGGCTCCTGCTTTTTCCTGCTAATCCTACACACAGCTTCCTGTTCTTCCACGGTTTTATTTATTTATTTTTTCCTCCTGGAGCAACTTCAAGTGACTTCAGATGAAAGCTCTTTGAGGGGCTATTTTTTTAAAACAATGTCTGCTAAAGTGGTTTCTTTAGCAGACACCCATTCATCCATCTATCCATCATCTATCTATTTCATTCTCAATTAGCCCACCTAAAAGTCTCACAAATGACACAAAAACCTGGCTTCTTTCTTTATAAAGGTGTTGTCAGTGGTTATGCATATGTATTATGATATGTGCGCATATATATTAACTATATATTATGTACATATATTAATGTTGGTGGTAGGTTTAAACATAGTTTTTCACGAGTGCCTATGACCAAACCACACTCCCAGTCATAATAATGTATTTTGGATTTGACTCATTTCTTTGCCTTCAGCCTTCTCTTGTCACCTTTGTTGGCTGATGATTCCAAAACCTTTTCTCTCCTATTCATATAGAAGAATATGCTGAATATGGTTGACTATAGGTAATTTCATGATGATCAGGATTTTAAGAAGAAAATAACAATAATCCCAAAGTCCTAAATCTGGCACCATTGAAGAGCCTCCACATGAAGAACGTAACATCAACCCCGACACACTGCACATTTTCTCCCACCCAGCTCCAGATTCTGGATTAATTCACATCAACTCCTTCTGTCTAACTGGCTATATACTTCCTGAGTCCCTGGAGGCCTCATTCTGTTGTTCGTACTGAGGAGCTGGGAGTTGATGCTGACACAGAGATCAGTTCCTCCATCGTTCCTACCCCTTCATCCCTAGCCCCTCTGCCCCTATTTAGCTCATTCTAGTAAAGGTCAGAAAAAAAAATCTCAATCTGCTGTCATTCTGGACAAAATGTTGTCGCTCTTGGCTCTCTTTAATTTTTCTTCCATGCCTGATTTCTAACAGGATGCAGAAGCCCTGCATTTCCTTTTTCTTTTCTCACCTCTGTGTTTAGTTTTCAGTGCCAAGCAACTCACTGCTGTGTTTTAATCTTCTGATATGAGTTAGGTAAGGAACCTGGAATCCTGGACATTTGTTTTTTTTTTTAATGGGGGTTTGGGTCCATAAGGGAAAAGCAAAGGAGTCACACTGGCAACATGGACCTGCAAGAACACAGACTACAGAGGCATAGCAACCAACACAGGACCACAGCAAGTAGCAGCTACCACAGCGCTACAATGGCTACATCAACCGTACCTTCCTCCTGTGCACGGGGATTTCTCCAATAAAACTGTTTTGAACTGGGGTGGGGGAAGGGTCAAAGTTACAGAGGAAGCTACCTATTAAAAACCTACAAATACTGGGATTTGGATGCAAGTAAGGCTAATGTCAGACTCAAAGGCTAGTTGACTAACCCAGTGGGAACTTAGTTTTTCAGCATCTTGCTCGTCAGAGTTTAAATTTCTTTGTCTCCTTTTCCTACCACTACTTGTGGAGAAGGCCTTCCTCATGCCCCACTCTGTCTAAGTTCCTGAGGTATATGAATATATATATATATATATATATATATATATATATATATATATATATATATATATATATATATATAAAATTCTTAGCCATCATCAACTGAAGACCAAAAAATAAATAAATAAAAAATAAAGAATTTCAGTATCCTTTGTAGGCACGTAGTTGTGTTGGTGAAGGTTTTTGTTTTTACTTGTTTTCGTTTTGATTATTTTTTATTCCCTTTCTGGATTAATTTTCATTTAATTAATTTTGTTTTGATATGACTTTCAAGTCAGTGGATAAAGTAATAAATGTAAGGAATACATTTTTCTCACACGTGTTCGTTTATGTTTTTTTTTTTTTTTTTTAAAAATGATCCTAAGAGACAAGAGAGGTCAACCTGTATCTCACTAGTTAATATGCCTGTTTGCCTAATCTTTGATGCAGAGTTTGGTGAACACAAGAAGTAGAAATCAGAATTTGCCTGTGGTGACGGGGAGTGTTGAGATAATAGGAATGTGGAAGAGGCAGGTCACTGTTCACAACTCAGATACCTTTTGAGAAAGCAAGCAATGTGGCTGAGGTGAAAGCTTCTACTCCTGTGCACATATGCCTCTGTAACAAAACATTCCAAATGCCAGTGATATCGTCAGAAGGCTCCAAATAAGCATGAGAACATTTGAAAATGATATGTAGCTCATGGTTTGTGTCCATGCCCATCTCATGGGAGGAGTTCATAAAGCAAATAACAAAAACTCAAAGTTTTGTGTAACAGAAATTTAGACAAAGTGCCTTTTAATAATCTATGATGAATTAAGATATTTTAGCAATATTTAAATGTAAGTAACCTTAATAGCATCCCGTTCATTTAAAAGGAAAACAAACAAACACAAAACATCAAGACAGACAGCTGGCTAAGATGAAGTGTTTCCCTCCAAATGTAAGAAGTGGGCAGGCCTGGCCTGGGAAAGGGAGAAACATGAAGATGAAGTAGAATGAGGTGGGCCTTCTGAGACTTACAGGCCCCAATAAGACACAGGATGGTAGATGTTGAGTCTGAGTATCTCTTGTGAATGAAAGTGGGGACCTATTTCTGTCTTCATGAATTCTGACATTCCTACTAATGCCTTCAGCCTGTTTGGGGATTCTTCTTTTTCCATCTTTTCTCGTGGAGAGGCTCCAGAGTCGAGGCCTGTGTACATTTAGAGCCATTTTCCAGAGACTTACACTGCATCTTTGTACAAACGTTTGTCTCAACCCCACTGTTCTGCAGTGCTGAGCATCCTAACAGTTCTATAGCCCATATTTCTGGTGACTGAGATCAACACCAGCTCTGAAACGTTGTCAACTGATATACCACACTGATAAAAATAAATAAACAAGGAAGTAGATGGTGCCTGGTTATAAATGCAGGACTGGCAAGCTTCTAAAGTTTGTTTGTACCTAATACCACATGATCAGATATTTTAAAGTTAATTTTAAGAACTGAAATTCTTTGTTATACACAGACAATTTCTAAAGCCATAAGCCAAAAGACATAAATTAAAATCACTGGTTGCAATAATATTTATTATCCTAAAGACAAAAGGTTAAATATTAATTCTACTGTAAGAAAAAAAAATGACATTGCTATTAGGCTTCTTTTGTTGTTGGTGCTCCAAAGTTTATCTTTGAGTTTCCTTAGATATTTGTAAGAATAACACATGCTCCATAAATCAGTTTAGATAAGGCATATAGTCTTTAAACTAAGTTATGATAAAGGAGGGTTGCTTCAAAGAAAACAGTTAAGGTCCCCCCAAATGCATTTGCTGCAAATTACACAATTTACAATTGTTTTCATTTCTTGAAGTCCTGCTCCGAGCATTTATTATTCTAACGTTTTGAACAGTAGCCCTCCCCAGTCTGCAGATGATCCATTGCTTGCTGCCCACCACCACCAGGGAATATCAGAAACCATACAGAATCCTATCCTTAGCTGTACCATGTTCTTTACCTGTGTGAACAATAGAATGTAACTTATAAACCAGACAAATTAACAGCAAGAAGACTCTCCCTGTTGTCTCAATTTATCTTTTGATAATAGATTATACTTTCTGCCCAAACTTGGCCATGGGTAACTGAAACCTCAGAAAGCAAAACTGTGTAGGTAAAACTACTGTGCCCACCAAATTGAAATCAGCCTATCTAGGGACAGGACCACACCTGCTACCCTACGCATGACAATGGCTACAGAGTCAGGTGACAGCCTGGTCTTCAAAACAGCTCCTAAGTACATGAGCTTTGACTTCCAGGAAGGTAGCACTTTATTCAACAAGAGCAATAAGATCTGGGAGGACACACAGTTAACAGGGAGAATTTCCCACTATACAAACATCATATATATATATATAGTCAGTCCATTTGGAAAAGCACAGCCTCTCAAAATCATGCAAGTAAAAATGAAATTTTAACAGAGAGACTCCAACTTTGCCTTGCTCAGTCTCCTTTTGAGAGAAACTGAGGCAGCAGTGAAAGCAGATTGTTACAGTTTCAGCAGCTCACGTTACCCCCACTCTAGTGCTTGGACAACAGAAGGGAAATAGGAAATGTAAAAGACTCCTACTTGGAGGTACTCATTGTGGATTATTCACCAGTACTTGGTCTAATTGCCCCCATGAAAACCCTATCTCCACAAGGGAACAGGTATTCAGAAAAGAAACAAACACAAAGATGTTGTAAGTCTCAGAGGAGCACCGACCTGTAGGATGTGGGTTGGAGCTGCACATATAGTTCAGCAGTAGAGCAGTTTAGCACTGAGCAGGCTCTGGGCCCAGTCCTCAGCAACTCAAACTATAATGATGAAATAGAATAGAAGTAGGTCTTCCTGGGCTTATGCAGCTCTCCAGGGTCAGAGTGATCACCAGAATTGTCCATGTGACAGTATCTGTGTTCATCTTTAAGAGGATGCTCTCAGTACTGCTGTGGACTTGATGTCCCAGCATGGGGTGGTACCCAACTGGGGCATCTTCTGAGGAGAAGGGGAGAAGGTAATGGGGGAGGAATTTGTTAAGATGGGACTGGGAGGAATGGGAGGGGGCTGTGATCAGAATGTAAAATGAATAAATGCATAATAAAAAAGTAAAAAGAGAAATAAATAAAACATAAAAGCAAATAAAGACAAAGAACTGTTTATATTACATGATTTACTGAATTTAGTTTTTAAAATCTGAAGATCACCCAGCAAGCGACAGTATTATGCCACTGTTTATCAGGTTTGTTTTTTTTTTTTTTTTTTTTGTTTTTGTTTTTTTGTTTTTTTGGCAATGTGAAATAGTTATCTGCATTAACTAGTTAATTCCCAACCAGCCTTGGAAATGAATTTAGATAAGATCTGAAGTAAAAAGAACCCAAGGTGTGGGGAAATTATATGACTGTTAAGTCTGGCATGAGCAAGCTCTGTGGTTTGAGGTCTTTACTCCTGCAAACAGCTGTAGTCACACCTAATTTGAGGACTGGGCCAGCTAGTAAAAAAACGTGTGTGCCTACTCTCCTGAGATCTCTGTGGCAACAGTAGCCATGAGGGAGTTTCTAGCAAGGCCCCTATTTATTCATACACTCCTGTACACTAATCGTTTGGTGGGTTTAGACTCAGAGCCCTGCATCCAAAACTGGTAGGACTTTCTTGTCATGTACAAATGTAGGCCAAATAGAATACTCCCAAGAAAGTACTCTCTATAGGTATTATTTCAAAACAAAACAAAACAGCTTCTTGACTGGTTTAGGAGACAAACTTTGGTTAAGTATTCTCAGACCAAACCTACAAGTAAAATCTTAAATCCTAAATGCTGCACACCACTAGGGACTTTCATGTTCTTCAATAGTGTCTTGCAAATGGTAATTTGTACATGAAATGCATTTAAGCCCATGGTTGGGAACCAAATGCACAGTCATGTAATAATACAGAATAATGGCTCATGTGGTATTATCAGTCCCACAGTAGAAGACATGAAAAATTAAAAAGAAAGCAGAGGGAAGTCAGGAGGGGAAGAAGCACAGGAAGATACAGAGAAGATACAGAGAAGTAACAGGAAAGAAAGGGAGAACAGCCCCGCCCTTCTCCTAGGGAAACCTGACTTCCCACATTTGATTCACTGGGGTCAGGATATCTACATGTGATTCTACAGTAGTGACTCTGAACCTTCTTAATGTTCTTAATACAGTTCCTCACAGTGTTATACATAATCATCATTATTTTACAAGCAAATTTTCCATTGTTGTCAGTGAAAATGTATTATGTGTATAATTGAGTTTTATCCTGTAAAACATAACAAATGGGGCTATTTACACACTTACATGTATTTAATCACACTGCTTATTAATACATACTTGGTCATGGCTTACACATGGTAGGTGCTTGCAGTGTAGGTATTTACTTAATATGTAAAGAATGTATTTATTTAGTATACAATCAGTCTATCTTATCTGCACTAGGAATTTGAACTATTAATTAGGTCATTTCTACCAAGTGTTTTATGATGTCTTCAAAGTTTCTGTCACAATGCAAATAATGTATGGCTTGTTTTGTTTTCAATAACTGAAAAGATGAACATGTTCATTTTTCATGAATAATTCTCTATAAACGTCCAAATGTGTCCATACTGCAGTATTTGTGTGGATAACAGTATACCAAGAATTAATTATGATGAAACTTTGCTTATAAATGTTTTGTAGCAGTTGTAAAACCTGCTTTTTTTGTTTATTTGGCTCATCACTGTGTGAAAGAAAGGATGCTCACATAATTGTGCTCTTCAGTGAGGTTACTTTGTCCTATTAAATTGGGATTCAACCCATAGAAAAACAGGCTGGGAAGGAAGGGGACACTGAGACATATACCTGGTAAATAAGGAATTCCTAAAGGCAGAGCTTCATTGTGTTAAAAATTGTGTTCTTGATTTCCCAAAACAGATTCAAAAATTTTGCTTGCCTGGGTGTAGCATGTGTTCAGACTGCCTGGTTTCAACACATTAGCTCTGATTCCACTTTACCTGGAGTCACATGTTTTTCTTCAAACCAATTCAATCCTTTGATGACTAAATTAGTCCCATTATGGCTATTAGCATCACCATAGGCATTTCTCATTTCTTCCTCCTCTGAGGGATATTCCTTTAACTTACCCATCAATGGCCAATGTCTATGTTCACAGTAATCTTGTTCTCACCAGGGCAAATAGGATCATTCTTCACAAACAAGATTTGTTAAGCCTCATTCAGAACCAGTGAAGGTAATCCCCTCATACTGCCTGGTTTGAGCACTAAGTGTCCAGCATGTCAGGCTCCTCGCTTCAGTAACAATTTAAATCTGAAAGTCTCAGACACATTGTTGAGAAAATATGGACAACTGGTCTCACCAGATCTACACTGATGACTAATTAGGAGACATGCCACTCACAGTCTCCTTGAAAATGCAGAACTGGAGACAATTTCTAGTCAACCAACCATTAGACACTTAACCAATAACATTATAGGTGTAATTATGTTGGACACTATATCCAATTCAATTCATTATCATAACTCATAGTTAAATGCCATCAAGGTAAATCTGTAGGTTTAGCCACATGGTAAAAAGCCATAGGTTAATTGACAAAATGATATCCTCAATTTGCAAAAATAGTGTGTCATTTTATTACTTTGAAAGTAATCATGATTTCTTTATCTCTGGGAGACTGGGAAGGAGAAAAGTAGAGAATTCCAGGTGCCAGCTTACATAGTAACGGAACTAAGCTTGCTTGTAAACACATTAGCAAAGGCATCCTTCATTCTCATCAAACTGAATGCTCCCATTTATAAATCTCAGAGTTATCGTTAGAATGCACCCAGGTGTCTGATAAATATCTATGACCAGAGAACTTGATTACCACTGAAATGACCCAGAATAAAATCCTCCGTTTAAAAGAGTGCCATATTATGTAACCTTAAGTGACCCTTAAGATTATGATTCTCCTGCCACAATGCTGTAAAACTAGAGAGGCATGTTCTTTCCTCAAAACCAAAACCATTTGCACAGTCCCTGTCTTTAAAACTGAGTATGAAGGGCTGGAGAGATGGTTAAGAGCACATGCTGTCTGTCAGAAGAACCCAGCTTGAGTACCATACCCACATCCAAAGACTTACAAACTCCTTTAACTACCACCACGGCATCTGAAGACCTTCTCTCCCCTCTGTGAGGCTTGAGTTCCTGTACCAATACCCTCCAGCGGACACACATACATATGCTAATTTTAAAACATATTAAATAAATCTTAAACATAAATGCAGAATCATTTTTGATACTTCTATTACATGAAAGCAGCAAAGAGGAGTGCTATCTTTTCAAGTCTATTAGTCTTTGAGGGTAAAAACCTAATGTGATGGTATTTCTAAAGAGGTAAAAATGCTTCAACTATAATGATCACACTAAGATCTTTACTGAACCACTAGTATAGAGTACAGACCCTATTGTCAATCCATTCAAATTGGGAATGACAAATTCCATTTATAACATTAAAAGTAATCCCTAGGAGAATGTAGAAAAAAATCACGTACATTAAATGTTGTTAAAATTAAGCAATCAGGACTTTTAAACTGTGGATAATATAGTTCTAAAAACCAGAACATTATTATTTCTACAGGGCTTTGCGTTTTTCTTTTTTCTTTCTGAAACGATGTCTCATTATGTACCATAGGCTGACACCAAAGTTCTTATGCAGTCTCACCAGTAGCCAACAGCTCTCTAATTGAACATAAAACCTGTCCAACAAGAGAGAAGCCAGGCCTCATACTGGAAACATAGCCAAGTACCAAGACTTAGTGAGGTCATGGATCTTGGAAGAGAACCCACAATTATTACTTTACTCAAGCAGCATAATTCCTAACTGGGTTCTCAATACTTCTCCTAATACTCCCAAACAAGTATAGTCCCCTCCCTCATGAAGGAAACTTCTCTTTGCAACAGAGATCATTACAGAGAACCAGAGCCAATCAAAATGTTCATTTGTGGAACCCAGACACAAAGTATATACCCCAAAAACAACTACTGCACCTAAGACACCTAAGACAGGGAAAGCTATAGGAGAAGAATCAGAGAGACTGTAAAAGCCAGAGGCACAGAAAGTTGGCTGAAAGACTAATTCTCACCAACATAACTACCTATACACGGCTGAACAATGACAACAGAATGCTTAAGTAGGGAAGCTGTCAGAGCCAGCAAGCCTCAATGCCACACAAAGAGCTATAAGCAATGAAATAACTTTGAGAATGGGATAGTCTTCCCCTAGGGAAGAGCACACAACTGGCTATCCAGTACCAAATGGCTACCCCTGAACACATGCATACAAGTGACACACAGACTGAATGGGTTGTATTTAGGGATATATATGTATGTACATATACATGTGTGCATGTAAGAGCAGACATTGAAAACTCTGAATGAGACAAAGAGCAGGGAGAGATAAATGAGGGGATATAGGGAGAGGAAAGGGATGGGGAAATGATATAACCATTTATCATCTCAAAAAATAATTGAAGTAGAAATAATATCTCTATGCAGCTCAAGCTGGCCATGAATTCCTAATCTTCATTCCTCAGCCTCTTGAGTCAGAGATTATACGCTTGCCAAGCATGAGGTGTCAAGACATTTACCTTCTTATATATATGAATCAGCATGAAAAATACTAAGCAATTTTCTTTGCCTGATCAGATTGCTTTCTTGTCTGAGTGTTGACTTTTTCTATGTTATTCCTTTTCTATACATGTGTCCATTTTTTATCTTACCTAAGCAGCCTTTGATGTTCCGTAGCCAGCTCAATTAGTTGGTGAGTTGAATCTTTGTCTCTCGGGCCATGGGAATTATAGGAAACTCTCTACTATCATGGATAGAAATGCCACCTATTCAGCATGGGTTAACATGGTCGCCGCCTGCATGCCACCCTTGTGATAATCTGTCTCTCATACAAAGTAATAAAAAACAGCCACCTACCCCTTGTCCCCTACTGGTTGAAGTGTTATTAATTAATTTCGCCAAAGCCCAGAAGCCCAATGAAACCTCTTTTCTACTTAAGTTAATTGCTTTGAAGAAGGCAAAGCAATTGATTGAGACAGGGTCTCATTTCAGAAGCCTGGTGTATAATGAGAGCACTTCTGAGCGCTCATTAAGCCTGACCACCATATAATGCTACGGATGAGCACTTTCAAGAACACTTAATTGGACTCAAACAGTGAGAAAGCCTACACTCGTCACTTCATCCATGACTAATAGAAAGGACAAGCGTATATGTCACATATACTTTAGGGGTAATAGCCACGCTATCAGAAACTGATAGCATTTTAGATCACAGGTGACATTGATGTTATTATCTGTCTCTTCAACAAACTGTGGCACATTCTCTGTCACCTCCTTACTTCTTCTAAGCTCCCAGAAAACAAAACAAAGTTACAAAGATTGAAATTAAATTAAATTATTACTATTTATAATAATAAAACAATAACAATAATGTTATTATTATTGTTATTATTACTATTATTGTTATCTAATAGAATGGACCTATGGTACCACTTTAAAATTTTATCTTAACTTACAGAAATTTCTCTTCTCTGCTTTAGGACATCTATCACTTAACTCTCGGGTCAACTGCTCTCAAGGCTGTATCAGCAAACAGTTTTCTGTGGTCCAAGTAAAACTGTCCCCAAATGCTTTAGCTGTCAAGTTAGTAAAGAAGTGTTTAAAACAACAGAGGGCAATGCGTGCTGCTGCCTCTGCCTGGTAGTTCCCTCACACAGTGTGCCCTAAAGCTGCACACAAACTGAAGAGAAGTCTGTACTTCCAGCAAGAAAAATCTCCGTGCAAAGTTTCGTGAGCCTTTTGGTCTAATGAGCTTCAGCTTTGCTTTATTAGACTACTGCTCATCACCGTCTACTTTCTGCTTGTTCTGAACCTTCAATATTTACAGATGTTTCATAAAATAAAATGGAGAAGCTTTGTTAGTCCTTTATGTATCCAAACAGTATTTCCCCAGTTAAATAAATGCTCAGCATTGATAGGACAAATACACACCAAAAATTGTATTTACATTTTCAAAGGTAAAATTGCATTTCCCTGAAGTGCAGAAACAGGAAGTAGAGACACCATGGCAATCTCTTAGGCCCTGTGCATTAGGGCAATGTTGAAATGAGATGTGGGATAAGATAGCTAAAAGGAGACAAACTCGTTGCGTTCACTTTTCATTGTGACACAGTGATGTTAGCCCAGAACAGGGAAGATTTTGCCTCAACCCTTAAAGCAATGGACAAAGACAGTCAGTAATACTGTAAAGCAGGCTCAAACCACCTCCACATAGAGCCAGATACCAGATGACCCAAGGCATCCTTTCAGGGGTCAATGGAAATGAGGAGCCAATGCAGAGATTCTCAAAGGCGATTGATGGAGAGAGTTGGCGGCAGCTACCCAAAAGAGAGACTTCCTTTTGGGTAGTCTTTTCCTAGTCATTCAGCAGCTGATTACATGAGGGAGACTTTTAGACTTAGGAGTTGATTTCTAAACCTACTTACCACTGTCATAGAACGATAATTTACTATTACAGCTTGTTGTTTATTCTCTTAACCTAGCAAATGAAAGCTGGAAGTAGAGACAGGGGGATGGAGATCATGAAACATAATCATTGGCTAAAATTATTTATTTTGTGTTCTTATACTCTACACATGTATTAAATGTTTTTAACTAAACTAAAACAGGTGCCAGAATATGAGCCTCTCTATATGAGCACACTTGGGGATGTCTTGTCTGACCAAATCTTTACCGTACGGCCACAGCACCAGCGCTCCTAGTATAATTAAAGCAATTGAAAATTTATATGAATTGGATAGACAGTATGCCGTTGGTAGAGTTATCTAATTTCCTTGAAATAGTTTACAACGTGACATGAAAATATTTGTATCCATGTTGTTGACTGCTGCTTAGCTGTGCAAATAAGATCTCGAGTCAATGACTGGTGCGTATTCTTACGTACGATTTAGCATTTATGCTCAACGACAATAATCCGGGTAATTCACATATTTATGTCTAATAAGTAATTACTTAATGATTTGTGATTCCTTTTAAAACTTCTTTATATCAAAGATTATGAAGCAGAGGTCAAAGGGGTCTTTACACTACTCTCTGGCATAAAAATATCAGAGTGCATCATGATATTAATAATTGCACATTTTATAATAGAAAGTAACTGTCAACAATACATTTTTTGGATGGAAAATACATACCCTCTAGTTTATAAAGGTTTGATGAGGCACTCCCTGTATACATAACTATAAAATATCAGTGTGGGAGCTGAAAAGATGCCCAGTCACTCAAGTGCCCTCCACCAAAGAATAAGGAACTAAGTTCAGATTTCCAGGATCCATGAAAAAAGCTGGCTGTGGTTAAGTAGGAGCTTATAATCCCAAGTGCTTGGGAGCTGAGAGGGCAGGGTCCTGGTAGCCCCCTGCCTAGCTTTGCTCAACCAATGGTTTCCAAGTTCCGTGAATCAGGATCTCAAAATGATTGAGAGCAATACAGGATATTTGATGCCAACCTCTGGCCTGCATGTGTATGCACACATGCAAGCACACACACAAAGGCTAAACAGCATAAAGACAAACCCAAAAGCAGCTCAAAAGAAGGAACAATAATTAATAAGAAAAGTTTCTTATGTACACTGTCTGCTAACCTTGCACAGTGGCCTCAGTTGCTGAGGCAAACATGAAGTCTGACTAAATGCTACCAGCCTCCCACTAGGAGGTATATGGTTTCATTCACTCATCTTATGTATTTATTTTTATCTTTTAGAAGCAGGTGTTTACGGAGAACACTGAAGCCCTGGCTGACTTGGAGCCCACTAGGTAGACTGGAAGCTTAGAGTCTAACTTGCAGCAATCCTCCTGCCTTAGCATCTTTGGTGTTTTGACTGTACAGTGCACCGCTATACTTAGCCTTGTTAGTCTTCTTTTCAGCTAGCAAATCATAGTCACAATCATGGTGTGTACACATGGGAAAATTAAGACAGTTAACATGTATAATGTGTAATGACAAACAGGGAATATAGTTACCACTTTTCTACAGATATGTGACTGTCAGCACACCAAGGAGGTTCTTTGAGCATTCACCTTTTCCTGGTTGGCAGAAGAAAATAATCTTTGGCTAGGATGCTTTCCCTCCATGCATGATTTCTGAGCACTGAATGTGTGCATTGTAATGTTTAATGTGTGCAAAAGTATTAACAAATTTTAAAATACTTCCCCTTGCTTCGGTTATTAGATTTGTTGTTTCTTCTAGGTTTCTGCATGCATGCTGTTGACCACTTCAACATATACAGATATTGATATATAAAACAGTTCTTTTTATTATTAACACCTCAGAGAAGAAAATTATAAGGGGAAAATGGGTATTGTGGCTCAGTCTAGATGTCTCAGATATAGGTCAGTTTAGCTTTTGTTGCTTGAAGCCTGTGGTGAGACATCATGACAATGTGCACAGCCATGCGATATCAGTTACCTCATGTCCAGGAAGTAAAGAAAAGAAAAGAATCGGGGTTCTAATATTCTCTTCCAGGGCCATGTCCTTTCATGATTTAGGGACCTCTCACTAGGCCCCACCTCTTCAGCTGCCCAACTGCCTCACAATAGCGCCATGCTGAGGATGGAGCCTCTAATACAGTTTTTGGGAGAACGTTTAAGATCCCAAGAATAGCAGGAAGTTTCCCTGTTTTAGGAGGTCCCAGGTCAGCCTGGAGAGAGAATACACCTACCAGCACTTCAGCTATTGTCTTTGCATCATCAGAGGAGAAGGAGGAGCCAAGGGAACAGGGAAAGAATAAACTGGAATTCCCTATGGAAACAGGTTTCATGGGCTTGGCAGTGAGCAAATTTACAGTTTCCAAAACTCTGCCCATCAAAAACCAAAAGAGGTCAAGCGTACACTGGAAGAGCACTACATGAGAAGAGGCGTAGCCTCAAACCATGTTGTTACTTAAAAAAAAAAATTCTTAAAAAATGCAAGGAGATTTGGCTTAGCCATAAGACATCAAACATAAAAACTTCAGGTGCTTTGTCTGCCACTTTATGTCATTATGAAGGACTTCTAATGCTACTAAATTATGAGAAAGACTATTTGGGTAGATGCAAATGTAATTCACACAACTCTTAAGGACGGTTATAAGGAAACAATAATGCACCATAGCAGTCATTTTTTTTTCTTTTGCAATGCATTTTCCTTAACACTTTTTAGTGAACATAAGAGCAAAAACCCACCAGAGACTGCTTTTAAATGGCATGCTTAGGGTCCAGGTTGCCTAGAAAAATCATGTGCATTTTAACACAGGCCATGAGGCAAAACTGTGATCTCAGAAAGCCCTTGCCCAATATAAGACCAATTCTAATCATGTTTTCAAAATTAAATAATGAAATACATTTTAACCAAATGTCAGATGAGCTGTAATATTGGAAAGAAAATCCCTCAGAAATCACTCTATTAGCTTAAATGTCAGCACACAGCACTGAAAAGCTGCTTAAGTCCGAATGGCAGGTTCCAATCTGATTTCCCCTATCGGCTCTGCTTCCTTCTGGACACAGTTAGCCATTTGGGTTTTAAGCATCCAAACAATCCAAAATTGATCCGGCCTCCAGCAGTCCAGATTATTTCCTTTTAATGATTGCTAAAGTAAAAGCTTAGCTACTTACAGGAGGTGGGATTTATTGAGCTGAGAAGTAGGTCTGATATTTTCTTCTTGGCTCTGTGGCCATGAATACCAGGGTGGGAGCAGACCTCCCCAAAGGAGGAGGAAAAGAAGATAACAGCAAAGCATCAGATGCTGGAACCTTCATACATTATGGACGAGTCCATATCCGTGTAATTGGGTAAGGAGCACATTACACATGCCACGCACCCCCCTCTGCTATTTGCATCTTTGCTCTATAATTTTTACGTCGACCCTTTGTCAATCCTGTCCTTGTCACCGATGAGGAATGGATAATGAACATCTCAAACAATATGAAATAAGCGGGGTGTCAGCGGGGTATTTTGAGGCTTAAGGAAGTAATTCCCAGGAAGGATCTAGCTGTCAAAAATCTCACTAGAATGCCATATAGTGCAGTACCACATCCTGCCTTGAAACATTCAGATACTTTAATTTATTCTGTACGCTAAAAGAAATTTTCCCTATCAAGAAACATCAAGGAGAAGAATTCTATTCTGGTCATCCGGAAGGAAGATAGTTGTTAAATAACCTCGAAAGAAGAAAGGATTCTTGTCTGCAGTATAAATTATATCCATATTGATGAGATAAGAGCAAAGGATCCTAACTCACCTTCTCCATCTCTAAAGCTCTGTGCCTGTTCAGTTAGTATCTTTACTGAGAAGGTATTTATGACTTCCTGAAACAATGGGAATCTTAGAGAATTCAATTTCAAAGGAAAAAATGTTTTGCAGTGAGAAACAATCACAGACAAAACACAAGCAAATGAAACACTAAAATCCTCTGGCACAATTAAATATGACAAAATATGACCTGAAAGCATATCCAGCTCTTACAAACATAGTGCACAGCAGTTCTAAACCCCCACATGAGATAGCTGTGACCCTAACGACTCCCTCATCAGAATGCTCAGCCAAGTATTTTAGTCCAGAGATGTCCCTAGATGGCCACCATTAACCTAACACATCACTAGTACACACTCATCTCTCAGTGTAGACTCACTTGTGATCTAACCTGGATAATTTCTAAGACTTCAATTAGACAAAACAAATTACTGACCACATCGTGCATTCAATGTGGAACAGGGAATCCCAGCCAAGACTTTTCTAGAGATCCAATAATTGGAAATATACAACTCTGACAGTTAGTTACCTTTAATCAAGACATTACATTACATTTATTATTAATCTTCATCATGTATGTGTTTATCCTTATCATGATGTGTATGTTTGAGGAAGATATGCCAAAGCGCAAATGTGGAGGTCAGAGCCTAACTGTGTAGGGTTGTATTACTCCTTGGGTCCAGGGATTAAAGTCAAGTTGTTAGGCTTGGAGGATGAACATTTCACCCTCACCCCTACCTGCACCCCTCAACAGCCACCCCTGTGGAAGCCATCCCACCAGCACAAGAGCCTGGATTTTAAAGCTGCTTCCTTCCAACCATCATCATCCACACAACAGGGTCACAAGACAGTTCTTACGAAACTCCCATCATGCAACTTAATTTTGAGACTGTTTGAAATATTATGTGTTTGTGAGTAATTAGTCAATTTTTAATGCATCTGATGAGGACAGTTACAAATGACCAAAAGAGGAAGAAAAGAAAGAAATGGTTAAAGCATCCTTCTAGGAAGTGCATTCCATATCTTAAATCCACAGGGCTATCAGAGCCAGGAGTTTTCCAGAGGAATTATTTATATATAATAAGGAAATTGAGTTTATTAGTATGCTGCCATCGGAAATATTTTTCACAAATTTGATTAATGAAAAAATTGCATTATAACTTTACATTTTAAAGAAAAGTGATGCTGTCACACCTGAGTTGACATCAGCGTCCTTCACAATAATCAAGAAGGGGAAACAACCAAGAATTCATTGATGAACAAGTGTGTGAGCAGATATCCGTGTATGATAGATTGTTATTCAGCCTTATAAACACAGGGGTCTCATGGATGTTACACTATGGAAGAAACTGCAGGGCACTATACTGCCAAAAAAGAAAAAAAGAAAAAGAAAGGAAGGAAGGAAGAAAAAAAGGAAGAAAGGAAGAAAAAGAAGAAAGAAGGAAAATGAAATAAAAGAATGAATGCCTATGGGAAAGTCATAAAATATGCAGTGTTTAATGGAATTAAATTTACAAAGTACAATGGTGGCTGTCTGGGACTGAATAGCATGATGTTCAAATGACCAGTTTCAGGTTTGTAAACTGAGAACGTTCTGGAACCATCTCTTTCACGGTGATGTAGATATACCCACCACCTTAGCACACTGTAAAATGATGGAGATGAAAATTTTGTGTTATGCATATTTTATCTCAACTGGAAGAACTGAGCGGCAGGCAGCTCATTCGGGTGCCCACTGTGTTTGTGCCCCTGCAGCAGTTTTAAGTCAGCGCAGGACAAGAAGGTAAAAAACCATACGGTGTGGTTGGTGTGCCTCCCTCTCACCCCTGGGAAACATAAAAATGTGGCTTCTGTTTACAAGGTTAGAAACTGAAGGTGAGTCAGTGGGTGTCAACTGAGTTCTCTTATATTTGACTTCTAGAGTTTCAGTCGGAAATATTTGACAATTTCCATGTTACCCTGAAAACAGAGGACGGTACGGACAGACACACAGAAACAGTCAGGTCTCTGACCTACCGCATCTGGTCCAGTGAACCTGAAAACTCTGCATGGCTCTGACTTTCATAGGCTGCTTTAATTATCATAGGTTATTTTACTGCACTTTGAAAGTTTTCACTCTAAAAGTAACATACCAGTGGTATTAATAAAAGTATCACTATTTTAAATACACAGCTAGATGAGAAAAAAATGCTCATTTCTGAACGGTGATTATTTACATCTAGAGCCATATATGTTTAATGAACTCCAGAAATCAATAGCTAACTTTGGAGAAGTACACACGCTATGTGATCCTACTTCACTGACCAGCTTTGTAAATCCAAAACTAGGCACATACACACTGCGGCATCTATAGCTTTGTAAGCGCCCTTCAAAGTGCAGATATCACCAAAAGTATGTGGATGAAAAGCACTACAGATTGAGGATGACATTAATAATTGTCTGCCAAAGCTGCATTTAACAGCTGCAATTCAGAAGTCATATTCTGAACTAAATGTAAAAAGATGGACAGCTTTGACTATCATGTGCATAAGGAGGGTTGGCGAGGAGATTTACAGGGCTCATTAGCCTGGAACATGCATCCTACGCTGAGACTATCAACTGTACTTAGATAAATATGACCCTAACATGTTATTCCACTTGTAATTTTAATACCCCAATATATATTGGGACACAAGATTTTAGTGTCTATTAAAAGGGATATGCATCCTAAAAGGTTAGGTCCATCCACAATAATAAATATCACTGAAAAGCAAACTTAAAATGTCCTTGGAATCTCTGCTTTAGCAATGTCAATTTTTATATCTTATCAAGGGAAGGATGACTCACATTGTCTGAGGGCTCCATCCGGAAGAAGCATTGCCATGTTCCCTACAGGTAGGAACAGTCATTTCCTATCATAAACCCACCGATTCTATACACTAATAAATATATATTTTAAAAAACCACTTAGTAGAACCTAATAAACACACACTGAATGAATGTGTGATGTTGCCACTCAGGGATGCATTAGTTTAACAACCTCTAGGTCATAAAGTGAACAGAAGCATTTCTTTCCTTCCATATTAGATTAGCCCAAGGAATTCTGTGTCTATGACCTGGCTTATACCTCTGCTTATTCCCTACTTCCTCACTCTACTCCAATGATCACTAACCCTGTCACTATGGCATTAATGTTGCTATTGGCTATCCCGTTTATTTCCTCTGTTTTACAAACTTTTAAAAGACTGATGCAAAGATTGGATGACACGTGTCAAACACGGAGCACAGAACATGTGGCTAGTCCGTGGTAGCTCTCGACCAACGATCCCTGGTCTATTTACTTGCACCTAACATGTTTGTTTCTTTTGCCCTTGGCCTTTCTCAGGAGATTAGTACCCATAATCCTCCAGAGTCACAGACATGCTTCTGAGGATCACATTGTTCTCAGGATCACCTCACCCATGGTCTGAGGATGCTTGATTCTGTTCCTCATAATGATCAGTCTTCTTACATGCTAAATGTCTTCTGGCATAAAATTCCTATGCTTCTAGCACACCACATCATATTCCAGTGAACAGCAAGTGTTTTATCTCTGAGCAGATCAAACTGTTAAGAAGCCAGGAACTGGCAGAATCTGTCATCCTAACATCCCCCAACCTCAGGGCCTTGTTGGCCAGTCCTTACAGCTTACTAACTATACATGTAGAACCCAAGGCCCAATTATTGCACATTTATAGATTTTAATTTTCATGAGTCAAGGAAAAATATCTTGAGCAGATTAACTGTATGATTGCTCTGATCTTTAAATGTTAATAGTTTTTCTGTGATCTTACTTAATAAGCTCAGAGACTTCGAATTCACTGCTGCCATTGACAGCATGAACCATCTCTCCATTGATAGAGTTTATCTTAATAGTGGGACTTCTGTGCTATGAAGGTGAGATTATTATGGAATTCAAAAACTCTGTACCCCTTTTCTCCCACTACTATGAAAAGCTCTTTCCTTCTTGATTGGCCTAGCAATGTATGGCAGTAGAAGGTCACAGAAATAAGTTCAGATACACACACACACACACACACACACACACACACACACACGACACACATCAGCTCAATGCATGGCTCTCTACCTGTGAGGGCAGCTTCCTGGATCACACCGCTTCATCATCTCATTGACAGGTGGGCCAATGACTGCCTCTCTCTGTTCTTCTAATTCCTGAGGCCAATGCAGAGTTCATCGTAACACAAATCACACAGGGCAAAGAGCACGCTAAGCCAACGTAGTACCATGCCATGTATTTATGAGCATCTCTCTGGGAGTCCTGTCCTTTTCTGCAAGCCTGACACAGTACTCCCAAAGTCTCAAACTCAAATAAGTGAAATTAGGTCTTAAAACTGTGGAGTAATGGTAGCCGGTTTTTGGAGAGAACTATGAGGCAGGGACTAATACAAATGCTTAATATTCATTAACTAACATGGTCCCCCCAGAACCAGGAATAAAGCACAGTTAACACCATTTATAAATAAAGCAATGGAGGCAAAGAAACTTTAAAGAGATTGCCATTGCCCAGCAGAGACAGGGCCGGGTTTCCAAGGCAGACATGATAAATCCTTTGTGCTCTGTAGTACTTTCTGCTCTCTCATGAAAAAATCTTTGTTGTCCTTTTTTTTTTTTTTTTTTTTTTTTTTCTCTTTCTTTGCTGAGACAATGTCTTCTAGGTCAAGATAATCTCAGACTTATTGTGAAGCTTTTTTTATGTCAATGTCCTGAGGGTTGAACATATACCCTATAGCCTGGCAATGTGAACATTTAAAACTTTCGTGTACACGTGCACACGCGCATTTGTGGTGTGGCAGTCAAAGAACAACTCACAGAGCTCAGTGAACCTAGTGCTCTCCTTACAGATCTCAGTTTTCTTGTTTTACCATGTGGGTCCCATGAATTGAACTCAGGTCTCCAGGTAGGTGATGTCACTTTGCACACTATGTTAAAAAGTCTAGCTTTGTCTCAATATATTTTTCAATGGCTAGATTCAAAGATTTAAGATGTGCCTTCAGGTACTTCTTGGCATGCTGGTTTTTATTCTTAGAAACATACAGAAGGCATGACTATTCCACATAAAATACCCATTTTTTACTGTCCAGGGCACAGGAATGAATTAGCTGTAACTCTGGGCCTTAGAAAATGTTCAGTCCAGTGGGATCGTCACAAGTCATCTTTGGGGTTAAGTCCTAATGTAGTTCAGGCAACAATCAAGAGGGCACTGGAAGACAAGGGGTCACATCTTATTTAGAAGGCCAGACTCAAGGCCTGAAAAAAATTTGGAAAGGTTAGAGATTACAAGGAACAAAAACTTATGGTAGAGAAAGAGCGCAAAAGAATCAAAGGAAGAAATAAATAACATCCAGGGTTGAGTCCCAACTGGTGAGAATGTGGGCCATATGGGTGCGAGGTGGCAGACAGCTGCAGTTCCCTAGATAGCAAGTCTGGGGTCCTTCTGTGGGAGGACGGCACATACTAGAGAAGAATTTATGAAACGATGTGTTTTCTAAATATTGACTATGGTAGACTCAAAGAATACAAACGAAAGAACTCTGACTTTGTGAATCACGCAATTTCACAATCAGCTTCAAAACAAGTCCCATAAAGGACAAATGACTAATCTGGTAGTTTTTATGTGCTCAAAGCACATTAAATGCTATGATCAATGTCTAAGGATCTGGCACCCTCCAGTGAACATGTGGTAGAGCAGCAACAGAGAATGAAGACATCTGGGAACTCAACTCTATCCTACTAAAGCCAAGGACCCTGAGAGCTGAGGAACTCCTGTCCTTCTCCTTTCATATCTCACTGACTCCTAAAGGACTCCTTAAGCCTTTCTTAAGGAAAACCGTATTCTCTTATAAAAGTTAAATCTGCTTAAAAATGGTGGTGGATACAACTGTAAAATTCTATAAATATTTGACCCATAAACCTTATGGAGGAGAACTACAAATTAAAAATATAGAAAAAAAATCATTTGACTAAACATACTATGTAGCAGAAAGCACAGACTTCAGTAAGATAGTGTCTTAATTATCTGATTCTACACAATTGCTGGTAAATAGTGTAATTTCAGAGTCTGTTTCTCTGTACGAAAGGAAATCGGCAGGTACTCTCTGGATGTCATAACCCTCTGAATTCCTAATCTTGTTTATAAAATAACCCAACATAAATTTAAAATACACAAAGGCCTAAGGTTGCTTAGTAGCAAGATTAAAATTTCTATTTCATATCTGAATGAGATTACATTATATCCTTAAAATATCACAGAATTCAACATTATAATGGTTTTTTATTTAATGTCATTTAAAAGTGTGCCAATGACAGGTGTCATGCATTACTATAATTGCAACCCAAAATAAATTAAATGTCAAGGTAAAAGTCATTACCTATATAAAAAGCTCGACAATCTCTTCAATAGAAAAGTTTTAAACATACTAAAAGCTAAAGTCTTACAGTTATGGTCCCAATATTGACATGAATATTAGACCTAAATCTTCAGCTAAAATTAGTGATCAGGTTCCTGCAGTCCTGAACTTAGTGAACAGAGATTAATTTAGATTTCTCTCAGTTATCAGTTAAGTAAAATGATAAAAGGATTTTAACTACTATTTTTTTAAACTTTCTCAACAATATGTTGGCTAATTATCTGACATTTTTTTTTCCTCTTCCTTAAAAAGGCCCATAGCTGCATGTTGGGAAATCTATGATGGCCCCAGCTTTAAGAACTGTAGTGAAGGGGAGATCAGAGTTACAATATGAATCATGCCACTAATCACTCTTAGGATTTGCTTTGTAGGCAAAACTTAGCATCATGTAACAATCAATGGCTACCAATTCCTTTGCTCCCAGAAGAGCAAGCAATTATGACCCAGGGAACTCACCAAGGGATTACAAACAAATGCTAACAAGAGTTCAGTTCACTGTCTTTATATCGTTTCATTTATTTATGGTGCTTTTATTGCGGTGACTCCAACATATTTCATAATGTAAACACTTCCTGCTACTTAGCACAGGAAGGAGCAACATCAAAGTCATCAGGATAATAGTGGTCCAGTCTGTGGTTAAGGTCTCATGGGGTCTCTCTCCCCCAACTCATAAAGTAAGAAAACATAGCTATTCTGGGCCACCTACTTCACAACCCTGACACAGGTCTTAGAACATGGAGGAGGGACATTTAGGGAGATCACTGAAGAAGAAACAGCCATGACCCATTAGCTCACAGAGGAAAGAGAAAAATAACTTGGATGTGAACTATGAACGAAAGAAGAAGAGAGGAGAAGCGATGCATGCTGGGGGAATGAAACTGATACCCTCATCTTATACCAATGTCACTGTCTCTTGAGAAATCTGTGGTCGATTTGCTGCCTAATTCCCACCTCCAGGCTATCTAGTAGCACTGTGGCCTTCAGTGAGGCTCTGTTCTTCTGAGTGCATTTATGTAAATGAATATGCAATTTGATGCTCTCACATGAGGGTGTTAGTTGGAGAAGGGATATTTTTGTACAGGAGAACTGATGCCTGGAGCAAGGCCATCCAAAGAAAGGCAACGCAGCACTTGAGTGTCGACTAGAGAACACTACAGTACACCAAGTCCACTGTCTTGCATCATGCTCCTGATGAAAACGTCAAAATGCTTCAGAGGAGAAGGCACCCTATCCTTTTCCCTGAAGGAAAAAACACTGTCCTTGATTCTTATCAGTCCCTTCTGCGTTGTAAGTAGCTTCCACACTACTCCACTAATGACTCTCAATTCATTTCTACACTACATTTTTCAGACTTGAATCAATAAGAATCAGAATGATCAAACCATAAAAGTCCTGATCTATTCCTAGTTCTACATTAAAGAACAAATGGAGACGCATTTATTATGCTTATTACTAATACAATGGTTTTATATATGGCAAGCTCTTAAAAATTGCTTCTCTTTGTAAAAAAAAAAAAAAATCTTCCTTAGGACTGAAATCAATGGTCTCCAAACTAAGATTTCATTTTAAGTTCATTACAATGGAATTCAGTGTGTGTGTGTGTGTGTGTGTGTGTGTGTGTGTGTGTGTGTGTGTGTGTATGTGTGTGAATTATTCTCTACTTCTACAACAGATTTTATGTCACTTGTGCTTTTTACAAACCTTTGGCTACTGTACATAGTCCCGGATCATTTTTTCCTTCCACTCTCCTGCTCAAATCTATTAATGAACAATCTCTCCCCATACAGCTCAAGTGATCTATCCAGTTTTATCCATTAATCATAAAATCATTTCCCTTTTATTTAAAGATTTCATTATATATATATGAATTATTTATTTCAATCTGCACAAATAGATTGTATATATTTAAATATTTTAAATTATAATAATAGATATGTTTGATTTAGCTCATATAAAATTATTCTATGTAAATTGTTATTTCCATGTGTTTGTTAAATACTAAATATAACCCACAGGCCTCTCAATTGGCGTCTTCTGGGATTGGGAAATCTCAGCTGGGAATAACAAAGAGAAAGCACATGCTCTCTTTCCAAAGCAAGGATTTTTCCAGCTAAACTCAGTTCCCAGATTCATTTATAAAAACACCTTTCACTTTTTTTCTAGAGATGTTCACACTTGTGATTGTCTGCAGATATGAGCCAGAAATGCAAAGAAAGACCCATTTGTTTGGATGTCAAAACAAATTGCCAGGGTGAGTCTGTGAAGGTGAAGTCTGTCAGCTGTTAAGAACAGAATGACATTTGAAACCAAGTCTCTTCTGTGGGCTTTACTTGATATACATCTTGAACCCTCCCCTTGCATGTAAGATCTGCATAAATGTCCCCAACTGCTGTACTTATTCTTAAAACGTAGACAAACCATCACAGACAGGATCACAAGAGGGCAGGGGCAACTCAAAGAAGATAGTCAAACATAGAACAAGAGAAACATTTAGTATGCTTCAGGCCGGTTGCTCTTCAGTATCCCACTTAATTCTTTAAGAGCCTCAGTACATGGGCACCATACACCAACAGGAAGAAGTACATTCAGAGGAATGCTCTTGCTTGTCATGAACAGGAGGGAGTAGGATTAAGTTTCAAGTCTACCCAGGTGTAAATAATGCCTTAAGAGAAGACACCGAGGATCACAGCTGTGAGGGACATCAGGGGTCAGATACTTAATAACCTGTTTGGCTCACAAACTCCCTGAAGTGTCTGTCTTTGCTCCAATACTCTCTATGAAGAATTCATTTTTTTCTCAATAACTGACACAATTTTGTTTGGATGACTCTGATAGTTAAAAAAAAAAACCTTCTCTCATATACTAATCACTGGAAGATGATGTCCAGTCTCCAGAGGGCTGATCAAAAGCATAGGTGTAAAATTCTCTCTGCAGTGAATGATAAAAAAGCTTTACTAATTAGAATTTGAAGAAAATAAGAAATTAAAACTTGCTGAATTATATTAATATTTACTGTTAAATATAATTACAAAAATGGGGGAGGGGCAATCAGAGAGCAAGGATGGGGTTTCTTGAGCCTTAATCTTTCTCACTGACGCTAATTCGCTATAGAGCTCTTCATTGTCCAGTCATCTCCTCAACCAAGTTCTGTGTTTCCTCGCTTGTTTAGAAACTCTGTCTCCAAAACTGTTCAGTGTACCCAGTGCCACAAGTCCAGGTGCCTATGCATTGTTCATAATTGACCTCCAAGTGTATACATGTATATATATACATACATACATGTATACATACATACATATTCACACATGGATGCATGGTTAAAGATGCCACCATAAAGGTTGTAGCAGCTGACTTCATTCAAGTCAAATCTATCAATCTTCATTTAAATTGTGTCCAGCCCTAGGTCTTTCTATGGTTTGCGAACTCATACGTGATGATCAGATGCTACCCCAAATCCCCTGAAAACATTATTGCAGTTGTTGTTTTCTGCAAGCAAAGACAACACATAGAAAATATGAGCAAAATATAAAAACTAAAATATTCATGGCTGTGAGCTCACTAGAATCAGAAGATGACCTTACAACTTGAATATACTAGAAGAATTATGTATGCACTTTCTGCCTTTGGGAGTGATCTGTTCAACAGGGCTTGATTAGATAGTGCCACAATGGCCACCTGCCTTATTGGTTATAGAAGTGACATTGTTATCATTAAATGACAAAGGACACCCATAGACAGATGCTCAGTGTATGCCAGGAAGTAAGAGTTAAAGGAAGGCCCAGAGAGGGAAAGCCAGTGTGAGATACTATGTGTGTATAAAAAAGGTACAGATGTGTCCCAAAATGAGTCCTTGCATTCCACCAGAGCTTAAGATCCAGGGAACCCATGATTTCCCTTGCCATCCAGTCATGACATCACTGCCACACAGGTACCTAGACATGCACAGTGGTAAGCCCACACTGTACACTTAACACACACCCTTGAAAGGGCAAAAAGCAGGAAATCATAAAAGACCTGCAATACCAAAAAGAGTGAAAATATAAAATGAAAAAAAAATGAGAATAAAACTAGATGTGGTCTATTTGATGGTTTACTAGAAAGTTCCATAGGCTAAGTGACAATGTGAGCTTTCAAGGGGCGCCCAGACACTCATTAACTTTCTAATGCATTGGTTATTCAATCAGTATAATCTCTTCCTTCCTGCTTTGAAGGGATACTACGCTGAAGTGTTGCTAAAAGGGGAGGGGGGACTAAGAAAGAACTCAGGTGCTTCGTTGGTTGAGGCCATAATCACTTTCTGGAAATGCTTAAATGGTGACAGGCACAGAAATCCTGCTGAGTCAGCCGAGAAGGCTGAATCTAGCACAGGGAAGGAAAAGGAGGCCAGATGAGGGGAGGAGAGGATGCTTAAGTTGACTGTTGTAAAAAGAAACATGTATGTGCTTTTACTAGCTGGATACAATAGTATAAAATGGTACTCAGTATTGAAATGAAATAAAGGGACACCTGAAAAGGCAGGTAGAGACCTATAAAATGTAGTGAATACTGATGTGTAAAGTCAAATGGCATTGGGCATAGCAACAAGACAGACTCAAGATAGAGTTGGGAAGGCGGGATGGAGAATGATTGATCACAAAGGAATAGAGAGGAAATCTCAGAAGCGCACTATGTGAGAAAGAGGTGAGCCACACAGCCATCTGCTACATCTTAGAAAACAGCTCACCCTGGGTAACTCAAGCTGTTTCCAGCAGCAAGCAGAAAACTGTAGTGATGGTCCAGCACAGAGGGAAAAGACTACCGTGATAGAAAATTCAATAAAAGCAGAACAGGAAGATGAGAGTGAAATCCAATTTTACTCATATGACTCCGACATGCTTGGCAAGTGGTCCTGGTTGGAGCACCTCCTTGATTGTTAGTGGAAAGGCACTTAGAGCCAGGAGGTCAGCTCGAAATCCCAAGCAAGAGAGATGAGATGACAGGAGGAAACAGTGGCAATTGTGGAAGTCTTGTGTGTGTGTGTGTGTGTGTGTGTGTGTATGTGTCTGTTTGTATATGTGTATTGTCTGTGTGACTGTGCGTGTGAGTGTGTGTGTGGTATGCATACACTTGTGGTCATGTGTGCACATGTCTGAATCACCCTTAAAATCAGGAGTGCCAGCTACTATATTTTCTGTGGTTTTATGTCACTGAAGACTTCAGGTTGGAGAATTAGAGAAAAGGTACTGCATTCATCCTTTCAGTCATGTGGCTCCTACTGGAGGCATTTCCCAGCCTCTTGCAGTTCTTACTGTCTTCCATTTGAAACAAGTGAGGGTTAAGGTGGAGACGTTACTAGAACTGTACTGCTCCAAATGCCTTCCAGTCATCAAGACAGAGAACGATCCACTTGAATTAAACATGGAAGGTGCTTTGAAATCAAGGGAAGAGATTCTCTGATAGTCAACTCATCATGTGACTCAATCTTGTGCAGATGGCATGGTCCAAACTGTCGCTGTGGCAACAATAGCTTTTCAAGCAACCCAGTGAAGATTGAAGACAAAGCAAAACAAATTTGGCCTAAGATAAAAGTGCCAATATTCTCTTGTCTGCAGAAGCCTGTTTTCAAGTAGGGTCTAACATCTAAAAAGCAATTTCTTTCAGAATGGTACCACAGTTTCCTGGATAAAAGCTAATTTATCAGCTTTTTTCTGACCATAGAAGCTTCTGAGTTCCCCAAAGCCAGTTCTATTCCTATACATGGAGGACAGAGAAAGTTTTAAAGCTTAGACAAAGGAAAAGTTAATGGTTCAGATTGGGGATACAATAGACCATATATTCAGCACATAGAAGGTCTTGGGTTTATATTATACCAACATAGAGGCACAAGAGTTTTCAGTATTATGAGACTGTATAAAAACTATAAGATTAATATGACAGTATAGTCATTATGATGGTTAAAAAGGCTGTAGAACAAAAGATATAAGTGTAGACATTTTCATTCCAGTTCTGCAATTGATTTCTTAAAGTCTGCCTGTGCATTTACTACAGTGAAACATGAAAAATTGTATTACCTTATGAAAAATTCTCCATCTTTAAACTCCTAACATAGATACTCTACCTGCAGGCAATTAAGACAAAACAAACAAACAAACAAAAATAATGCTATGTTTTGTTTTTCATTCTACCCAAGATAAAGAACTTGTCCAGAGTCCTTGAGGACAGGGATAAGTCTAGTATGCGTAAAATGAAGTCTCAGGACAGAGCAGTCATGGGCTTGGGTCTAAGAGAGCAGACAGAAATGCTCTGTCTGTCATTCTTCCCGTTTCTTAGGCTCCAGGATGAAGAAGAATCAATTAGCCCTTCACAGAGGACGACCTTGAAGGCTATCATTCTGTGCTTGAGATGCTGACTATGCTGAGACAGAAGATGCTCGGGAAAGGGAGGGTGCCGAAGGGAGGCCATGGTACAGCATGTTTCAGAGACAACAACACCACCTGAAAACCAAAGCCCTGATGACCCTGCCAATGTCAAACTTGCCCAGAGAAAGAAAGCCCAGTTCTTTCTAGAGCTAAGTTGAACCTTCTCAACTGACCCAGGTAAAAAAGCAGACAAGAATGAAGGCACCAGGGTAAGCATTGTCTTCTCCCTTTGCCTAATGACCATAGCCCTTTGAAACAACAGAAAAGAAACCGATGGCAGGTCTGCAAGTCAACATTCCTGGACTTGCAGAGCCTCACATTGAGTCTTGTTAAATCTAAAAAGTTAAGTTTTTCACACAGAGAACCCTGCAGGTCTAGAGCTTTAACCAACTGCCCTCTTCTCCCAAGCCCCCCAACTTTTTCAAGAGAAAACTGCTTGCCAGACATTGTGCTGGACACGTTTCAGCATGCTGCAGCTGCGCTCAGGCCAGAGGTGGCTTCTGTGAGGCTTTTAAGCAGCAGTAAATCTTCCCTACTTATTGCTAATGCCATGAAAATCAATGCCTTTGCAAGGGGGAAAAAGGAAAGGGAGAGGGGGAGAGAGAGAAAGAGAGAGACAGAGACAGAGACAGAGACAGAGACAGAGACAGAAGTAGGGAGAGAGACAGAGACAGACAGACAGAGGGATGGGGCGGGGTGGGTTGGAATATATAACGTATAAAATCACTTAGTAGAATTTCCCTTTAAAACCAAGTTATCAGAACTCCCCCAGTGCTTTCTAACAGGGATCTACCTGGGGACTTGTGCTGTCTGTTTCTTTGTACTGCAGTTTGCCTGAAGAGATTTTCAAAAAGCTACCTTAGTTTTTCTCCTGGGCACATCAACCAATGCGTGTGAAAATGCCCATTTCAACGGAAGCTTCCAGCTGCAAACAATAAAGACAAAGAGGTAACCTTGTCTGCCTGTGTGGCGAACGAAGGCTGTCTCTCCACAGGATCTGCACTTGCTTTTTATAGCCCATCATTTCATCTGGGTATTATTTCCCGGTCACTTTGCCAGGTGGGAAGAGGTGGCAAAGGCAGAGAGTCTGTCAGATTTTTAACAATGCTTTAGGGATTTGATGAAGACGCAAAGCAGTATCTGCATCCAGGAGGTTCTCCTAATTACACCTGGAGAAACAGGCATCCTTTTGAAGCCTTGGCACGGAAGCTGGAAGATGTCAAACCATCTTGAATCTCGAGCATATATCAAGTTCTTTTTTTTTTTTCCTGAGTTTTCTAGCATACTGCACAACTTCATTCTGAACAGTACTGTGTGGAGGAGGTCTTATTTATTCTTCCTCAAAGTCTAGAGGGAAAACTGAAGGGTGGCTTCATTACACACTCTCTGCCCTCAGCTCCTCCTAAAACTAAAGTGGTTTGCATGCGTTGTTGAGAAGCACATTGTCTCATCTCCTAGGGTTCTTTCCTACTAAGTGAACTCATCGATGGTAATAATAAAAAAGTGAGAAAGCCGGAAACAGAAAACACTAAAAAACATTTCTTTAAATATTGTAGCCAACCAAACAAACAGCTTAGTGCTGACATTTGGAACAATCTCCCGTCATTTCATGGCTGTCAACTTTCCATCATAAAAAAAAGGCAATGACCTCTGCACACGCCAGTGTTTCATTCGGGACTGTTTAATAGCATAGACTCTTCTCCCTCACAGGTTATTAAACCAGTGAGGTAACATGATGGGGTTAAATAGCACATGTTAAAAAAAAAAGAAAAAGAAACACCTTGATAATGGTCCTCACAAGGAATCTACTTAAATACTTGATTACAGAAGACAAAACTCACTTAGAGAAAATCCCTCTGTGAAGAATTGCAGTCTGTCTTGAGCAACATTAAAAAAAAAAAAAGTGCCTCTGGTAAGTTCTCGGTAATCAAAAGTATGGCCTGTTCAGTCCAGCAGTGGTCTGAGGACAGCAGAGGGAGGACTGTGTCTTCAGACTTGCTGCAGGATCAGAATCACATAATGAGACTCCAGAAGGGCAGAGGCAGAGATGTCATGAAGAGGCAGGAGGGGGAACTGTCAGGCAAGCTTGGGGCTCCAGGGAAACAGAGTGAGAAGGAACAGGATGAACAGAATTCTACAGAGAAGCAGGGGACAATACCAAATAATACTTATAGGCATACAGAAGTTACATGCCTATTAAAATATGAAGGGCAGCCAGATATTAACCTCTAAAACTTCTGTGTATCAATTGAATTCAGCTTACATCCAAATCCCCACTTAAAAGATGCTTGTAGTTCTTGATTGACAACCTTCGGCTTAACAATCTGGCTACATGGAGTTGCTGTTAAAAACCCTGATTCATCCTAGGGGTTTATAAGATTTTTTTTTCCTGCCATGTGATTCACCAAATAAAACCTCCCGGTTAAAAATGCAAACGCAAAGGAAATGCTAACCCTCTAGAGGACGCCTTCTGGAAGCTCCCGCCCACCCTTTCTCTTAGCCACCATCTCTCTTTCTCTCACTACTTACAAAGTTTAGGAGCAGTTTGCAGATTAGTTTCTGTTGTTTGTGGCTGAGTTCCTGACTTGGGTGTTCTCACCTCAGGGGTCCGAGCTGGGGAAGGGAAGGGCGGTGCAGTAGTGTGTAAGGGAGGAAAAGCAGACAGCCGGTTCTTCCGGGTCGGTACTGCTGAAGGTCCAGAGGCCACAGCAACGTGGTCACCTTGCACTGTAACATGAGCCTCGGCTTCAGACTGAGCCTTAGAGACAGGTGAAGTGTACGCCGGGGATGATAGCAAAACAGCTGAGGCAGCAGTTGGATCCAGAGAAATCACAGGGTCCTGGCCTAACCCCCCAGGGTCAAGGTGGGTAGGAGAGTCGTATTCAAATATCTTGTCCACAAATACCCACTTTAGGCCAGCAATGCAGAGGCAGAGGCTGACTAGGCAAGCCAGAATGGGAACAATGCAGATCTTCTCAGAGTTGAGGCACCCTCTCAGGCGCTCAGCTTCCAGGCACACACAGCAGGGCACCGCCAGGCCCAGGAGTCCAGGGCTTCTCCCATCTTCTGTGTGGGTGTCTGGCATATGTTCCGCTGCCGGAAGCCCATCAAGAGACGGGTCTGCACTCAGCTGAGTGGAGGGGCTGGAGGACCTCCCGCCAGCTACCTCAGACATGTCTGGGGAATAAATCTCCATCGGCTCACCTCCAGAAGGCCTGGCCTCTCTCACAGTGCATTACCATGCAGAGCTCCCCCCAACCAAATGATACAGCATCTTGGAGGGGGAAATCGATAAGGCACCCAAGTCCAAGGCCATTATCCAAAGTAACAGAGCTTAGGAGGAAGCAAGGGAAAGAAAAAAGAAAAAGAAAAAAAAAAGAAGAAGAAGAAGAAGAAAGAAAAGGGGCTTCTAGCAAGTACAAGATAGAAGTGTACCAAAATATCTTGAGCTGTTGTTTCTGGGACAGTTTTTCAGTTCTTTCAAATGCTTCTCCAAACCATCCCGGTTGGTCACACGAAGGCAGGGGACCAAAAGAGGAAGCAAGCTGATGCCCAGCCGATTAAGTAAACCAGTATCCCAAACTGAAAGGCATGGTTCTCACCTCAAGCGTCTGAAGCTGGTGTCTGCTTAGGGGAAGAAAACAACTGTCATGCAGGAGAAGTAAAAGCAAAAGCAAGACCAGAGGAGGCGGCGGCGGCAGCAGCGGCGGCGGCAGGAGAGGCAGCAGCGACAGTAGCAACAGCATCCTGTCGTGTTAACGCAGCGACTGAAAGAGGCTGAATCATTACAGAGCAGCAGGTGCCTGCCCTCTGAGCATCACTGCAAACAGTACCATTGCACAGGGCTGCGAGGGCAGGAGGAGCCAGGAGGGGCGGTAACTCCCGTCCCCGCCCTGCCTCCACCCCCACCCCCAACCACTCCTCTTTGTCCTTCTTGCGCTCAGTCACTTTTTCCTCTGCAATCTTCCTTCTTCATAGCTTCTTTCTCTTCCTTCCTCCTCCTCCTCCTCCTAAATAAGTATTCTCAGTCTCTTTCTCTCCTCTCTCTCCGATACCCCCCACCCCCCACTTAGTCTCCACTCTACTGCTAGCTAGCCTCTAATAAGTACAGTACACCCAGCAACACGGGTCCGCCAGCGAGTTCCTATTTTATCCAATTACCAGGAATAAAGGCCAGAGAAAAGGGAAGCAGCCGGGAACCAGTTAAACTGGGTCTCCCCCTGGCCTCCCCCTCCCCCTTTTGATTTTCCTCTACCAAAGCAGCCCCCCCATCTCCCATCCCACACTCCACCTTGTTTGCTTTCAGTCTTGCTGACTTCTCTTCGCCCACCGTGGGGTCAGGAAAAGCCAGGGGTGGAGGGGGATGGGAGTGAAGGGTGGAGGTGGGACCTTCTGGGTTAGACCTGAGGCTTGGCAAAGTCTGGTCTCTGACTCCTCCCCCCAGAGAGGTAGGCTTTTCAACAGCAATTTCTTCTTCCTGCCTGCTGCTGAGCACATTCCCTCCGTAGCTAGTTCTCTAATAAGTTTTGTTCACTAACAGGACTCTTATTACCCGATTTTCAACCAGCAGTTAGAGCACTGTTTTCTAACCATGGACAGCTCTGCCTTCCCCCGCTTTCCAGTGGCTAAAGATTTTGCAATGCCCAGTGCAAAATGCTGAGTGTGTGCTGGGGCAGGGTGGGGGGGGGGGTGTGGGGATGTGGGGGAAGGGAAAAAGCCCAGTGTCGTTCTGTTCTTTACATTTTCGACGCCCCCCCCTTCCATCCAGAGTAAGGTAGAATAATATCAGCGTAAGAGGAACACTTAGCTAGCTACAGCTTCATTTTTAGATTAGCCTTTCAATGTTGACTCCACACTGCAGAGGAGGCTCAATTCCCTGGACACCGTAATGTACACCACATCCCCTTGGCCATAATCACACTGCCAGGATTGAGATTTTTTTCCATAAGAACGTGCCTTGTGGATTAGCTTTCAGTAGCGTTCTTTTACAAATAATGTCCACGCTGATTTTTGTGTTTGTTGGTTGGTTTGCTTGCTTGTTTTGTTTTGAAACAGGACTTGAGGGACTGGGAGAAATGGGAGAAACTCACTGTCTGTAAGAGAGAGTCCAGGCTCCAGGGAAGGTTCTGTGGCTTGCCAGTGTCTGTTCTGTGTATCTGAACATTTAAAGCCACACTTCACGACGCCTGGGCATCCAAATGGCTTCTCTTCGACTCTGTCAATAGGGGGTTCTTACAAACTCTCTCTAAATCCATACCACATCACTGTCACATGCAGACCCAGGGTAGGAACAGGCAATGCTCAACTCTTACGGGAATCTGCATTAAACATAATTCGTTTGGTGCAGCACAATTCTCCTGCTTTGAAATACATGTAAGCCTTTTCAAAATGCCAGGAGGTAAGACTTACTATCATTTCCTTCCAGATGAAATTACTCCACAATTATGAATGATTCAAAGGGCATTAGTATCTTAAACTATGTTTTCAGTCCTATCCCTGCCACCAACAAAAGCCTGGCTGGATTTGCATAATTGTAACCAGGATTATGACAAGCTCACAGGCACAAATGAGTCATCGTAAGTTCACCTCTACACAACCTGCATGTGTATGCACCAGTATTTTGAAGTTGCTCATATGATCATTTTCAGGCTTCATTTACTTGATTTTTTAAGAAATCTTTCTCAACAAAGATTCTTATGATAGGCATGAAACTTTATAGAGCACTTGATACTTATGATTTTAATTACCAATATTTGTGGAAATATTCAAATAAAAATAGCTGATATTTTCCCAATGATTATAGTTTTTTCAAGGATTACCATGTCTAATTATACTCGATGCTTTCAAACCTTACATTCAAGTACTAAACTGAAGCTTACCTATAGCCAAGGTCATTTAAATGTCAATGGCTGGACGGAATCAGGTAGCTCCAGGCAGACAGGTGGAGGGAACACCAGGAACATAACCCTCAGCTCTGAAAGGTGGGATATCGCTTCCACCCACAGCAATTACCTGCTGAACCTCAGTCACTGAAAAGGTTACTGGCTTATACTCTAGTTGTCATATTAACCTTAATCACAGGAAAGCTGGCTGCCGATTCTCCGCTGTCTTATTTAAAACCCTTGTCACTTACAAGGGAAGGGATCATGTTACCCACAGGCTAGGACAAAACACCAGAGAGACTAGACTCCTAGGACTGTCACAACTATCCTGGGGGCTCAGGTTACACGAATCAGACTTTAGGATGTATGTTCTCTCCTTAGATGTGCATTCAGTGAACTCTGTGGCTTCTTGCTTCCATTAGCCTACAGAAATCAAGCTTCCTATAGAACTACTATATTTTGCTATTCTTTTCTATTAAATTAGAAAGTGGAAAAGAGAGGGCAGAAGAAAAAAAAAAAAAGGAATTCTCCATTACTTCTCCCCTGGGGAGCAGGTGCCAGAAGCTGCCTCTCATTTTCCCTCAGATCCTTTTCAGCAATAAAGTAAAAGGAAGCCAGCATCCATGGGGCTACCACAGGACACTTCTCTGGGATGCAACTTATTTGTTTATAGGAAGAGCTTCAAGGGCATACCACTGTTAACCCTGTAAAGTCCACATTAATGAAACCTAGGAACACCCATTCCCATGTGCCCTTAGAAACATGAAATGAGACAAAAATCCTGCCTCTTCCCATAACCCTATAATTACTACCTCCTTTGTATATCAAAGCCGTGTTTATTGAGCCCCACCTAAGTGCCAGGAACTCTCAAGTTCATAATACACTTGATGTCTCATCTTCTCTCAGCCTGTAAAGGCCGCTCACCTCAAAAATGAAGAGATGGGTAACTCAGGTAATTTAGGCAGGAAATAATTATCAAATGAAAGGGGCAAGATTTTAAGAAGGCCAAACTCATGCTGTTTCCAGACAAAAATGAAAAACAAAACTCTCCCCCGCCAAAAAAAAAAAGAAAAAAAAAAAAAAAAACCACAGCATTCTTTTTCTTTAAAAAATACTTATTATCTATTTTTTTAATGTATCAGTTTGTCCAGAGAATAAAGGAACTAAAATTTATGACTGTGAGTATAAGACTTGAACATAGGAAAACTTAAAGGTGTCTAGTTTCTAAAATGAAACGCCTTAAGTTTTGCCAAGTGTCATTCAAAAATGAGTTAGGAGGATTAGACACATACATTCAAAGCTTCTCTTTTTATAGTGTAAATGGGATGAGTTCTTCCACAGCCTCAGTCCCAGGACTCTTCTGGGGAAGATATTTCAATCATGTGTCGCTAGTGAAGGCAACCTTTCAGGGAAACAGCATTGCCACCACCACCTCTAGGCTGCAGGATGGCTGGGGTCAGCTGGATGCTTCTCCTGCTGGGTCTGACACCATCTGGGGCTGCAATCAGCTCAAGGCACAATGAGACCTGAGAATTCAAGGTGGAAACACAGGAAACCAGACCTCAGCTGAGGACACCATGGATGTCAAATGGAATACCAGCACGGGGCTTCTCCTCCGGGCTTGGGTTTCTCAGAGCATGGCAGTTGTTGATTGAGAACTGACTATCCCCAGAGACAGGGAGCTCAGGCTGCCATGCTTGCTATGGGGTTTATTATCATTACTCTTAGCTGTTAAGTAGTCATGGTGGCGGCCCAAACTCAGTGGTACTCATACATCTCAATGGAGTGCGATTTAAAAAAATGCTGCTGCCACACAACTCACCAACCACCTCAGGCACAGAAGTTAGTGGTAGAAACTAAGTCAGGCTCAAGAGTGCCAATAGGCAAGCCTTTCTGATCCATGCTTTCAATATGCTAGCTTTTTTTAAAGTCAGAATCAATAAAGGAAAAAAAAAAAAAAAAAAAAACAAAGCAAAACCAAACACTACATTATCAATGAAAATGCTTAAGGCTGGAGATAGCTCAGTAAGAGAATGTCTGTCTAGCACTCAAGTGACCCCAGTTTAATCACCACAACTACAGCCAAGCAAAGACCAACAATTAAAAAAAAAAAAAAGACAAGCATTAAATGCCACTGTGGATGGATTAATGGACTACAAGTGAGGCTGTTTATGTGTGCAGTCACTTTGTTTTTGTTTTCTATTATCAGCACTAAGAACACCAGCTGCAGGAGATGAAGGGGAGAGGCAAGTGTCCTCTTGCTTTGACCAGAAAACCCCGTCTCATTTTCTCTTCTTTTTCCCTTTCATTTTTTCCATTTGAAAAAGTTTACCAAAGCTTCTCTCTTCACAGCTTCGAAAAGAGAGACTTTACTTCACTTTAACTTTACTGTATGTAGAAGGGTGACCACAGAAACATCCTTTTTAGATTATCACAGGCATAAGTGCTGAATCACCTAGTTATTTGTTAATGAAATGTGAAACCCGCTGGGTTTACAAGACAGCTCACAGGCCTCCATGGAGTTTTACAAACTGGTTGCTTTATCCGAACATAAGTACCCAAAAGTCTTTACAAGACTGAAACATCCCCCAGTTTATACGGAGTTTCTCACACTTTATTTATTTATTTATTTATTTATTTATTTACTTACTTACTTATTTATTTATTTATTTATTCCTTTGGTGACAGGCTCTCATTGTGTAGCTCAGACAAGATTTGGAATTATAGACACGTGCATCATACTTGGCTTCCCATCAGATTTCTTGACAACATCATTTACTACATGCATTCAGCCACAATTTTATTCAATTGTATCACACATACAAACACACATACACAAACACACACACACACACACACACACACACACACACACTCACACATACACAGAGGGTTAAGGAAGTAATTTCCTTCAAGATAAAAATGATTGATAACTGCTTATCCCGAAAGGAGAACTATAAGCTCCTCAACATTTATTTTGTTTCATTTTTTCATTTTGTATTGAGATGGAACTCCAGACTTTCCTTCTCGAATATACTGGCAGGCATTTAACATTCTCCCGTCTGTCAAAGCTGGCCATGTATTTCCTCTCATTTTTTCTAGTCTTTAATGTTCAGATCACATGCTTCCTTATAGAGTTTTCTAATTATTCCAAAATATGTCTTGAGTGAACAAAGTCTAGTGATTATTGGCCATCACAGATCCTACCAAAGCCAATAGAAGAGTCAGAGGAATGCGTATTTAGGTCCCCACTGCCCAGTAATTCTCTCTGCCCAGTGAAAAGGTACCTGATGTAGCAAACTAAGCCTGCATGGTGTTTCATGATCCTTCCAAAGTCAGATGGGGATTGACAGAAAACCCTTTCTTCTCTGGGGAAAAGATGCTGTACCCACTTGGGTTAGGGAATCAAGATGGAGTACAACCTCTTTCTTATGCACTGTCATGCTCTCAGAGAAGAGAACTTCACTTGATTTCTAAGGTTCTTTTGTGAAAGTCTGCATGGTCATCCTATCGACTGCCTGTAGTTCTCTGTCCTCCATTTGAAACATGATGATCAATTAGCTCTGGCACACCTTGTCCTCCGTACATAATTCCCGTAGATAGCTTTGGATGTAAGGTCACCAGGACAGTTCTTCTCACTGCACGCAATAGTTATAATAAGTTCATCTTGCTTTTATAGAGACTTGAAGTTGCATGCACCATAAATGAAGTGGGCAGCTAAGTACAAGCCCACTTCGGCACGTGGGAAACCTTCAGTTTGCTACTGTAAATTAAGCCTAATTGTAGATATTGGTGTAGCCCAGTGAGGTCATTCAAGATGTCATCATTGAAACATAAGAATTATCATTTTTGTCTCCACATGATTTCTTTAGTATGCATCTTGTTTCCTGTCACTTTCCTTTGATATTACAGTGTGTATGTCCTGCACCTCAGGAGAAAATACATCTGGTAACTAATGCCATCTTAATTCAAGTTTAGCAAATTTTCAAACATGGAAGTAATTGAATTTGACTTATACACAGAAACCAATAATTTGTTTAAAGTTCAGTTCATAAAGGAGGTTGGAGAGATGGCTGAGAAGTTAAGAACACATAGTACTTTGGTTGAGGATACAACATCCACATAGTGGCTCACAATTGCTTGTAACTTCAGCTCAAGAGGGATCTGACACACACAAACACACACTCACACACATAAATAGGCACACATGTATGCATGCACGTGTGCACAGACTCACAAATGCACAGGCATATGCAAGCACACAAATACACACAATCAACTACACTCATACACAGGTAAATACATGAGTACACATACACACAATTTTAAAAAATCTTACAGAATAACAACTAATCCTGGACTACATAATAATTTGAATCTACATGAGACCCTGGCTCAAAAAATGAAAACAAGCCATCCAGGTGTAGTAGTGCATGACTTTAATCCCAACACTTGAGAGCCAGTAGTGGGCAGATCTCTGTAAGTTTAAGACAAGCCTGGTATGCCGAGTAAGGTACAGGATACTTGGGGCTACTTAGTTGTCTCAAAAAAGAAAAAATCTAAACATTAAAAAACAAAAAAAACGCTGATTTTTGTGTCGCTTTATAAAATGATTACTAAATAAGTTAGAAATTCAGGTAATATAGCACAGGATATTGTTTACAGTAAATGTTATGAAAATGTCTGTTCATTTGATCCTTGCTTAACATAGAAGTATATGAAAGAAGCCGCAAATTACTCAGAAGGCAAAACTTCACGCAAACCTGTGCATGTGAGAAACGCACGCAGCGTGCAGGTCTGGAGTAAGGCAAACCCAGGGATTCACATAGAGTTGTACTTTGTAAAGTGATGTGAATATCTAAAGAGGAAAGGCACTGGACAAAGGCACTACCCTATAGCTTACAATTCAATTACTGTCTCTGGCATTCTCTCTCCTTGTTGCTGATCCAAAAGCAAATGTCAAGTTGTTCCAAGGAGAGGGAAGCTAAAATACATACAGAGCTTCCAGAACTGACTGTGCATTCTGGGTGAGTCAACCAACTGGCAGAGTCTCTCCTGTAAGGTCACAGCATCATGGGAGATGTGGAAGCTGAAATATACATTTAAAAGGCAATGCCAGCCTCATCCTCTATTGCTGGTCCTAGGAAAATGGGGTAGGAACTTTATCTTCGTTCTTTCGATATTTATAATTTTAAAAGGCGTAAAATTAAGTATCTTACAGTTTGACCTCAGAGTCTTCTCTTATGCATAATATAGGATTGCTAGAATCAGACTTGTGTAAGAATAATTTTTTTTTTTTTTTTTTTTTTTTTTTTTTTTGGTTTCAGAAGTTATTTGACTGGACAAAGGAGACTTTTTACAAAACTCCTGAGTAATCTCAATCCTAATTAGATTTAAATGTTTCACTGAAAGAAGCTGGAGCTTGCTCATCAGTTTTATTTTATATCATACAAGAGAAAAGTAAGTTCTCAGACAGAAAAATTGCCTACCTATATTCTCTGGGCGATTCATCCCAGAGTCAGCTGTTAGGTCTAAGCCTACCCACTACTACTGCATTCATACCAGTTGATGCCAATTTTTAAAAAGAAATCCCAGTTCGACCCTTCACAAGAATTGCTTCTCCATCAAGGCTTGCTGAGCAACGGTTGCCTGGCATAACGTGGGCACAACTTTGTTTTCTGGAAACTCCAAGATGGCAATTCCTAGTTAGATCCAAGCTTCCAGCAGTATTTCATAATCTATGAGGTGCAGGTGTGAGCTTCAGAACCCAAGGACCTTCCCTGAGGACAGGCTGGAGACTAGAAATCACTAACTGATGAAAACATTACAACTAATTGTCCTTGTAGGAGGAAGGGTATACTTCAAGGGAAGGTGACCTCAGGGAAGAAAATTGTCACCTCAGAACAGAAGTCACAGAGGGTCCAATACTAGGTCTCCCTAGAACTAACTATAACTGAGAACTGGCCAGGGCTATGTCTTCTTTGAGCTTGGAGAACAGCCAGACTGGGAGGGATAGGAGACAAAGGAGCAGGAAAAAGATGCATCTGATGACACATCTGATCACTCTGAATGTTGACAACCAGAAAACCTGAGCTATGGCAGGGTATTTAAGAAATACACAATCTCTTCTCTGATGTAAACAAAAGCTCATATATTTACATATCCTTCCCAAGACTATGATAAGATATACATACAGTGCATACAGGGGTGTTTAGGATAAAAAATGTCCTATGTGTATGACTTGCCAAAAAATGAAAAACGTTAGATTGATCAATGAGTGTACATATAATAAAGCAAATATAGAAAAGATTAGTGACAAAATCCAAATATTTGGATTAATGTCCAGTTCATTCAAACAGCAGTAATGAAATGCTGAGCCTTTAAAGACATTCTCATGACAGCTTGTCCCCTACATCTACACAGCAGAAACCCAGCCTGTTTATGAAGACTCATACACTTCTATCAGAGAAACAAAAATATTCTACCAACTCTACACAAAGCGAACTAAAACAAGTCCCTTTCCTTTTACAACCCTAGTCCCTCAACTACACCTCTATCACCCCCCCCCTTCACTGATATAAAAATTAGATCTAAAATAAAAGAGTCACATAACTTGGACCACTTTCTAATGGCAATGAAGTATATGACCGACCATTAATTACTATAGAATTAAGAGCTTTTTCTGGAACCTCAGCCCTACCCTGTATCAGTTATTTATTGAGAATGCAAATGCAAAATGCAATAGTTCGATTACCAACGAACTCAGTATGAATAGGGACGAAATTAAGTTCACACTACTGACTAAACCAGAAGGAATGGGTGGCAAGCTCCCGCTGAGCAAATGAACCGTTCTGATCATCCCATAGCAAACATGTAACATTTGCTATGTATGATTTCTAACAGCCAGTCGGTTCACAAATACTACAGGCTACAGGTCCCTCTCCTCAGCTGTTATTGGCACCCAGTTATGTTCCTAGACATTGCCGAAATTATTAAATATATGTGATGTTGGGCAAAGCCCTTCTAAAGCATTCGTATTTAACTAAATCCTATCGCTTGCAGCAAGAGGCCTTCATGGCAACTTAAGGCAGCAGGAAAAGGACTTCTTTTATATAAGACAACAGTGCAGAGAGCCCTGGCCATATGCTTCTTTTCTGTCTTCACACACCTCCCAGAAGAAAGAATCGGTTTGAATTAAATGGTTCAAATGAGTCTAGATGGGTTTGTACATCTTTCAAAGTATTTCTCAAAACCTCCCATGCAACTTTGCTATGATTAACTCACTGGAGATTAGACAGATTACCCATCTCCAGGTTAAATCTCCTCAAGGCAGATTAAGAACCTGGATTAACCTGACTCCCACCATGGCTCTCTAAGTGTTCTCAATGCACAACTTAACCCCATGCTTCTCCTGTATCTCCACAACCAAACAAACCAAACAAAAACAAAACAAAAAAACATTCAAAGGCAAAAAGCTGGGGCAGAGAACCATGAGGGTCTTTGGAACTTAGGTAGTTATTTATGCATACCCTGATTGCCATGAAGGTGCCAAGAAAGATGCTAGTAATTAGACAAGCTTCTAAGGTAGCTACATATCCAGTGCAAGCAAAGATCAAACAGCAGAGCCACCAGAATACTACTTAAAACCACAGGATGCCCATGATCATCTCATGGATGGATAGAAGTAGGTATAGTTCAGGGGGCAGGCAGTCTTTACAATCACCACCAGCTGGAGAAAAATAAGTAACTGTGTTGAATGAGAACAGAAATACCAGAAAATCCAGGCTGGACACTTTGAGTTTTCCAACTCAGTCTAAAAAGATCATTTCTGTAACTGAGCCAACATTCATAACTAATTAAGAAAGTGGAAGCTCAGCACTTAAAATTATTTTCATTTTGTAAGTCAGCAGGGAGAAAAATTGGGAAACCTCAGGATAACCCTGATTTCCAAGAGCCGATTTCAAATTTTAAGGTCATACATTACATTTAATAAAAGTAGTGTTTCCAGAGAGCTGAAATAAACGTGCCCTGACTGTGTGGTCTATGCCTCACGTGTTTTGTGGCTGGTTATTCAGCAGGCATTGTGTTGGACTGTGTAGATATTGCTGCAGGAAGTTAAAAGAACCCTCCTATGCAAAAGGGCAGAGACTGCATAAGTCAATGTATAGCCAGTCTGGGTCACCTTACAGGTAGAAGAGAAAGCCAAGTGAAGATGAGAAGGCCAGATATTACATTGACTAGAATACAGAAGCTAGTCCTTGACGTCATCTTAACCTGTAGAGTTTGTAAAAGCATCCCCACTATACAGACAGGGAAAAAAAAGGGTTACAGAGGATAAAAAGACCACATTGCTAGGAAGCCATGTGTCTGAGATCTAGGTCATGTGACTTCAGAATCCTATCCCTCTACTGAACAAACACTTTAGGCCATGTGAAATGAGTCCACCCAAAAGAATACTCTCAGAAAACAACCATCAGTTACACAAAGATGTCTGTTGTTGTTGAGTACTACAGTCAAATTTTGTGTGTGTGTGTGTGTGTGTGTGTGTGTGTGTGTGTGTGTGTGGCTTAGGTAAGAAGAGGTGGGGACAAGAACAAACGTGATACTAAGAATGCACATGCTCACATATATGTAAGCGTTGCCTTGGTCAGATGAACTTCCTTGTGCAGCGTGGTGCCTGTTCCAAACATAAGGACTTCATTTCCAGCACTAGGCATCTCCTGAACTGTACTGTTTACTTATTCCCGTCATGATAAAAGCAACACATTTTAGCAATATTGGCAGTAAGTCTACGAATCAAAATGATTCCACACCGACCATCATGGAGAGGCCCTCCTTTGCATATTTCTTCTAACAAGATGATCCATAAATTGAAAACTCAACAGAAAAATTAAATCTTCAGTCTCCTCACCCCAAAAAACTGAATCAGTATCTTAATACACTGGAGACATGCACTAAGTTAGAAATTTCTCAGATTACCTGGGGGAGGGTGCATATAAAAGGAATACCTTTTATCCCAGCTCTCAGGAGGCAGAGGCAGACAGATCCCTGAGCTGGAGGCTACCATGGTCTATAGAATGAGTCCCAGGATAACTTGGGCTACACAGAGAAACCTTGTGTTCAAAAGCAAAACAAAAAGAACAACAACAATAATAATTATCCAATTAAACTGAAAAAGGATTTGGTATTCAGTAAATTCCTGTGTGGCCACAGATTTGTTTTTTCATTTATTTTCTTAAATGCATTCTCTCTCTCTCTCTCTCTCTCTCTCTCTCTCTCTCTCTCTCTCTCTCTCTCTCTCTCTCTCTCTCAGTTTTCTCAGACTCTTTCCAGTTTGATGTCCTCGCTACTTTTGGAAAATATTCATTCATTCACTAACTCACTTATTCATTCACTCACTCACTCATTCATTCACTCACTCACTCATTCATTCATTCATTCATTCATTCATTCATTCATTCATTCATTTATCTATTCGCCCAATGTTCATTTAGCGAACATTTACTAGAATCAGGCTTCATTTAAGATTGAGGGAAAGAAGGAGAAAACAAACTGCTTCCCAGGGTGATTTCATTCTAATGAAAGACACAGCTTTCCCCAGCTTAGCCTGGCACAGTGGTAAGTTGTGACAGTCACAGGCTTACGTGGCTTACAATAGATTCTATTTTGTGTAGCTGACACTTTTTTTTCCCATTTTTTATTAATGAGCCTGTCAGGAAATACTGTTTGTTGTATATGCTTGTTTGAGCATTTGAGAATTCCTTTCACTTAGGAGCCAGCTAGGAAAATGTTTTCTTCTGATAATGTTTTGTTTTGACTAGTGATAGAAGAAGAATGCAAAGATTCAGTTCCAGACAGGATCATGGCTCGACAAAAGGCTTTCGGTGGAACTGGACGATTATAGACAGAGCAAAGTAATCCATCTGTTTCCTCTCCCAGTAACCATCAAACAAAATACTCACCAAAACAGACTTGGCTACAGTAGCAGTATGATGACAATGTAATTATTTCAAAGCCTGATTGTTACACGTGTGTCTGTGTCTGCATTCTTAAATATAAAAATGTAACCTGTTCAGTCCATTGTTGCTTGTATGGATATGCTTTCAGGGTTGACCCTGAATAAAGATCAAGGCAGGGTCCATGGGATGGTTTGGAGGGGAAAACAGAAAAGAGGAAGTGCTGTGGTTCTATTATGATATAAACAAACTAAAAACATTATTTCTTAAAAAAGGATAAAATGCTGGTTGTGGTGGCTTGATTTAAACAAAATAAGGCATCATTACATTTTGTTATTTCTTTGGTGAATTAAAGACTTAGAGCAAGGTCCTGCCCATATAATCTTTTGGAGTCCAGTTGGTCCTATTTCTTGACTTGTTAAGGAAACAAACTAATTTCTCAAAAATTCTGAACTAAGTATGGTGGTCTCCTATCTGTAACTCTCAGAATGTCAGAGGCTGAGGTAGGAGGACTGTTTTCAAAGACAAGGCTATCTTCCTCACAAACTAAAGAAAAGTTTTTGTTTGTTTGTTTGTTTATTAGAAAGAAAGGTTTTTGTGGTGCCAATTTAATCAGGTATAGAATGACTATTGGATTGCTATAGGGTCTTTGACTAACATTCCCAGAGCTTTGCTTAGGGTGCAAGCTGTCCCGTTAGTCAGCAAAGACATCCTTTTTATATACCTTGTTTATGTCTATGATAAACATCACAAGTATTTCATTAGCACAAAGCCTGTGATACAGAAATATATCATAGAAGTCAGGTTTAGGTCACTAATAACAACTGCTTACAACTATTTCTACTATAGCTTATCTCCCAACAATTCTACCCTGAGTAACAAAGAAAGGCCCACTACAGTCTGTAGGTTCATGTAGTTACAGGAAAGCAGATACATTATTTATAAGGATGCAGAGGCTAGAAAGTTCAGCTCTGCAGCTTACCCTAGCAGTAGTAGGCTCAAAGCTATTGTCAGTAGGAATCTTGCCAGTGCATTAGAAGATGAGATAGACGGGAGTTCTGCCAAATAAAATAGCTAAGTAATAACAAACCTTAAAAAGGAAGAGCCTTGGGGTTGGAGAAAGGCCTGAGATCACTGCCGAGACAGCTGGGGAGATCACCAAACTTTGCAGTCAATGCACAAAGAGCTGCAATCCCAATTAATTCTCCATGCCTTATCCTCTGTGAGTGCTTGTTCTTAATTATAGTCAGACATTCTTTTCTAAAACGGAAGACTGTATCTGTAGACAACCTGGGAACTATAACTGACATTAAAGCATACATGATGCCCAAAGTCAGGCATTGTGAATTTTGACTGTATATGGACCACTATGTTTAAAGATATACATTACATTTTTAGAGATAAAAAAACAACAACAAAAACTGTTTCCTGTTTGAGGTCCAAGAAAAAAAAAACCCAGCTACAGTCAGCCACAGTTTCTTATTCTTCACCTGTTCAAACTGATACATTGTTATAGACAGATACCTGTCAAGGCTTTAAGTAGATTTTGAGAGAGAGTCATTCAGATTTCATTCCCAGTTTAATCACTGTCAGTCACTTGGCATTTATCCCACAACGAAACAAAATGTTTCATGCTTTAACTGTTAACATAACATCACCCCAGGATAAGGTTCTACCTTGCTTGGGGAAATAAGGGACCACAACATAAAACTAATACAATACGTCCATCTAAACGCATGCAAAAATGAAACTTACTATGGATACTTTCCTTTTTTTGTAATAATTTAAAAAAGGATGCCACATGCTTATGTGAAAGGATTAGAGCTCACAGGGCCTCAACCCTAAAGTAAGGACTACAGGAATTCTTAAAGCAAATAATCCCCTGTCAGCCTTCAAAATGAAACAAAGTTATAATTACATTCTTTTTCCTCCAAAGCAAAATGTCATAACTGAGGCTATACATTCTCTTCCAGGTGTATTCTTTCTTCCAAAAGACCAGCGCACTTGAGATGCAGCAAAGGCATTTTACCTATGAAAACATGCTCATCAATTATCCTTCATCCAATTCTGAACAAGCAAGAGAAGCATTTATGACAATAAATGCATTTGTACATTCTTATACCTCACTTCAGAACTCTGATTTAACAGAGCTAATTTGGTCCAAGTCATCTATCTCATGGAGGGGATGGGTGGGCCATTTTTAAAAGTAGTTGCAGTGCTACATGGCCTTTGGATTTACAGTAGGAGCTATCCAAGTGTTTCCCATTCACCATCTACCTTTCCTTTCTGCAGATAAAAACCATGCAGAAAAGCTAGTACTGCTCGTTTGTAATATATCCTTGACAAATATTGAATTGTTAAGACAGTTATCTCATCATTTGAATAGTGGGACTAGTCATATCTATCAGCAAATTAAGATACTAGACACATAATAAAAGATGTCTTTGCTGGTTTATTGCTGCATGGTAGAGTCAGATTGTGGCAAGTCCCTCACTTCAACCAAGTTCACGCTTCAGCACCACAAAGAGGGACAGCGACCAGCTAACTCTTGCCCAAATTACTGGGAGCCCTACAAGGGAAAACAGACTCTTAAAACATCACTATAAAAACAAATATATAGCCTCAAAACCCTCAAATTACCAGATATAAAAATTAGAAATAATACAAAATATGGGTATACAGAATAATAGAATACCAAAAGTCATAGCCAATGTTCTTCAAAGATGCTATTTGATGCTATCTGTTGACACACACAGGTATTGGGTTTCATTTTAATTTTTCTACTAAATATGATATTTTCCAATCTTAGACATTTGTACCTAAGTTTTAATTATTTCAAAGACTCTGGTAAGCCTCTTTTATGCCCTTGAATCCTCAGATCCCTCACAGAACTTATCATGTTTGCACACGTGGTAACATGCACACATAAGGGAATTCTTCCTCCCTTATGTGGACTCATCCTAAGACAGATCCAGGAAAACATTGTGTGGTTCATATTTTACAGCTAAATTTCAGAAAGTTCAAACAAAGACTCATTGATGCTTTTGAGCTGTGGGGAAAGTTAGCTTCAGAAGCTGCCGTGGAGACAGTACAGGGAAAGAATCTATTCAGAACAAGTAAGGGAGATATACAAATGTCACAAAAACTCTATTATGATTGCACAAGTTTTATTTAACAAAATAAGATTCTTCTTCTTACTTTCTTCATCTTACACTTAAATCATAAACATATTCTACCTGACAAAGGGGGACTGCTCATGGTACATTTCAACATAGTAGGATACAATAATTTTTCCAGCTTCATTTTGGAGAAGAATGCTAGCAATTTCTGGCTTTGTGGACTATGAATTTTAAACAGATGTTAAGATAAACATCTGTTCTTAAAGCTACATAGTTTTTAATGAATATAGATTTTTTGTAGACAGACTAAATAGCTAGATCTGTTTGAATGCATGATAATATTTATGTTGAACATTAGAGAATAAGATCTTAAATATTCCATCTTACAGGGTCATTTTCTTAATATATATTACTTCTCATATAAGGAATTTGTAGGGCTTGAAAGCTGATCAAATGGCACACAGGCTTCTCATTAGTTAGTTATGTTCTCAATAATGGGAGGACCATCAAAACGTCAACTTCTGGCTTCAACTTGTCATAATCTAAATTTAACAAGTGGTTCCCCTCCTCTATTTAATTTACCATATTGCATCATAAAATCTCCTACTTCACTTTTGCTTGAATCAGTTTGATAATCACTAGGAGTTTTTTTTTTTTTTTTTCAGTGAAATCGTAACGTTTAATGAAAACAAAACTAAGAAATGATAACTTTCCATTCATTTCCACACAGCTTAAGTATAAACATTTTCTTAGCTATGTCTCTGTTAGCCACCTACACATTTGCTGTGACTTTTGCACAATTCATCAACAATTCTACTATAGTGATTATGTTCCATTAAAAGCTTTTAGCAAAATTTCTAAGTTCTCAAACTGCTTTCCAGTCCCCAGGTCCTGTGTTTTATTTCTATCACCTCTGATTAGTATTTCACATTTAGTAGTAAATTGTGGGATATCGTCATAAAAGTGTAAATTTCTGGGTTCTGATTTCTTAGTAAGACAGTCATTTCGCTGAGCTGAGCTTTCTATACAGTATAATAATCTACTCTTTTTAAAGATGACGGATATCACTATTCAATATTTCCCTTCAAATGACTTTTCCTCAACAGTCTTTTTCTAAATCCCTGACTTAATAATACTCCAGCTTTACATAGATTATGTCATGATTGGCTGTTATTACATAAGACCAGCACCATTAAGCACAACCTGCCTTTGCAATTCACTGCAGACTTCTTCATCTTCGGACTATGCTCTTCTTCACTTTCCCAGTCAGTACTGAAGAAACCCAGGGGGTGTGAGCGCCTATCTGATGAGCAAATACAACCTAAATAAATCCTTCCTACAGATGAGCGAGTTAGAGAGCCAAAACTATGTGAAAACATCTTGGGGCCATAACCCGTATGAGCCTGTGTAATTGGTTTCTAAGACACTACTGACCTCTCTAGACTGAGAGATAAAATGAAAAGTGCTGTTCCAGCAAGCCCTCTTCATGATTAGTGGAAATGTGAACACACAGCACCTTTGTTAAAGAACAAAATGAATAACCAAGTACCTCCCATGCAGGATTCAGTATGCAAGCAGGAATGTGAGTGGGAAATGCTGGCTGAAGTTCTCAGGCATCATTCCCCTTACTGGTGTCCCGACCCTGATAAAGTCACAGTATTATCTCAGACTTCGACCACACGTGTTATAAAATGCCAACCACAGTACGCCAGCCAATCATGATCCTCTTTCTCTTTCAGTTGAAACAACTTTTTTCAATACACAATTACTCTGGTGAAAGAAAATGGCCAATTCTGCGAAACTTCTTTTAACACCGATTTTTCTTTTAAGTTCTGCCTGGCCTCACCCACGTGTGTCATATATGAGAGTCTTAATTCCCAAAAAAGTTGGGAGCAGAAGTTCTGAAAGTCTGCCAGAATCAGTGCAAAGTGGCAGTCTGAAGGGAGGGAACAGCAAGCTTGAGCAGTGAATAGTTCAACACACATAGAGGCATCTGCCCTTGTGCTCTATCTCCCAGTAACTGACTACAAGGAACAATACAACTATGCACCCTGAAAGGCTGAAGGACCTTAAAGGTTTTCAATAAACAGAAATAATAAATGTTTGAGTAGATCTTTGAGCCTGACAAATATTCAATCATATATCCACGGGTTCAAAATAACTTTAATTTTAAAAAGAAAAATGAAATTGATTAAACTTCTTTTAAAGATTCAGGATCTAATAGTCTACATTTTAGTCTCTAAGTAATAACACATTACAAGGTCTAGAGAGATAGTCCCATGGTTAAAAGCACTGGCTGCTCTTGCAGAGGACCTGGGTTCAGTTCCCAGCACCCAAATGGTGGCATACAGCTCTGATTCTAGTTTCCAGGGATCCAGCACTATCTTCTGGCCTCTGAAGGTACTGCTCATTTATGGTACATAAACATACAGGCAAAAACACTCCTACAGATAAGGTAAAAATTAATCTTTAATAAAAGAACACTTTACAAAATCCCATTTTTCCCATGCATTTTAATTTGAAAATTCTCACTCATTTTTATATTTAGAAATAACCAGTTCATCTAAAGTGACCAGTTTCCTGAATTAAAAATGCATATTCTTCAGAATTACTATAATGAGTGTAAAGGAAAAGAAAACAACCCTGTAAACATGAGGCTGTAGGGGCTGGAGAGATGATTCAGGGGTTTAGAGCACTGGCTACTCTTCTAGAGGACTTGGGCTCCATTCTCAGCATCCACAGGACAGCTCATAACTGTCTAAAACTCCAGTTCCAGAGGGTCTATCAACCTTGTCTGGCTTGATTGGCTGCCAGACACATACATGGTGGGTGCATTGGCATACATACAGACAACACAGACACACACACACACACACACACACACACACACACACACACAGAAAGAGAGAGAGAGAGAGAGAGAGAGAGAGAGAGAGAGAGAGAGAGAGAAAGTGAGAGAGAGAAAGAGTGAGAGCAAGAGAGAGAGGAATAAATATATCATTAAAAATAAGAATACAATTAAATTTCAAATTCATTACTTCCCTCTGAATGACCACTCTGCTATGGCTGTGTGTGCCCAATTGAACAGTGTTCAGGAAATCATTCATTTTAATTTCCCTTTAAAATTTTACATCTGCTCCTGGCCGTGGATGCCTGTGCTTTCCTGACTAGTGTACTTTCTCCCTCTCTTTTTACATCTCTTAATGAAGCTCTACTGAAGATGTCCCCTGGGAAGATTGCCCCTGTTCTCCTTTCACTGGACGAACTCAAGAGTGGATCTGTGGCCCCGCCCTTTTTGGTGGCAGTCCTCCATTTCCCAAAACAGGATATTTCAGCAGTGAGCATAATATGATCAGAACCAATCAGATGCGTTCCCGAAATGCTCTGCATAGACAAGGAGCAGGCTCTCACTCCATCTCCAGACTGAGAACCACAGGAACATGTGTGTACACTGTTAGAGCTAGGACAAGCTGTCTTCCTGTCAAGCACATGAAGTCCTGGAGAATGAAACAAACATTGGTAGAAAAGTGAAGAACAAAGATGGAGGACCAACTGACTGCCTCAGTGTATTGTTCATATTTATGGTCCTTGGAGCAGCATTTCTGCCACTTATTACTGGGCAATCTCTGCTCCAAATCTTCATCCATATTTCTAATTTTGCTGGTCTGATTAGCCCTATTTTTCTCCCAGTCTTTCTTTACTTTTTGTTTAGCTTTTAAAGAAATGTCTTTCCTATATTCTGCTTCTCAGATTTCTCTGATCACAGGAAAGCCACCACTAATGGTAACGCCAGCCTCCATAGGTGTCACAACCTTGCCAGTTCTTTACCTATGGGTGCCAACTTGGTAGACATCTCTGTCTCCATCCTTGTCTTCATTTAACCTTTCAGACAGTTTTTTAATGCTTACATTAACAGGTATTTCAGTGTTCTACATCTAAAGATTAAAACCCCCCACAGTTTTAACACTTGTTATGAAAACAAAACAGTATAATAGTAATTGTTTGTTGGCTGGCAAGGGTAAGGGTAGTTGAGTGAGAAGTTAATGGAGGAGCTGAGGAAAGAGTTAAGGGAGGAGTTAAGGAAAAGTTGAGGGAGGAGTTGAGGAAGGAGTTGAGGGAGGAGTTAAGGGAGGAGTTGAGGGAGGAGTTGAGGGAGGAGTTGAGAGAGAAGTTGAGGGAGGAGTTGAGGAAGAAGTTGAGGAAGAAGTTGAGGAAGGAGTTGAGAGAGGAGTTGAGGGAGGAGTTGAGGAAGAAGTTGAGGGAGGAGTTGAGGAAGAAGTTGAAGGAGGAGTTGAGGAAGGAGTTGAGAGAGGAGTTGAGGGAGGAGTTGAGGAAGAAGTTGAGGGAGGAGTTGAGGAAGGAGTTGAGGGAGGGGTTGAGGGAGGAGTTGAGGAAGGAGTTAAGGAAGGAGTTGAGGGAGGAGTTAAGGAAGGAGTTGAGGGAGGAGTTGAGGAAGGAGTTAAGGAAGGAGTTGAGGGAGGAGTTGAGGGAGGAGTTGAGGGAGGAGTTGAGAGAGGAGTTGAGGAAGCCTGAAATAATGAGTTCTGTACCATTATGAATGGGTTTTAGTGTTCACAGAATGTAACACAATGTAATAACTAAGAAGAATAACATTGTGAAAACAGACAAAATAAAGTTAATTTCTCCTCCCCAAGTTGATAGTCAGAATTAGAGTTTAGTGAGAAGTTGAAGCATACATTGCAGTAAAAGACTCCCAAAATTAAAAAACAAAACAAAAAAAAAAAAAAACAGGAACATAATTGCTCCATATCTAATATATGGCTACTAGAAATTTAACTATCACACAAATAATTTCATGATTTATGAAAATGTATAATAAATTATCAGCTGGCCTAAAAGAGGCCATGCAACTCACCTAAGGACTGAATTTACCCAAGTAGGAGTCTCATGATCAGGGAGATCAGCTTCCCCTTAACACAGTATCCTCGGGGTGAAGAGCATATTGTGAAATAGATCCACGTTATTACTGACAGCCAAGCCTTGAATGAATGGCTCTACCACTAACTAAAGGCTCTGCTATGCCCTTCATTACTTGGTTGATTGTGAAGAATATACTTTTTCATAAATATTAGCCTTAGGTTATCTAGGACAAATAAATTATTTTCTTGAGTTCTTATAACAATTCTATTCTGATGATTTTTTTTAAAGCAAAGCAAACTGTCTCTCCTCATAGTGTGACAGATCTCATGAATCTTTTTCTTATGAGCCCACGATCTGAGATCAGGAGACTCAGTTTCAATTTCTGCTCTACTTAGTCTTTGAATTTAGACTCATCATAAGTGTTTGAATGGTAACCCTATTCTTGTTTGGAGCAGTGGCTTTCAACCTGTGGGTCACCAACTTCTCTGGGGTCTGATAACACTTCCAGAGGGGTCACATATCAGACATCCTGCATATCAGATATTTATATTACAATTTATAACAGTAGTGAAGTTACAGTTATGAAGTAGCAATAAAAATAATTTTATGGTTGGGGAGGAATCGTCATGTCAACATAACATGGCTATGTTAAGGTGTCACAGCATTGGAAAGAGTGAGAATCACTGGCTTAGAAAATAAAATCAAATCTACAGAGTTCTCTGCATCATTGACCCAATTTATAAAAATGTGCCTTGTAAAAAATGTGTTATACAATAAGATCCATTATACATATGGGTCACACATGTGCGAATGTGCATACACACCTTTTAGGTTAAAAAATTAGTTTTCTACAAGGTTAATTTTTCAATCAAATACAAAAATTTAACACAAAACTCAAGAATCATAGCTCATTGCTAGAAAGTACTAGGAGGAGACAGAATTCTAAACAGAGAGTCAAAAAATTGAACAGAGGTATGTACCAATGTGGATGTGGAACTGGGGGTAGCTACAAGAAAGTCCCAGATGCCAAGAAAGCAAGAAGCTCCCAGGACCCAATGGAGATGAGATTAGCTGAAATGCCCAACCAAGGGGAGGGAGAACCCGTAGAGACCATATCCAGAGGTTAGGCAAGGACCCTGGTTGAGGGATGGGGCCACCCACTCATCTCCAATTTTTTAACCCAGAATTTCTCCTTTCAAAAGGAAATACAGGGACAAAGAGTAGAGCAGAAACAGAAGAAAAGGCCATCCAGAGACTACCCCACCCAGGGATCCATCCCAAATACAGACAACAAACCCAGACACTATTGTGGATGCCAAAAAGTACATGCTGACAGGTCCCTGATATAGCTGTCTCCTGAGAGGCTCTGCCAGAGTCTGACAAATACAGAGGTGGATGCTTGCAGCCAACCATCAGACTGAGTATAGGGAGAAGTTAGAGAAAGGATTGAAGGAACTGAAGGGGTTTGGAACCCGTAAGAACAACAATATCAACCAACCAGACCCCCCCCATATACACACATTTCCCAGGGACTAAACCACCAACCAAAGAGTACACATAAAAGGACCCATGGCTCCAGCTGCAGGTGTAGCAGAGAATGGCCTTTTCTAGCAGCATCAGTGGGAGGAGAGGCCTTTGGTCCTGTGAAGGCTCAGTTCCCCAGTGTAGGGGAATGCCAGAGTGGTAAGGTAGGAGTGGGTGGGTGGGTAGGGGAGCACCTTCATAGAAGCAAGGGGAGAAAGGATGGCATAAGGGGATTGTGAAGGGGAAACCGGAAAAAGGAATAACATTTGAAATGTAAATAAATGAAATATCCGATAAAAAAAAAAGAGAATACAAAAGATTAAGGTTTAGTCAGTTACAAAAAGAATGAACTGACCATGGTGTCCGTGCTTTGTCTGTATAAGTGAAGGGACATATATGTTACAGCTCCTTCACAAGTCACTGCACTGCCCACACCTCAGAAAGAATGAAACAATGCCAGTTGGTCAATTGTCCTTTTGAATTATTTCATTGCTCTATACACCACCATCATTTTTCATTGCTTACAGTGGGCAGAGCTACCATGCCCTTGGAAACACCATGTCTGAAGAAACCTGAGCACAATATGCCCTTAGTCAAAAGGAGCTCTCCAATACAAGAGCTCAGTTTAATACCACCAGAGATCCGGAAATAAAATGCCTTTTTTTCCAGCTGAGAATCACTTAGCAATGATCAGGACAGTATTCTCTACCTTTAAAGCAGCTCTGTTGGTTACAGCTGAAGGTAAAAGATAAGAAACATAACTTGAATGTCCCAAAGGGCCAGCCAGACACGGCCCAGTCCATATCACTGTGCTATTCCCAAGTGCTGAAGCTGTATCTCATTAAGATACAGACAAAAGACATTTTTGCCCTTTGAGCTAGCTCATGTAGGTGCCAAATCTAAGATGGAATTGTTCATTTCTTTCAGAGACTTCAACGGGGACTTCCTGGACATCGTCTTTTAAAATGCAGCTTTTGCTGAGAATACATAATATATCGAATGGCAGGGATTTCCTGGCAAAGGACCTTCATCCTCCCTGTTGAGGCTGAAAAATCATGAACTCATTTGCTTCCCCAACTGGAAGGATAAAATTATTCAAACTCAAAGGACACATCCATCCTTTGCATGCTCACCGTCTTCCACGTGTACAAGCGACCGACCACCCGTGAACACAGCTGTGCAGAGCCCTGTACATCTGTTTTCTCTCATTACGCTGGCGAAATATGTGTTTGAAACATAACAGACACAGAAAGGGAGAAGTCAGGGAACCCACTAAACTCTCACAGTAGCCACAGACTAGTCATCCCTTTCTGGTTTGGTCACCTGCTGTGCTCTGCTGGTCCAACTTTCTGACTGTGCAGACTAAGGCAACTGGACCTTCACTACCACACCCACACTCGGATCCCAGTTGCTTTCCCACCCATTTGCAGAGTCACACTCCTTTATATATGAAAAGCTTTTGCTTTGAGCCAAACAAAGCTTTAGACAGCGTAGTATGCTGTCTGGGTTTGAACCGTGCTGCAAGTATAACTTTTAGTGACGCCTGTAAAGTGGAAGAGGTTTGAGAGAGAGAGCCCTGGGCTGCCGCAGGAGGACTCAGTGACTAGCACACGGTAGACTAGGGCTAACTAAGGCTACTGCTGCTGCCGCCCGCTGCCCTGACATTACTTGAAACACACATTGTATTTAGCACTGTTTACCGAGAGCACAGCAATTAGATTTTTTTTTCCTGACCATTCATGAGCCTTGTCATTATGGCCCTCTCTCGCTTGTGCGTTAGAACGGAACAGATAAAGCTCAAATCACAGCCGCCGTTGTTGTCAGAATCACGCTTTTTATGGCATTTAAGAGAATCATCTGCAAAATGGGGTCAGTGGCAGTTGGCCCTTCTGAGGGGAGTCATTACGGTGGCTCTAAATGATCCATTTACATTCTTGCTGAGTCTGTGAAAGAGGAGGCAAGAGAGCTGCGCTGACTATGGAGCGAGGTTCAAGCTGCCCTTCGAAAATCTGTCACCACAAGAAACAGGGCATATACGGGGCTCTTTCAGTCACCCAAGCATCATTTGTATAAAATAAGTAACTGTAAAAGGCTCAGGCTCCCATTAGAATGATTATGCTAAGAAAGTTAGAATGTGTAAGAAATCTAAATATAGCCAACCTATAATGTATGTTCCCAGTTTCTAAAGAAAAATAGCTTTAAGAAATTACCTTACAAGAGAGATAGTACCTTTACTATTTCACTCATATTTTAAAAATTCTATGAAAAAAATTTAAAAGGGGGGAATTGACAATGAATATGTAAAAGAACAATAAAAACCCTTAAAATCTTCAGTCCAGAATCATTTCTTAATTGTTATGGCCTCAAATTTAGTTTCAGATGTATTTTTCTAGATGACTGGAGGCAGGGATTGTATGAGCAACACCTTAGATGAAGTATTTCTTACCACAAAAGCAAACCAAACCTGAAGCATGTTATATGTAGGTGGTATGAGGCCAGAGTGTGTGGCATGTTGAGAGCACAGAGGGATGGCAGGTAAGGAGCCAGGCAAAGTAAAAAGCTCAGACCCAAAGAAAGCGTACGCTAATGCTGGTGCTCTGATTTCCCATGATGATGCAGACAGCTTTAAACTGCTGCTGATTCTTGCTTCTAACCCACTCCGAGTTAGGAAAGTGAAGGCTTCTCTGGGTCTGGGATCATCAGGGCAGGTGTCTCGAATAGGCAGTATTCAGGGGACAAACAGACTCAGCAATGCAGGTAGGGTTCTGGGTCAATCAAGTATTTATAATTATGAGGGCCAGACTTCTATCTGGGTATGGCGGTACACCTAATCAAAGGAAAGTGGAGGGAGACAGGGATGGACCTCTGAGTTCCCTGGCCAGCCTGGGAAACTTCAGCTACCTATGTGAACATTTCCATAGTCTTTTACTTAAAAAAAATTCTATTTTGAAAATTTAAAACAAATTTGCTAGTGTTGCCTTAAAACAAACCCTATTCTCTCCTTCGCTCCATGAGTTGTTCTCAGTAGGCCTAGAATCCAGCACTTGGTTTATATTTTCGATTATAGAGCTTATTCTCATGAGCTGAGTAAAGGCATTAGCTAATCATTTCAACCATAATGACCTACCAAGAAAAGCATGATGTAGGAGGACACACGGAAACATTCTTTATTACTCCTACTCTGAGAGTTAAAGAAATGAAGTCACATTCCAAGCTTCCTCTCTCTGTAGCACTATCACCAACAGATATATAAACTGGGAGGCTCATTTCAGTTCTCCGAAGACTTGGAAAAACCAAAATTAAACTAGTTCCTCCATTCCAGAAGGGCTCGCATGTGTTTTAGGACATTGTCCACCACTCCACCCATGATGGCATGAAAGGCTCCAGTCCTAAGAGTCTCAATGGTGTCATTCAAAGAAATCATACAGAGAGAATTCATTTTCAGAAAATATGCCATAGGAAAAAGTCTAGCACTTTCTTTGGTGTGCCATTTTTTAAAGCAAAGCTCAGCTCAACATGACTCCTTGGAGTTGCATTATAAAACCCATTCATTTGTCCAAATGATTCCATAAGTAGAACCAAATAACCAATACTGTGAGCATACCAGAAGGAATTGTCATTTGAATATATAACCAGGGGCTTGAGGAAGCCTGTTACCTCTCCTAGAGTTTCATTTCCTGTTGGATATTCTTTGATTTCTGCTATCCAGCCTGTGAAATGCTGCCCTGTGTAGGTAAACCTGTAACTCGGGCATTAGTAGATTTTTGATTCATTTTTGTTTAATTTGGGTGCTGGGGAGGAAGCCTGTGCCAAGGACTCACCCTATAGTGGAGCTAAACTCCCAGGAAATAATGTGTTTTTATACCAAGTAGTTACAGGTTTTGTTCAACTAACCTGGAGGGGAAAGCTTCACTACCAATGAACAGACAGACAGAATGAGGTAAGTTATAAACAGTGCCTTTGGGTTTCTGCCACAGCTGCTAAGTAAGTAAGGCACTGTCACTTTAACATGTTCTATAATTTGGGAGAGTAACACAAACATGCATTTAATGAACAGCTCATCAAAAGAAATGCTTTAAATTAAGAAGAAAGAATAGCTCTTGGTTCTATTGTCAAAATCTAATATGCCCCCCTCGTTTCATATAAAAATTTAATGCTTTCAGCTAATAAGTATCAGGAGCTAGGTTTACTAAACACTGGCAATTTGTAAAGCTCCCTTGATGTCATGCACAACACCAATCCATCTAGCAGAGGAAGAAGCCCACAGACAAAAAGCACACTTCACAATAAACAGGCCAAACTCATCTGGGATCTTGCCTAGGGATAGGCCTTCAAATTTACTCACTAGCTATCAAATTTGAATTAGGAACATGAGTATGTGTGTGTGTGTGTGTGTGTGTGTGTGTGTGTGTGTGTGTGTGTGTGTGTGTATTCATTCTTCACTCTCTGCCACAGCAGACTATAATATAAAATTGAAGAACTTTGAAATAGAAGTCCCAAACAACTTTGTTGGTATGGAATCTTTGGTAGTTGCCAAAGATGTCAAGACAAGCTGGAAAAACAAAACAAAACAAAAAAAAGCAAACCAACCAACCCATAAAACAAACAACAACAAAAACACCCCCACACAAACCTACCCCTAACTAGGCCTCAGATGCTATGAAATTTTTGTTTTAACATTCAAGGGTAATTTCTAGATTATCCAGAAACTAACGTACACATGGCATCATGGTATCCTCTGAAGTATATTTGGCAAGGAGCAGGTATCTTTATCTAGTTAGTCTGAAGCACAGTAGGAAGCCATTTGTACTGCAAACAGAAATCTCCTCCTGTTCCAAGCTCAGCACACCACACCTCCAGAAAGTCCAAGGGTACATGTGAACACGCTCACTGGCAGAAGTTGTTACCTTAAGTTAAACACTCGCAAGTATAAGTATGCGTACTTACATGAAGAAGTATTTGCGCCTTCTGTTGAAACTGATATTCTAATGGGAGACTCTATAAAACATAAAAATGGAGTGAAGCTTTATTGAGTCATGCCACTTAATAATTAGGATGTTGCCAGGCTCTGGAGTTGCTTAGAAAAACTGGGCTAAAAAGCCATGCAAAGAGCCAAACAGAAGCATCCCGAAAACAAACGGATGCACATACTAGGCAAGGACAGCAAAAAGACATCTCTGCCCCTAAAGTGAAGAAACTTCTGAAAAATGTAGAAAAGGAGAGAACCCCTCTGTCAGGACATCCTACAGACCAACTGTGAAATGAGCTTTGGAGAAATATTAATTTTTAGCAAACCCACACTACAGGTAGAAGAAATCATTCTTTCTCTTAGGTATAGGCTTAAAGGTGCAGAGAAAGACCACAGCAGAAGAATGGTCAACTTTCTCATAGTCACTCAACAAGAGGGAGAATATTTTAGGGGAATTTGGGTCAGCATATACATCCTGCCTACGCAGTGCCAAAGTCCACTCAAGTCTCAGTGCAGCAGCCACATGAGGAGCCAACTGAACACGCTGAACAAGCAAAACTAGCTGGGGACATACAAGATTTGCTTAAGTAGCAAGGATGGAGAAGGAGAAAAAAAGAACCTAAGATTTTAGATCTGATGGAACATAAAGAAGACAGGGAGAGAAAAATGAGACTTAGTGATTTTTAACCCCAGGAAAGCAGAGAAAAAAAAAAAAGCACAGTTTTGAAAGAGAGTTGAAAATTGACAAGTACAATAGCACATTCCCATCCCCTCTCAGGAAGTGCTGCAGGCAGTCTAACTTCCCCCACAGAAGCACTATAGATCGTTCAAAGCCCAATTTCCTCACACTGCCTACTGGACTTGATCATGAAGTTCTTACACTGCACAAATGTCCAAATGACAGGCAACAGAACTTAACTTCATTTCTTCTCACTCAAACATCCCTCCTACCCCTTCCCATATTCCTTTTCCTCCTGTCTCACACAACCCTGTTCTCTCAGATGCTGAAGAGTGGTTTCGAAGAAAAGGATACTTACTAAGAGGAAAAGGAAGAGGAGGAGGAAGAGGAGGTTGTGTAGGGTTCTCTGACCTACTATAGCTTTAAAAAGATATGGCATGGTGAAAATGCCAACTCTGCCAAACCAAGAGAAGGGTGGGGGAGGCAGTGCAGAGAGTGCTCAGCTTCAGGTACCCACCCTTCTCCTTTCTGAGATACACAACATAGCATACCTATTGCTTTAATTTCCCTCATCTGTAGAAGGAAAGAAAATAATGAATTGTGGAGAGAGAGAGAGAGAGAGAGAGAGAGAGAGAGAGAGAGAGAGAGAGAGAGAGAGAGAGAGATAGCAAGAGAGAGAGATTGAATGGTTGGAGAGGAAAAGGAAGGAGAATTCTATTTAATTACACTATAATATTAAAATAAATTGAGTTTTCAATCTCAACTGTCCCCAAACTTACTACCAAACAAAGACACTTTAAAATTTTTCCAAGGTACTATTAACCATAAAAATTATAAAAATAAAGTTAACTGTACTCCTTACCCCTCATCAAGAAAATTTCTCATTGTTATAGATGGAGACCATTACAGAAAAGCGCAAAGGATCAAAATGCAGAGTTGAGACAGTCCTGATGGAAACATCTACAAAATACTCCCACATCTAAGACTCAGGGAACATTGGAAATCAGGGGCTGAAAGGACGATAACAGCCAGAAGCTCAGAGAGAACGTGGTAGTGCTGTCTACCCCAGCAATGTCTGGGGCTAGACCCACGAAGTCTCAGCATCATGACTGCCTGGACATGAGATGAACAAGGACAGCAGCAGACATGTCAAAGTGGATGGGGAAAGCCCACAAGACCTCAACCCCACATAAGGAACTACAGGCAACTAAGGAACACCCAGAGTGGGAGAAACAGTCTTCTGAGGTGAGAAGCACACTAACTGGTTATCTAATAGAAATGGTCGGTCCCAAAAACGTACATACAAATAACATTACATGGATTGAACAGGTTATATTTAGGAATTATACACATATATGCATCATATACATATAGGTATATAACAATAATTAATACAAAACAGGGCATGCATTTGAAAGAGAGCAAGGAGGGGTATATTAGAGGGATTAAGGGAGGGGAAAAAGAGAGAAATGGTATATTTCTAATGACAAAAATAAAAGAAAAAGATTAAATAGCTGGGCATGGTGGCACATGGCCATAACCTAGGTCTAGGGAGACAGAAAAAGAAGGTTCCCAAGAGAGATGCTAAACTGAGCTACATATGCAAAGTTCTGTCTTAAAACCAGCTAAGGGAATGGGAGCATGGCAGGGTAAAGGGATAATATCTCAAATGTAAATACAGAGTATCTAATAAAAAATAGAAGAAAGAGAAAAAAAAAACCAGCTAAAAAACACAGCTGACTAAGTCACTGCACAACTAGAAAATAAATCAGTGAACTATATATACAGATTTTCAGAGCTGGGAGATATTAGCTCTTGTCTTCCCAGATAGCAACTACCACCAGTTAATGTTACAGACACAATGAAAAGAAACAGGACATTACAATAACAGTTTTGAAAAGTCAAGCTTTGGGTTTTTGTTGCTGTTATTTTAAAATTAGTGAAGCAGAACTTGCCGATAGCATCTCAAAGGTCAGACATAAGATGCTGGGTCCACTGTCTAGGCAGAGTCTCATTCCGATGGGTTGCCCAAGCAACCAAGAGAAGCACCTCAAAAGATAGAAAAATCTCATCTTGCCGCCCAGATTTCCCTTTAACCTGTCTAATATCACCAAGTAGCCCATAGATATGATCGCTTTCTCTCCTATTGGTATCTCGAGCCATCATTCAGGCCTGCAGCAAAGAACCATCCAGCCTTAAGCAAAATTCAAAGGAGAAGAAGGAAGCTGGGAAAAATACTGGAGTCAGGAGCAGCTGAAATTTGGATGCAAGGGGGGTATGGTTAGTGTGAAGAGCAGCCAGCAGTCAAGCCTCTGTGTTAGTCAAATTGCCAGGATGTTTTCCTTACCTGAGGACACATAGGCTCTTTCAGTTGAGGCTGGCATGCCAGTGGTGAGCTCTGCAAAAAACAAAAGGGGACAGGCGATTATGGGGTAGAGCAGGAGGCTAGGAGCTGGGTCCATCGCCTATGATCCAACTGCAAATGAGAGTGAGGAAGGACTAGCAGGGCCTGAAGACTTCCAAATAAATAGTTCTCCTTTTGTGGAGGAAGAGCATGAGATGAACTATGCTAAGTGATTACGAGGAACCGTTTGCTCCCTCTGGGGAGAATGAGGAAGTAAGGAACACTTGAGAGACAGATAGTGGGTTTCTTGGAAAGGAAAAAGAAACGGGGAATCAAGAGCGTCAAAGCCATCGTCACATCGTCAACCAAGGTGGAGTTTCTAATGCTGAAGAGTTTTGAAGAATACTGTTGTGTTCAAAAATGAAAGCATCTGGTGGATTTTTTTTTGGGGGGGGGTAGGAACTGGCAAACAACATTGAGCTCCAGCATGGGATTCTTCAAATTGTCAGAGTTAAACAAGATGGGCCCATTAGTATCTGATACATGTTGGCTGCTCTGGACAGGGTGTAAGTGAGCAGCTAGGCTCGCAGATGGAATGAGGGACAAGCTGAGTAGAGAATGGCATTACCCTGAGAATTAGGAGACTTATTTAAGAATCTAAAGTTGCTTTCTTAATGCTTTAAGAATGTACTAAAGGCATGGAGGTTTACACTGTCTAAATAGCTCAGTATATGGTCCTAAGATTAGTTTTGGTTTGTTAGATTTAATTTTTTTTTTTTTTTTTTTTTTTTTAGTGAAAGACAGTGTTTGATACTGGCATAGTGCACAGGAATAAAGATGGACTCATTCAGCCTTGACTGTCTATCGAACAAACAGTGTGCATCCTCATCTGCTCTAAGACAAAAAGAAGCTGAGTTCATGTGATGCCAGGTACCATATAAAAGACACTACATCCAAACTGAAAATCGCGAGGAGGTCATATATGCTGCCATTTTACATCTACATCAGTCCATGGTTCACCATACAGTGGGATATGCTCATTACCACCATGATGGGACTAGCCTAGGAGGAAAAAAGATTGAAGTGATAATATTCCTCCAACTTCTAAAGCTTCTCTAGGGACAACAGAGTTTGAAAAACTAGGAGGAAAGAAAAAATAGTGTGAGATTCCGGAAGGATGATCAAGTATCATGGTGTACTGGCTGGTTGTGTGTCAACTTGACACTAGCTGGTGTTACCACAGAGAAAGGAGCCTCAGTTGAGGAAATGCCTCCATGAGGATCCAACTGTAAGGCATTTTCTCAACTAGTGATCAAGCCAGGCAGGCCTAGCCCATTGTGGGTGGTGCCATCCCTGGGCTGGAAGACCTGGGTTCTAAAGGAAGGAAGGTTGACCAAGCCAGGGGAAGCAAGCCAGTAAGTAACATCCCTCCATGGCCTCGGTATCAGCTCCTGCTTCCTGACCTGCTTGTGTTCCAGTCCTGACTTCCTTTGGTGATGAACAGCAATGTGGAAATATAACTAAATAAACCCTTTCCTCTCCAACTTGCTTCTTGGTCATGATGTATTATGCAGAAATAGAAACCCTGACTAAGACACATGGGTTCAACTATCAATGACCAGAAATGGGTCTTTGCTAAGCACAGATGTTAACCTCCTAGTGTAAATTAAGGCTGGATGATCAATTTTTCTTTGTCAAGGGTTCTAAGGACAACTATTAGCAGAGTACGGCTGTTTTTGTGACATCTATGTTTCCTACACCAGTGTTTAGACCCACTAGAAATGGCACAAAGCAAAAAAGATTTGTATATGAGGGTGTAGGACTTCTCTGAAAGCTTCTCATGTAGGGGAAGTAGAGAGGATGTTCTCAGCTGGACCAAGTGCTGACAACTGTTTCTGAATCAGCAACAAGTAGCTTTATTGATATGGGCTGTAGAAGATAAAATAAAATTGTTCTTCTTTGGAAACATGTAATCTTAGAGAAACTTTTTTTTTAATCCAAGATTCACAATAGTTATTCTTCCATAGACACCCTTGGAAGGAACACAGTGCAGTCAACAACTATGCCCACACTGAGAGATGCCTCCTCACTGTGCCCTTCAGAATGCATCAATGATTTGACCACTACATTGATACTTTGTACTCACAATGCCTAACAAGGGTTGGGCAAATCCCCAAGTCCAACCCAACATCAAATTTTTCTTCATATTTATTCTTGGCAAACCAAGTCATTGTCTACCGTGACCTTCAAAGAGAAAAAAAAAAAATTGAGTTATTCTGAAAGACTTCAGAATAGAGGACAGGTTAACCAGAGCTTCCTGTTGGGACTGAATGCTGCATTGGACAAACGTTCATAGAAGCCAATAGTTTCAACAGTTATACAGGGAGGCTACTGAAAATAACCCCCTTCCTAAATTAGATATTTATTCTGGAGATCTTTAATGACTGTGGTTTCTGCAGAAATACTTCCTGAATTAATATTGAGGAAATGCAAGCCCAGAGCTTAAAAAATAACTTATCTTTAAAAACCAGTAGATATTTTAAAAGATCTTTGCTATTAAGAAAAGTTAATCTGTATTGATTACAGCTACCCAGAAATCCTTTTCCCTGAGTGCAGGAGTCAAGGATTTAAAAACAAACAGAACTTGTCTGCTTTGGGTGTGATTGGAATTTTACGTCTCAGAGATTTAAAAATCTTACATGTTAACAGTCTCCATCACCAGCAGCTAAGCAGTGTGCTTCAGTAGAATGTAATATGTAAGTTGGCATATTACACTTACAAATGCCCACTCGACGGTGAAAATATCGAGGGGCTTCAGAATCACCCGGAATTGAACACCGTTGACCAACGCACACCCAGAAGACATGAGAACACAAACAACATTGCGGCATTTTTTTTCATGCTTGGATAATTATTCTCATCAATTAAATCCAGCCTCACAATGCAATGGCTGATAAATGTTCTCTGGAAAATGATTTTCTAAGAAATAGGGATACATGACTTGTTTAAGACTTTGTCATGGGCGTAATGAGAACATCAGTATTCACTAAAATACATATGCATGTGCTCACACACATACACACATGATGTTTGTGCGCATTTGACATACATTATGTGAGTCTTTATTTTCCAAGAACATTTAAGTCTCTACTATGCATACAAAAATTATGATTAAAAATGATTTTTAAAGTGTGTGCATTTATTACAATGGTAAAACATGAACCCGTGGATGTCTTTGCATATCTGAATTTGTATTGTCCATAATGTATAAGGAGCTGAGAAGTTTTCAGATTCATAAATTCTATGTATGATCTATCATTTTCTAATCATATTAATGCTTATTAGCTTTTATGAACACCTTACATAACACAACATATGTGGAGAAGGACAAATCAATTATAAACCCTATTTGACGCAGACATAGCCAGTTTGGACTATATAAGAAGTTCTAGGACAGACATGGCTACACAGTGAGACCCTGTCTTAAGATAAATAAATAAATAGGACCTATTTGACATTCTTTTCAGTGTGACTCCATGAGCTGTTCATGAGTAGCATTTTTCCCACAACACTGTTTGGAGAGGAGGAAAGTCACTAACCCTATGACTCCCATGAGCCAAATTTTTAAAACACTAATTGAATGTCTATTCAAACTTTATATTTTGTAAAAAAAAAAAAAAAAATCTCCTTTTTCTGTTTCTCACAATGAAGAGCAATGGCTAAAAGCTCAATTGTTCCCATAACAGCTTGTGTCTCATAAAATGTTTTTCCTCCTGTTTAAAGAGGAAACATAAGAAAAGACACAATTGAGTAGACTCTCCCCTATTACTCTTTGAAAGGAAGGCATTAAAAAGAAGGAAAAAAAGATGGTATGACTTAACTGATGTGCAGACACATTGTGTTTGTAGTTCTTTGTCCCTTTATTCTAATATTTAAGAGTTGTCCAACTGTTTGTTAGCTAGAAATTCATTGTAAAATTAAGATGTATTAGCAAAAGAGCAAGCCAGATAACTAGATAAAAAAGAGCCCAGAGCATATGAGCTGAGAAAAAATGTAAGTGGCCTTCTCTCCTGCCAATATGCATTTCATAATTCACTGCAGGACGATTACAACCTGACATAAATGTTTCTATGAAAATAAACATGGGCACCAGCGGGTTGTATAGGTTTACATATGTCTGCACATGCAAATTCTTTTCTCATTTCCTCAAAGACATGAAATTACATCAGAAAAGGGCAAAAGATAAACAAATTCCTCAAATTTAGCTTAATAAAAGAGTCACTATGCACGTGTTTTTTTCTAAGCGCCTCAATATTTTGGCAATATTGGCCAGTGTCCAAAATTCCACTGGAATAAATATCAAAAAAGGAATTTCTTAAATTTTTATTATTTAAAATAAAATTTTAGATAGATCTACCTAGTCACCTGTGGGTGGGGCCTCATCTCTACCGGCTGAGCAGTAGACAAGACATCTGACCAGAGGTCACTTGTCTGGGTCTCATGGCATCCAACTCCCTTTAAGAAGATTGGATGAGGGTGATGTACTCCTAACATCCCGATGACTTCTGTTGGGATTCCATACTTTCTGATGTCTTAAGTGTTAAGAACCCAGGACTGGGGAATTATCTCACTTGGTGGTCTAGTGTCTGTGTAGCACATAACAGGGTTTTGTTTTTTGTTTTTTTAATCTCCAAAACCACTGCATTAACTATGTGTAGTATCATGACCCACAATTTCAACCTGCCAGAGGTAGAGGAGTAGGAATTACAAATAAACATTATCCTCTATTCTGTAGGACATTCAAAGCTAACTGGGGCTATAGACACTGTCAGGAAAACAAATGAGAAAAAAAATCACAAAAAATACCCTATAAAATATTTTACAGATTTTTTTATTTTTGTTAGGTTAAAAAAAAGAAGAGTTAATATCGTAAATGCCTCTAACTTTCAAAGTATCAGGACTATATATTCAATATATATCAGGACTATATATTGAGCTCTAGACCAGGAACTGATATATGTTGGACAGCTCCTTATGTATGAAACATGAAATAAGTATCATCAAACTTCTATCATCCCAAAGTTAGCAATAATATAAAAGGACCCTATAGATCTTTTACTAGGACTAATACAGTGGTAGATTTTATACTTGTAACAATATACAAGTGACACTGTACTTGCTCATATACATTTTAAACAGCACTCACATTTTAACTATCATAAGCCACAATATACAAAGTAAGGTTCTTGAAAGGGCACCCGAGAGTTCCAAGGTTTAAAGAAGCAATGCTAGACTAGCATCAGCCCCTAGACATGACCCTCAGAGGTCCTGCTACTGAGTTCCAGAAGACACAGCCAGCAGCTTCTGATTTCCTAGGAGACCTGGGGGAAGTTGTTGATTGGCAGGTACTTCCCACCTCCACCTCCAAACCCTACTTGTTTAGCAAATCCTCCCTGGATGGCTCTCAGCTCAGTGATAAGCTTTTGCAAAGTAGGAAATTCATTGCCTCTAAGATGTTCCTAATTTCAGAATTAATACCCTTAAAAGGTCAGTATATCTAACTTTTTATTGCTTTAGTGTAGTTGCTTAAAAATGTATATTGAAACATTAAAACTTGTCAGTACTTGCATATAATTAAAGCAGATGCATTCATTTACTTGTTTGTATACCATATGTATATACATATACACATATATAATAAATACACTTGTACCTGTATATGTATATTTATAAATATAAATAAATGCATATATAAAACATATTCTATAACTATGTAATGCACACATATCATCTATGTCATCACATGCAATGAAGACCTTGACAAAGAACACAAAAGATTCCTTCCCCTGTTTTCTTCTTGCTCATGATAAGACTTCACCCATCAAATTATCACACCTCTCCATCCCTCCTGTCACAGACTAAGAAACAGGGCAGCGGGTGTCTTACCATTTGACTCAACAATGGTGATGTTGGCGGAGGCACTGTCATTTCCTAACTTGCTGATCACTTTGCACATATACTCTCCAGAGTCAGCCAGGGATGCTTTATTAATCCGCAGCTCTGACTTCCTATGAGACAGAGACCAGAGCAGTGTAAGCGAGTGGCAGAAACCCATCCTCAGCGTCAGTGTAACACATACACTTTTCTGGGTTCAGAGTCAAACTCTCCCATCCAGCCCTATGCATACAACATGAAGCTATCACTTGCTATCATGTCAGGTCACACGTATGCTTCAGCCAGACCCAGCATTGCCTCTGACGTCATGTTATCACACAGGTGGATAAAGTTGGTCCTTTCTGGTTACTCTCACTGTTCTCTGCCACCACTTAACTGCCTTGGAGTTCCTTAAAATTAACTGGCAAATTCTCTTTCCTCCCTCCCTCATGTGTATCATCACCCCAAGAACATATATACAAGTAGCATTACATTACCCAGTTAATATATATGTATATGCATGCATATATTCATCCTGTAATAAGTACTGAAAGGGGAGGTTGTGGGTTTGAAGGAGAGTGGGAAGGAGTAAATGGTATTTAGGATTTGGGGAAAGGAAATGTAATAATGAAATTATAATCTCAAATGTGAAAAAAAATAAGGTGTGAGAAGAAGAGAAAGCAACGTTTAAAATGTTTTCCTTTAAGCCTAGTAGATTTAATGAGATATCTATGGGAGATAAGAATGCTCCTCACTCCTCAGTGGAATAACACTCAGAATCATGGTAATTTTCATAAGATAGATTTGTCATCCTAGGGAGCAAGAAGAAACAAGAGGTATCAGTCTTGAAGATCGCCATTGCCAGGCACAAAGTACTATAAAAATTGTTCTTAACCCTGGAATAATGTCCCAGCTACCGTAGTACACTTTTTATAACCCTCTGAACATTAAATCAATATTCACCATTTCTTTAATGTGGGTACATTGTGATATATACTTTTGTCTCTTTTACTGTTGCACATGACCTGTAATTTAAGCTTTCTCTGGGTAACAAAAGCTCAGAGCTAACAGAATTAGCTCAGTGTTTGCAAAGGACTTTATGCAGTAGAAATTGGGGAGCTTCTCACAGTAGCCCAGGCTGGCCTGAAAATTATTAAAGAAAGGATAACTTGAATAACCTCCTGCCTCAGTGTGGTGGTTTGAATAAGTATGGCCCTTATCGGCTCATGTGTTTGAATGCTTGACCCAAAGGGAGTGGCCTTGTTGGAGGAAGTGTATTACTGTGGACTTAGACTTTGAGGTTATATATGCCCAAGTCTGGCCAGTGTGACTCAGTCTCCGGCTACATGCAGATCAAGATGTAGAGCTCTCAAAAACAACATATATCTTAACAAGTAGATAAATACTCCATGCTAATAATAAGAGTCCCTGAAACTATAAAAATGTAATAATATTAGAACACTGCTTCTCAGGTTCTTCTGATACGGGGCCAGGCTTTAGGATATTCTAATACACACTTTCTAATGGATTATCTGCTTCATGTATACTTGGCCTGTGTGTAATAAGTTTGCTTCATGGTAGATGCTTTTCAAGAAGAAAAACAAAAACAAAAAACCTCTAAGCATAAACATTATGATAAGATTTTCAGCCAAAAACACATCAGCATTTTTGACAAACTTTTGATGTCTGATTTGTGAAATAAAAGGCAGTAACAACAAATTGTGATGCAGATTAGAAAATATCCCATCTATGTCAGAGAAAGAATTAATTCCTAAAATAAAAATAAAATAGAAAAAACAGAGACTTTTTATTTTAAGACCCAAGATTCTGGAAATCAATTTGAGCAATATTCCAAGACTGTACAGCAACCAAAAAGCTTCAATCTCCCCAATTTATAAATCTAGGAACAATCTTACCCTGGTACATAAAGACCCCTATCTTGACCCTGCACAATTTAATATTTTAACTATTGAACTAGATTGAACTATAAGAAACATGGTAATTAAATTTCCAGTTGGCATAAACTTTAAAATGATACTTCTAAAATCTAAATTCTCCTAGTAGGCCTGGGCCATGCTTCCTGGAACACAAACCCAAGTAATATAATGCTATGATGGACAGAGGGAGTGTGTGTGTGTGTGTGTGTGTGTGTGTGTGTGTACTATTCTGTGTTCAGCAAAAAATATTTTACTAAACAATGGAAAATAGGTCTCTTTCTATAAGTACTTTTTGGTAGTTTTATGCAAGCCTCAGGGGTGCATTTCGAAGCAAGGCATTAGATGTGGTCACTCAATTACAATTGCAGAGAACATCCCTGAAAATCTAGCATGGAACACCAATGGTCCAAGACCAAGATTCATCTTCATCAAGATGTGTAACAGATACAATCAGATTCAGAAACTGGTGTAGAAATATACAAGAGGCAAGGGTTTCTTTAACATCAGCCTTTTAAAGAGGCTATTTCTTAAAACTGAGAAAGAAATGAAAAATGTGTCTACTCTTGGATTAAATTAATGCTCAAGCAGAATACAAATCAAGCTGGCTAGAAGTCCCAGTACACTGTGAACTGGCTGGGTCACAGCTAGAACACTGAAATATATTTTGGAGTGACAGCCAATAAAAAATACCATTAACTCAGGGACTTTAGAAGAAGGTGACTAGAACTGGAGAGACTCTAGAAATCCTAACAAGAGAAAGGATTCTGTTGAAGAAACAAGTCCCATAAGCAAGCACCTCTGAGTTGCATGGGTAACTATTTAAATACATCACCCACTACTTCCTGGAAAAAGTAACTCAAGAGTGAAAAAGTGTCCTGTGAAAACTTAGCTTTATAGAGAAAAAGGGGGATATGCAAGGTGGTCTTACAAGAGGGAAGCTAGGTGATCCAGAACCAGGTAAGAAGTCTTGGAAAGAGTTAGGTTTGCTCATAGGGAGAATCAAGACTGGAGAGCCATTTGCCAAACAAATTCTTACAAGGTCTCCATTGCCAAACAAACTCTTACAAGGTAGCTTGTGTGTGTGTGTGTGTGTGTGTGTGTGTGTGTGTGTGTGTGTGTGTGTGTGTGTCTTGAATTCTGATTCAGATGTTAACCTGCTTTTTGTGAGAAGGACACAGTAGGAGAACGGGAACTTCTTAGACAATAGAGCCAGACACCATACTGAATGTGGACATAAACCACACAAAATGATTACTCCATATAAAGGAAACTGGGATTCCTTATATAGCATTCCAATGGCTTGCCAAAGTGCTTCAGTGTTTAGGAAAGGAACTGTATATAAACTTTTCTGATATAAGACTCTTCATCTAAAATATGGCCAGTCTAAACAATGGAACATCCATCTATACATCCATTCATCCACCCAATCATCTACCCATCCATCATCCACCCATCCATCATCTACCCATCCATCCATCCATCCATCCATCCATCCATCCATCTATCCATTCATCTATCCATCCATCCATCTCTGTGTGTGTGAAAGAAAACCCTTCCCACTGCTCATGTGTGAAAGCCAGAGGACAACCTGTGGTAGTTGGTTCTCCCCTTCTGCCTTTATATGGGTTCTTGGGGTTGATCACAGGTCAGCAGGCTAGGTGGCAAGTGCCTATTTGCCTGCTGAGCCATCTTACCAGCCCTGAAGCAGATTATTTGTAAAATCTTCAAAAGGGTTTTAAATAAGCAAATCCCCTTCCAAACCAAATTAAAATATGACCTGAAGTGAAAAGCTGAAACAAAATGAGGGTTATATAAACACGTATGAAACAGACAAGAAATAGAAGTTTGCCTTTCATAAGGCTAATCCAAAACAGATATTTCTGTGAGGCCAATTGGATGTGCCAAAAACCTTCAACTACTTTTCTTGATCCAAATCACCCACCAGGCACAGACAACAAGAACAGAAGGATAAATAGGTATACAACACAGAGTGGTTTCCATTTCTTTCGATTGGTCCCACACGTGGCTTACCAATTAAAACAAACAAAGGCTTAAATGTAAATTTAAACTCACAGGGAGAACATGTAGGCAAGTTGTTTTTGAAGAGGAGGCAGGGTTCAAGGGGGAGATGAGTTTACACAATGAACGAAACTATATATGGCTGTGAAATCTTTTCATAACACCAAGGGATTAAAGGGAAATTTTGGCTGCCATGAACAATCTAGATAATAAAGGCAAAAGGGGGCCTAGACTGAGAACTGGAGGAGTCAACATTTGATAGAAATGGACTCCCAGGGAAACCCTACACCTCAAATAAAAATTCCCTTCTGCATAGCTGTTCACAGCAGAAGATTAAGTCATGTGACCAGCTAACCACTGAAACATATTCTTCGTTGTAGGGTCTAGGTAGCAAGTATTACATATATTTGAACACGAAAAATAAGAAGAGGTTTTATCGATAGCTTTACCTAATGCCAGCCTCTGTATTCTGACTTCGTATAATAATCACACATAGCTATGAAACAACATGAACATTAGGGACTGACCTATTTAAAGTCTGGGTTTATTTATTAACATTAAGACCTACAGAAAGAAACTGACATAATTTCATTGTCAAGGGTGACTGTGTTTTAAACAATGTAATAATAATAATTCCCATTCTGCTTTATAGGATAAATACACTACAGCATTTTGCTAATGTTAAATTTAGATTTTTTGTTAGCTACTCCAAAACCTGACAACACTATTTTTAAAGAGTTTCAGAAACGACAAGACGTTTGATTACGAAAAACAATAAGCTGATCTCCTAAGCAGCCGCCTACTCTACACAAAGCAAGTCGTATTTTTAGCTTAAATATATGAACTCGTGTGTGTGTGTGTGTGTGTGTGTGTGTGTGTGCATGCCAAGAATAATTTACAATCACATGGCTTGAATAAATCTCTCCCCATTTACTTCTTTGCAGCAAGGCTGGAATTAAAGTGAGTAATTTCTGAACATTGGCCTTTCTGATGTGGCGGGAATTATATTAGTATGTAGACAGTGCTCAGAGCTGTCTGGACCTATGCAGCCAATATGAGCATACCTTCCTGAATGCTAATGGTACTTTCCATGTGACTGAAGCCAGGCAACCGATTAAGCTTTTAAGTGCACACGTGCCATGTTCAGAAACACTGTGTTCATCGTCTCACATTTTCGGTAGGTTTTTTTTTTTTTCATCTTATTTACTCAGTTTTATTTGCTTCTTTCCACATAGGAGATGAAGTATGATATGTTCTCCAAAAAATTTCTGTTCCCCATTCACCCCAAACCAACCTAATCCCTGACTCACTCCAACAGTGTATTTCAGCACACAATCTGAAATCCCCATGTCTTATTAGGATGAAATTAGATCATCCCTATTCAAATTCAGGACAGCCTATAGACAAAGATGAGGCCATCTACCTTTTTTATTTGGCTATGTTGCTGGCATAAAGCCCTTCACAAACTCTTAAACATCTCCACGATTGTTGGACCAGCTCACAGCTGTGAGTGAATGAAAGCCACCTGCCACGTATATGTTACTTAATTTGTCCAACTGATGAAATCGGGACAGTAAAACCTGTTCAATCCAGTATCTAACAAGTATTTTGTCTTAAGCTTCAAAATCATAACTGTCTTCCCAGTTCTGCTGTTTCTCATTTCTCCATGATTCCTACTTCCAAACACAGAGTACGGCATAAGAATACATTAAAAAAAAAAAAAAAAAAATCTGACCTTTTCACAAGTTCCATGACTCTAAGTAAAGCACAATGCATTTGACCCTCAATTTTTCTTCCCATTTTTTTTCACTTTGTTTCTAAACAGGCTCACGCCATGTAGCTCGGCTATCCTCAACGATGGCAGTGATCTCAGCCTTCCTTGTCTGGGGTTACAGGTGGGCACCTGGTTTGACTCCTAGTTTTCCAACCTACAAAATTAGCCATCACGTGCCAACTACACAACTGTGGAATACTCTTGTTTCCTTTTCTTTCTTTTTTTAAAAGGAATGGGAGTTAGAAAGAGATTCTCTGTGTAGTTTCCAATTGCCCTGGAACTTGATCCCAAGACCATTTTAGCCTTGAACTCACAATCTGCCTGCCTCTCAAGAGCTGGAACTAAAGGTTCTAACAACTACCTAGTACTGCGGTTTTTTCTAAGTAATGTTATGTCAAAAAAAAAAAAAAAAACTTTTTAGGTGTTTTGGTTGTTGGTATCATCTCTGAAATACCACCTGTTGCACAATGTGATATACACCCTCTTCGTCAACCACTAACATATTCCAAATCAACAGATCCTGCTGACATGATCAGTCAACAAGAGAAAATGGTACAATTAATGATACCATAAGAACTAGGAAAAGATCCCTCATTATTGTCATCTGAGTAATTAAACAGTTTGATAACATTCGATTACTGCCTCCTCAGAGCCATTTTGTCCTGCCTTGCTCATGAGTGTGTGGCAACTTTTTGGTTGCAGCTGACGGAATCCATAAGAGAGGAAGGGGGTTTCCTCTGCTGTTGCTGTGGTTATCAAACCTGCCTCTTCAGGAGTCTTCTCAGATGTGAGTAAATAAAATCTCTCAGAGGTGAGAACCATGTTAAAGCCATCATGTTGATTAATGAATGGCTTATAAGCAAAAAATGTAACCAGTTATACCCATCCCCAGTTTCCTCCTTGTGGAAGGGATTCTTAAAGGAGCAGATAGGTTAAGACAGAGACTGTTGGGATAGTGGAAGCAGCCTTCATTCAGAGGACACAGATCCACTGAGGTGACACAAGTGTCATGTCATGCTTCAAACACAGCCATGCTCAAGGAGGAAGAAAACATAAGGTTCTTTGCTTCCAAAGATGACTGTATTGTCTAAATCGGCTATAATGTTGGAGGACCTTAATAGAATTTGTTAGCTAAAAATTCTTATTGGAAAACATAATTATATGTGTTAACCCTTTGAAATAAAAGAGTCCAAACTCACTGCATTTTATCCCATAAATCAAGGTAATTGTTGAGCTTTATAATGAAGGTGGCATTTCAACTGCATTAGACATGGACACTCAGGCATCATTTAAGGAGACTGAATTTCATCTTCTGTATTATACTGTATTACAGGAACGAACCTGCCACTCAATCCTTCTTCCCTCCCAGTCTCAACCAACTTCTTACAGCTTCCTCTTCAGGTGCCATATCTTTATCGAAAGGTTGCTAGAATCACAAACTCCCAAGTTCTGTTCTATCTAATATGATAATCTCTGGCCACTCTACAATCAACATTCCTTCCATTCATCCTATATTGGATTGTGTGTTACAGTCAAACAACCAGGGTCTTCATGATTTTCTGTTCCATATTGTCCTATTGCTATTGGCCTACACTCTGCTACTAAAGGCGCCTTCCTTACCCCGGCTTCTTCTGTATCTTGACGTTTTGTGGTTTGTTTTTTCGGTTCAGCTCATTCCCATTCTTGAACCATTTGAATCTGAGGGAGGAGTACTCGGAGCTGGTCTCACACCGAAGCACCAGCTTCGAGCCTGCAGCTGACTCCTGGCTTTTCATCTCTTTCAATCGGGGAGGCAATGCTGGAAAAAGAAAGAGAGGAGGAAAAGAAGCTGTGATCATCAGGACTTTCCAAAGAAAACATATGTTGAATGAGCTTAATCAGGTCCCGTTATCAAAGTTTTACCATCCAAGGCTAACACACACACACACACACACACACACACACACACACACACACACACACACACACGAATTTAAATGAGTGGAACAAAATGGATCCCAAAAAATAGAAGGAAAATACAAGGTCCAAATTGAAAATAAATAAATAAAAACAAAAAACTATGCATAAAAAGAGGCAAGTATGGAACCAAGATGAAAAATTCATTCCTAAAATCACATTTTTAGTAGCTACTTCCTTGCTTTAATAAAACCAGTGTTAAGAGAGGCAAGGAGCCATACTTTGTCTTCAGAGTACCTTCATGGCCCCATATCACGTATTAGCCTAACTCTGTAGGGAGGCACTGGGAATACCATATCCAGTTTTCAGTAAATGATTTTTATAAATTATTGACTTGAAAGTAAACACTGTGTTAAGTCTATTTTTTTCCTCTTTGATCTGACTTCTGTAGAAACGAGCATTGGGTGCGTTTCACTAAGCATCAAAGTGTCCCCCACAAAGCTGCTCTTTGGCAACATCGCTCCTGATTGGACCTGTGGTGTCTATCCCAGAGATAGTGACCAGACACTGCAGATGACCACCATCACCACACCCTGGATACTGCACACACTTAGCATTTCCAAATCTTCAGAACAGAAGCTGTGAATAGCAAAATTATACATTCATTTTTGCAAGATGCTTTACATTATCCTGCAAAGAATACATGTAATTTTGACTTATACAAAGGCCCTTATGTGCTAGGATATGTATAGAAAAAAGTATATGGTGATGATTAGCAATAAAGAAGCGTAAGTATGAAAGAGGATGATCAAGACTCCCAGTGATGGCTTCTCATAAAAGTCAACAGGGCAGACTTGAGTTTATATAATAAAACATTTTTAATTAAGGAAGAAAAAGATGGCTTTTTATCTACACACACACACACACACACACACACACACACACACACTTATTTAATGATCAACCACCACAGAACCGGAGACCTCAACGGCTCATAGTTTCCGCTGAGTCTTGCAAAGGCCAACGACAAAGTCTACTTCTCTATTCAGTTCAGGAATTAACAGGAAATCCCAGAAAACAAACCAAGTAAATGAGATTCTGCCTCACTGACCCAGGGCATAATTACTCCCTAGGTAAGGACTAAGAGTCCAGGGACACAATCAAGGTCGCCTTATGCAGGGACAGGAAGTGGATACCTTGCTTCTCAGGCTCTTTGTTTTTTACAGCTCAGCTCTTTGGAGGCAAACCCCAACAGTGTTAGAAGTGAGCTCAGAAATAAAGCTAAAACCTTTGAATGCTGCCACCATTTCTCAGCACAACTCCCTCTAAGCACATACCCCTCGTGTATTTGGTGGCTGATAGAGCAGCAAGAAACTGTGGCACACACAGGAGCAGGTTAGGAAACTTACCCAGCAGGTCCCAGCTCCCAGCTCCCAGCTCCCAGCTCCCAGTACATGAAAATTATGTCTGTCTTGTTTTGTGTTTCCCCCACCAACCAGTGCCCATTTTTTCTTTCTTTCTTTCTTCCTTTCTTTCTTTTATTTTTTTTTTTTTTTCACTTTTTTTTTTTTGGACAGCTTCAAAGTTAGACTTGCTTTCTGAACAAATTCCAAGGAGCTTTTATGTTTGAGATATGGTTTTCTTGGTGCTGCTTTGGAAGTTTTAAAAACACTAAGTTCTAATATTTCTGACAAGCACCTGCATTTGTATCCATTAGCTTCTTAAGGTCATTTCTAATTGGCTGACTCTGCTGAAAGGTTTAAAAGAAACAAACAGGAGAGAGCCAAGTGGCATCAAAGAAACTAGTTTGAATATATTAAGAAGAATAACTTGTTGCATGTGTGGTTTGCAGCTGGATTTTAAATTAAAGTTGAAACTCTACCAAAGATCTCAAGGTCTGGTCCCTTTACTAAACATGCCCTGTGTAGTTGGATATATGTAAACCTAGCAAGTCTGTGTTCAATCTTCTAACTACTCAAGGTATTGGCTCACAAAATCAGCACAAAAGTCTGAACACAAGCTACAAGATTGGTGTCTCTCATTTGCATAAATATTTTCTCATTAAGTGTCTAATTTTTCCCTCCCTTTCCCTTATCCTTTTGTCTCTCATCTCTTTCTTCTTCACCTTCTCTTTTTATTTTTTATTTCTTCACAATCTGCATATCACACACACACACACACACACACACACACACACACACACACGTAAAGGCTGATCTAGTCAACAAGGGTTATTTTTTAAGCCTTTAAAATTGCTTTAAGCCTTAAAATAAACAAGTTGATGTTATGAACAACTAGAGAAGACTGCGAAGCCCAGCTAGACTAAAGGAGATTGAATGTGAGTCATCAGTGAAACAGGGAGCTACTCTATGAGGCACAAGGGAGGGAGTAGCTCCCAAGGACATTGGGACTATTACAGAAACCCAAATGAAAATCATGTACAAGGGCTGGGTTTCTCTGTTAGAATTGCTTCACTATGATTTTGTCAAATGTTCTTAGAAAGCATCTGCTGACATCTTAGGAGAAAGGCCTTCAACTCAATTTGAGATGGTTTAATGAGTCCTAACTACATGCAAATACATATACTATTTACAAAAAAACATATGCAGAGAACAGAGAAATGGTTTTCTCTTTGCTTTTGTGCCTCCCTCATCTGGTCTTTCTGACATTAAATGAAAGGGTCCAACTTCTAGCAAGTAGCATTTTCTTTTGCCCTGAAGTGCTGCAGATAGACCCAGGCCACATATCTACTAGGAAACTATGCTGCCACTGAGCTGCATCCTCAGCAGTTAAATGCCTTATGTAGCTTTTATTTGTTCTTTACCTTTTTGGGATAAGACCTTCCTATATAGCCCAGTGACATGGACCTAATACTCCCCTCCCACTGGGTTACAGGCACACTCACCCAATGCTGGTTATTCACTTGTCATTTAATAACTTAGGTAAGTTTGCAATTGTGAATAGAAATGGTTCAAGAACCACCCCTGATGCCGTTTAATTATGGTAAGCATTAGACTGAAATTGTTAAGTGGGTTTATGCCATATCTTTGACTTTGGTGGCTAATCATGTTAGGTCTACATCTTGCCTGTCCTTACCAAATGTCCCCTAGGAGCTAACAACTTCTCCCTTATGAGAAGGCACACAATGCACAGAGGCATAGGCCTTCATACATAAGGTCTTAAATATGTCTGCTCCTCTAGCTGACCCAGATATATAAACGTGTGCCCATAAGGACACTACTTTGAGTTACTTTTAGTGTCTCTCTTTGTGTCAAGCCATTCCAAATCCCACAGGAGGTGATATTCCTATCTGCTCTCTCATTTTGCATTTCGAAGTATTCTATTTGTCCTGTGCGTGTTCTCCATGGCACTAATGACCTTTAAGACATAAGGACCTCTACCTTATCAGGGGTCAGTTCTTAAACAGAATAGCAATCATCCATAGCATGAATGGAGAAGAAAAGTCATGGTCCCCAATGGAGCATGCAACTGCAACCTTGGCCCATGAGTACTCTGTTGCTGATGATAACCATTAGAGAAACCAGCAATGCCCCTACTGGTACCTGAAAGAGATCAAATTCCAGTGCATAGAGAACAAGACAATGTAAATCCTTCCTTATGATTTTAGATTAACAGCCTTGAATGTTCCTCAGATCTTTCATAAAACTTCAAAGCAATATTTGAGCCCAGATGTTTTGGGGGTTAGGGTTAGGGTTAGGGTTAGGGTTAGGGTTAGGGTTAGGGTTAGGGTTAGGGTTAGGGTTAGGGTTAGGGTTAGGGTTAGACTCTCTACAAATCTAGAGTCAATATTCAGTGGAGTAATTTTTTTTCAGAGATTGTTAAAATAGTTAATCATAAGTAGATTGTATTTAAATGTGTCTCTCAGACATGTGCTTTATTCAAATGATGTAACACTATCTGATTTTATTTTATTAACAAAACTATATTAGTGTTGGAGAGATGGGTTAGTAGTTAAGAACAATTGTTGCTTTTGCAGCAAGCCTGGCTTAGTTTCTGTACCTACATGGTGGCTCACAACTATCTGTACATAACTCTAGTTCCAGGAAACCTGGTGCCTTCTTCTGACACTTTAAATATTTGAATTTTGAAACTGGAAAATAAAATCTTGCTTTTCAATTCTTCTAAGAGTAAATGGCCTATAAATTTAAAGGTAATTGAAGGCAAACTCAATGCCAAGTTAATGTTTTAAATTTGGGTGTCCAGAGCATCTTAGGTATGATGTATTTGGTTCTGGTCTACTACAGCTCATAATTTTGCTTAGTAAGTGTTCCTAAGAATGTAATAGCTCCACACTCTAAAATGATCTAATTACAGAGCTGGTTTTAAGCAGACTTTCCCTAAATTTATTTCTTCCTAAACTCAATTAGTATTATAGGAATATATAATCACCCTTAGAAATACAGAAACAAACAGTCAGACAAAAAGAATGTTCTAAAAGATTACAAACCCTAACTGAGTGTTAGCAGGTTCGCTGAGAGTATTTTAAAATCCCCTTCTGCTCTTCTGTTTTCAATAATTGATGTCACACCCTTGGAAAAAAAACTGGTGACAGTAACCGAAAATATGTAGTTTTCCTTTGGATCATACCAAAGCATAACTAGATATGTTCATTCATTCCAATAATTTAATTGGTAATCAAATATTTGTGGCAGAGGCAAAAGTGAACTAGCAAAATAGAAAGAGAACCATTCATAGAAAGAGAACCAAGACCAGTTCTCAGCTCTCCCATTGCAGAAACCTTTTCAGTTCCTCATGCTGTGGTGACCTATAGCAATAAAATTATTTATGTTGCTACTTCCCAACTGTGATTTTGCTACTGTTATGAATCACACTGTAAATATTTGTCTTTTCCAATGATCTTAAGTGAACTCTGTGAAAGGATCATTAGACAACCCCCCAAGGGAGGTTGCAACCCCCTGGTTGAGAACCACCATTCTAAAAGACTCTATACTTCTCAGATCTACCCACTGTTGCTATATTAGTAGTGCACTGTGTTGTTAAGGATGGAAACGTTTCACATGTAGATGACCACATAAGCTGTTTCTTCTATTTCCTGAAGGACCTAACTGTCAAGAATTAACTTGTATCATTGTGCTGTGTTCTTGTGGTTGATCTGAAGAGCTCTCCATGCTGAAAAAATTAAATAGGGAATCTGAAAAATATCAAATAGCAATTGCATTTTGGCTGTAGTCCCAAGAAAATTGTTTCTACATAAAACCTTTACAAAGCTTGTCCCCACACAGGTGTGTGTGTGTGTGTGTGTGTGTGTGTGTGTGTGTGTGTGAGACTTTGATTGGAGCTGTATCCAATTCTCAAGTATCTTAGCTGAAAATAGGAGTCAGTGGCCTAGCTCTTCCACAGACTGGCTGAAAACCTAAGTTGGGGAATTGGAGAAATGGATCCTCAGTACAGTGCCCACCACACAAGCATAGGAACATTGAGATGGGGGAACACATATGAAAAGCCAGGGACAGTAAAGCATGCCTGTAGTCCCAGTGTTGGAGAGGTAGAAACAGTTGACTATGTGGCCAACTAGACAAGAAAAACTGGGGAGTTTCAGGTTCACTGAGACTCTGTCTCAAAACATAGAGAGATTATGGAAGACAATAAATACCCACTTAGGGTCTGCCTATGCATGTGGGATCAGGGGCCTCTTTGACAATATTTTGTGGGACGATATTGTCATGTACCACTTATAAAATGTAAAGCCAAATGGGAGATTATGAAGTGTGTGTTTTGACTCTGTATTCATTGCGCTCTTCTGAACTTCCCATACGTGGCTGTCACTATTAGAGTGTGTTGACCTGTGGCAGCTAAGATACCTTTGTCCCGCACCTTTCACAAATGTAACTCAGCAACTCTCAGCATCTGCTCACTGTGTTCAAACCGTCTTCTATGCTACAGAAGCACCTATATGTCACCTCTATCCCACTGTGTCTGCGTCTCTGGTGCTCCACACCATCAGCAGAGTCCTCTCTATGTGGTTGGCATCTACTCCGGCTTCAGGAAACGAACTTTGCTGTCACATGTCCCCAAATGTATCATTTGCATCTACCTCCATCTCCTCTGAGCTGCCCTGGTTTAGACATCACACAAGGGGGATTGTTCACCATTTCCACCTGCTGGGGAAGAAGTGGCAGCTTGTTCTTGCATGTGTATGGCTTCGGAAAAACCACTACTGAGCTCAGCACATTTCTCTACACAGGGCCACATGTGCCGGGCTTGAGGTAGATAGAAAGGGAGCGGGAAATGACAGTAGACCAAGAATCAGAAAAGGTAATATCAATTTCATTTCATTGCAGCTACAATAATTTTTAAATTATTATAATGAACTCATGTCTCCATCTCCATTTACAAGACACTAATAACACTGCACATTTCTCCACAGAGGGAAAATGTGTGCGAATTTATAGATAAGAGCACTTTCCATACTCAAAATTGGTGTTGTTAGGCTTGTTGCGATTAGCCAGCCTTCTTTCCTCTACAGCTTGAAGCCATGAGCTTCCTACACTGCCAATGTGGGATCACAGGTAGTAGCACACAACTCCCCTCACAACTGGAATTGCTTAAACTTCTCATCTACTCTCAGTAGTTCACTTGGAGTACATGCAAAATAGATACTATTATAGAGCTCCTCAAAGCAACTTCAAAGCAAAAAAAAAGAATGTTGAGTAAGTTGCTCTTAGTCCTTGCAACGGTAAATCCTCCTGAAATGGTAACAGCTTATTGAACATCTGTTATGCACCAGGTTCAGGTCTAAGAGCCTTATACTAACTGCCTCCTGTTACAGAACAATCTCAGGGCTGGCGTGTTACTATCCTTATACTAAATTTTCATGAAGAAATGGAAACAGAGTAAAAGAGTAACTTGCCTGTCATTACACAGCTGGTATTCTGAAGCCAAATCGTAGCCAGTCCCTGACCTAAACGTACAAGCCAAGGGCCCTTGCTTTGAATGACCAAGCAAGAGTCAGATCTTTGCAAAACTTCATATTTTATAGTTTAAAAAGGTGTTCTCAACATTGAATTAAAGGATTAAATGGTATTTCTTTTCTAAGAATCCTAGGCTATAACAAGTGGTAGATCATTTCTGTACTCACTTCAAACTCAAAAGAGAGTCCGGGAGAAAAGGCGATCTGTACAATGCCCGCATTTTCTCAGCAACCTTGATGATTTATAGGGAAATAGAAGAAAGCAGAATACTTGAAATTGTGTGACAAAAACGAAAACTGCTTTAGACTGTGTGGCTGCCCCATCTGTCATACAAGCCTCATGCCACAAGGGCCAAAGAACTCTCTTATGCTTGTGTTCATTGAAATCCGAGAACCCCTAGGTGAGGACACAGGAACAAAGGGGTCCTAACAGATTAATGTCATTCTGCAAAGGTGTAAAGGCAACACACCATGACAATGTGCTAGATGAAGTCATGGCCAGGTTGCCAACAGCTTGGGATGAGTGTTCAGCAGGCCTAGCTAATTAGGACTGTGGCCGCAGCTGTCCCCAATTAGAGACCCTCTTACTCAGCCCAATGAAGACATCACAGGCTTCTGGGCAGGCTGTCTACTTGGGATGCACACACCAGGGATGTGTGTACCAGAGGGTGCCTAGCAAATCTCTGTTGATGTAAGCTAGAAAACTTAAGTTTTCAGTGGTCAAAGTAAGTTTTTCTTCTTTAATTTGTTATATATAGCTGTGAGATAACCTTTAAAAAATGACAACTGATGTAGTTACCAAATTATTGACATATTTGAACTTTTTTCCCTTATAATTGCTGTTGCTTCTGCTGCTTCTTCTACATCATCTCCTTCCACTCTTACCTCCTCCTCTTCCTCCTCCTCTTGTTCCTCTTCTTTCTCCTCCTGCTCCTCCCCCCCCCCCCCTTCTCGTTCTGCAAGTACGGATACATTTCTTACTTGAATAGCCAGGTAAGACTGGCTTCAACATGCTAAGATTTATCTCCTTCAGATTCATTCCAGAAAATCATTGTGATTTGGGGGGTGCTAATTTTTACCATTTTAGCCACATTCTTTTGATCAAATTGATTGACATTTAGCTAATTGTTGTCACCAAAATATTTCTTTATACACCTAAAAAGAGGGAGTTTTTTTTTTTTTTTTTACATTTTCTAAATGCATAGGCTTTCTGTGCACTGCCTGAGTGTTTAAAGATTGTTTTGGCTCCTACAATTACCAAGAGTCCTCAGACAGCTGAACAGGGAGGAACCTGACCATTTTATTTCTATCCTCATGGGAAAGGCCACAGGGACCAAGTTTCTTACATAGAAATTCTTAGGGATGGGGGTTGAAGAGGTGGCAATTATCTAAAAAGCCACTAAAACAGACAAAAGGAACAACAGCCAAAGATGGTGGGATCCTAAGGGACAAGAGTGGGAAGCAACTGGGGTGTTTAGAGAACCAAGTCTTTTTTATAGATTCACAGAAGACTGTCATTCATGGAAAACTTTTGACATACTAAGCAGATAGTTTTAGAATAAAATGGGAAATGAAGTTTTGCATAATAAGTATAATTTGGAAAATGCTTATTCTGGGAGGCTATACGGGAAAGTGAGTCAGGAAGCCTATGACAGGAGGCGAGGAGGCAAAAAAAAAAAAAAAAAAAAAAAAAAAAAGTTAAAATTTGCAGGCTTTGGGGCCAGCCAGGCAGACCCAGGTTTCAGTTCTTTATTTTCTTTCTACTGAACACTGACGGCACATGTGCTTTCCATGATGGAGCCTTACCATGTTGATCTGCGAAGTGGGTTTACCGAACACCAGCTGGGGGGAAGAACGCAGGCTGTGTCCTGACTAGAATGGGATGCTTCCAGCACACAGCTAGCAGTGCTGAGGTCACTGGGCTTCCTTCAGAAGCCTGAGGGCCAGTGTAGTACAAAGCTTGTCTTGTCCATTAGAGTCCCCAAGTTCCATCCCTGATACCATGCACAAAAGAAATAGCAGGTTTGCAGAGATAGACTAACTTGACGGAGACAACTGTTGGTCTGTGAACTTCCTCTAGTAGAATTTAAAATCCAGACTCAGGCTTAGATGCTTAAAGCTGCATTCTGAGAGAGGGGCTTTCACCCCAAGTGGCCTGAGAATACCTGGGTAGCATTTCAAATGCTGCTATGATTTGGCCTTCTGTTCACAGAGTTTTCTAGATTGTCCCACTTTGGGCACTAGAAGCTGGTGAGCTCTAAGGTCTTCAGTTTGGTCAATAGGCCTGTTTCTTCTTCTGAGCAACATAATAGGATTACAGAACATTAAAGGAACTCTCTTATCTTTGTAACCTGTCTATAAATCTAAAACGATTTCCCCCCTCCCCCAGAACTCATGATGACTAAGTTCAATTTTACAGGAAACAGCTCTGTCCTGTGTTCCCATAAAACCATTACTATTCCATTTAATTCAATGCTTGCTATCTTTACAAGGGTTTTGTTCCAAGGCGACAAGAAGCTCACTCTTCTACCACATCTTTTATCCTTCGTGACTAGCACAGTAATGTTTTCTCAGTAGAAGAATAAGTAAGGAATGTTACACTGTATTTAACAAGCTACTAGTTTCCTTCTAATTCACAGAATGTATAAAAGAGACCCCACACACACTGGATTTATTGGATCTGTTCCTACTTTCCTATGCATGTCATATTGACACTATATATTCTGTTTTTAGCACAAGACACTAGAATCTTCGGTGTTGATCTATAAGGCTGTCTTATGGCCTTTGCCTTGTATCCATGTCCCAGCTCATTCATATAAATAACTTCAGTTTCTTAGACATTTTATGATATCCAATCACTATGCACACGTTATTGCACATTCCCATGGAGCTATCACTACTTTAGGTCCTGGGCATATAGACATAAATAAGACAAACATGACCCCAAGGATCCTTCAACTTACATCTTGGTTATGGAGAGACAGGTGAAGAACCCACTAATGAATTCTACTGTAATCTGATTTATAAAATAAATCTTTCTCCAAGACAGTCTGAAAACAAGATCGAATTATATTTGGAAGGCTGTGTTCATCCAGTTTTGTCATGTAATTTTCTACTTAAATTGAACCTGAAAGTCGATAATTAAGTCAATATACAAACAACTAATTAATGTTAAGTTGCCAGACACTGAAACATTGATGGAAAGTCACATTGAAAGCCTACAGTAGCAATTTCTTTCGAAAATTTTAGCAATTTTATGAAGCTTTCCAAACTAAGAGAAGGTTTTAAAGTAACAGCCTTCTTGGAGCTGAAACAAAAGGAAAAAGACACTTCATTCCTGAGGCAGGCAGAATAAGGACTCCCAAAGACACTTAAATCATAATCCCTAAAGCCCAGGAAACATCATATTACATGCGAAGACTTGACCCTAGGTGTTAGCCAAAAGGCGCAGAAGTTTCAAAGGAGAGCTGAGAATTGGGATTAAGGTTAAGGATCTTAAGGAAGACAGGTACACTGCACTCTGTAGGCACTCCGAGTGAGCCTTAGACAATAGGTTCTCTTTCTTACTGTAATAAAGACGTACAAGTCAAAGAAGAGGAGGCCCTGAGCTGAGGAATTTAGGCCATTTCAAGAAGCAAACACAGTTGAATGCTCAACGAGACCCTCCACTTCCTGCCACTACCTCATTTAACCCTCAGTGAGTCTCATCTTGAAATTCTACCCTTTAGAACTAAATGACAACCATGTGTACTAACCCTTAAGATATAAACACCTGTTTCAGCAGCAAAAGAAAACTAGGACAGTTCTCCAAGCCAAGTGTGCTGATTTTTTTTTAACATCAGCAACTATGAAATGTCTTTCTTATTATTATACATAGGACTTTAGTTTATTTAAAAAAAATAGATACACCTGGATGCAGACAAGCCACGAGCTATTCATCTCTTGACCTCCTCAGTATTCTACTCATGGTCCAGAAAAGAAACCCCAAGTGGCTTCAGATGCTAAGAAGCAGACTGTCAAACCACTGTATTCTCAGGAAATGGAGGTCAGTCCCAGATACAAACACTAGTGACTATTTTGTTTCTTTCACCTCAGACCACTGTGTAAGCTGCTAAGCTTCAAAGCCAGCCAGAAGAATTGATCCTTCTGCATGCAACTTTTGATCAGAACATAGAAGAAAAGTTACAGGCATGATTTTTACACTGAGGTATGACTGTTGGGTAAATACTAACATCCTAGTGACAAAAAAAAAACCCACTTTTTTGTTTTTTTAAATCAAAAAAAGGACTTATGTCAACATTTTCTAGGCCCTGTAAAGGTCTGAGTTTCAAGAAACCAAGTCTGGATATTGGTAGGAATGGGCTTTAACCAGACATTTAAGTTAATAAAGCAAGATTTTTTTTCTAGTGACTATGCAATTTACACAGCAGTGATTGTCGCTATTAAAAAAAATCACTTACAAACCAAATTTTAATAAGTAGGACAATTTAAACAAAATTCCCAAATGAAGACTTCAGAAATACTACATTCGACTCTGGGTTGTATGTAAATGGAATAACTCACTAATTTGTGTTTTAACTCAATTTGTATAGAAGGCTATTTCCTGTGTAATGTTGGTTATACTTCAAATATCTTACATAATACAAGGAAACACTGAGAAACAGAACCAGCAGTGCTCAGCAAGTCTAGGGAAATATAAGCAAATCTATTCTTAATAAAGAAAATCCTCCTGAAATAATTCAAAAGCTGCAGAAAATATAAACACTTAAGAACTCAGCTCAGCCTAGCTTATGGCAGGCCCTGAGGACTGTTCTTAAACAACTACAGGGACAAAGCTATGTACAACAACACTTTGATCTAGGCATCCAAAAAGGACACAAGGGAGTGGTAACTATGATGGTGGCAAAATAGAGGAGGGAAAAAAATGTCTTGAGGTTCTGTGAGCCTGCACTGTCTTCATACACAGGCCCCATGCATAAGACATGTTGACCGTATATTGAATGAGAAAAGCCATAAGGGCTAAAGAGAAAGTTTTTGTGATTCAAGAAGATTTTATAAAATAAACTAACAAACAGATAGTTATACTTCCTTTACTGCCCTAGTACATCTCCATTCACTCTTCATAAAGGCAACCCCTTCACGTGCTTCCTTTATATTTGTCCCTAGGGAACAAAGAATAGCAATGCCTGATGGGACCTTAGGCGTACCAACATTGATCTTCCCTTTGAGGACCTTTTAAAGAGTTGCTTTACTCAAAAAAATGGTGCAAACGTCCATCCAGCTGAGAAATGCAAAACGTTTTCCCATGCATCCATGCTACGTTTCAGTTCACTTTATTACCATTGCCCACCCCACCCCATCCCAACAACTGCCCCATTTCTAGCCCCCCATCTTCCAGGAAGGAGACTTTGATAGGATTAGGCAATCAGCAGGCCAATGCAACCACCCAATTACAAAGTAACCACAGAAGTTGGAAAGCCCGGAAATTAGTGGTTAGTTAGCAAAGCAACACTCACGTGCAATGCAGCACACGTCAGAGGAAAAGGGGAAGAACCCAGAAGAGAGCCATACCTCATGAGGTGGCAATGCACAGCCAGGACACCCATGCCACGGGGAATGTCTGGCTGGAATGGACCCTGTCAGAAGCTGACTGAACATCTGGGGAAAGATCAGATGACAAACATATGCCTCGGAAGAAGGGGGGGATTTAGAATCTGCTATTAGCGTTCGTCTGTTTGGCCTTGGGTGTGTTCTGGGTTCACATCTGTTCCTGGGACATCGTTTCTCCCTTAATGACAGAGAATTCCACCTCTTTAAGACAGAAGCATAAATTGCTTTTCTCAAGTTTGTTTTTTTGGTTTGTTTTGGTTTGGATTTTTTGTTTGCTTCTTTTTTTTTTTTTTTTTTTTTTTTTTTTTGGCTTTCTGAACAATGTTTGGGGCTCAACAAATCCTGAAGTAGCTAGCAAACTTGTGGCATATAGCATGTCAGAGATTATACAAATCAATTGCGAGACATAGGGTATCTTGGGATATATATTTGAGTACATTTATCAAAAAGCCTTCTGGAAAGCAAGTTAAAAACAAAACAAAACCAAAAAGTTTAAGTGCTATTTTTTTTTTTTTTTAAAGTTATTTTATTGGATATTCTCTAGATTCACATTTCAAATGTTATCTCCCCCTCCCCTCCCCCACCTCCACTTGTTTCCATGTGCTCCCTCTCCCAGTGTGCTATTCTTTAGGCACCGCCCACCCTTTCCTCTCACTGGCCTAGAACTGGCCACATAGGTAAGCTGACTGAGCAGTGAACCCTGGAGACCCGCCTGTTCTGCACCCCCAGCACCTCAGCTGTAAGTGCCACCACTAGAACCGACTAAAGCTCATAGAACATACAATTAGATGTAGAATCATGGGATATCTCTGCCACTTGAATATGCCACTCAAAACATCCACATCTATCTAATACAGAAAAATTGTTGTTGTTGTTGTTGCTAGAACAGCCAATCAAAGATTTCCTCTTGTGGAGGAGCTAGAGAAATGGCTGAGTGGTTAAGAGTGTTTGTTGCTGTTTCAGAGGACCTAGGTTCAATTCCTAGTGTGCACATGGTACCTCAGAAGCAACTGTAACTCCAGTTCCAGGAGATCCAATGTCCTCTTGCGGCCTCTGCAGGCACCAGGCATTCATGTGATATAGACAAAGCACCTTTATATATTAAATAAAAATAAGTAAATCATTGTTTTAAATCTCTACTTCTGTTTAAATTTGATAGGTTATGGCTTCATACTCCTAATGGTTGTCAACGATTTTCAATAATAATAGCCTGGATTGAAATGTCAATATAAATTGGAATTAGGCACTACAGTTGAGCAGGAACTATGCTGGCCTTTGTACTGTAAAACTGTATAATTATTCTAGGAAGAAGACGGTTTGGGTACAATGAAGGAAATCCATACAATGAGAAAATCCTAGTATATAATATGTGTTATATTATAAACTATGATACTATCCTGTGTTGAAACTTCACTCTAGAGAGAGGACACTATGAATAATTTGTACCTGTGAGGACTCTGAGGTCATGTATACCGTTTGTCACACTGTGCTGGGTTTTTGTGAGAACTACTAAGTAGCTTCCCAACCAAAATGCTGGGGAATTTGACTCCAGAAAGACTGGAGGAGTGGACCACTTCCTCTGCTTGTCTAAAGTATGTTGCAATTGTTTTCCACAAAGGGGAAGTGAGAATAATACAAGAGAATTGGGATAAAAGACTAGGAAAGAAGAGACAAGCAAAAATTTAAATGCACTCAGATTAAGACTATAAAAAAATGGAAGATGAACAGCGCATCAACAAAGACTTAGCAATGAACCACATAAAACACCAATATGGAGTTTGGAATCACAGACTGGACTCCAAGTCTGAGCCTGACTCTCAAGGTGCAGAGCGAGCATTTGAGAGCACACACTGTGAGTTGTTGCAGTAGTTTATCATCTCACGGTGGAACTTTCATCCAGTCTTACTTGAATTGCCAATCATTCAATTCACTCCCATCAACAGCATCAAGGAAAAGTTGGATTGAGTTTTGAAATGGAATGAAGTAAAAACTCATGGCTAGTCAGAGTGGAGGTCCATACAATAATATAATCCAGGAGAGAGATGAGTAAAAGCAAATCTCGACCCTGCTTCCTGTCTGGTGGCATGGAGTCAAATGTGTCCACGAGGGCTGTGTTGAGGACCAAGGCAGGCATGGAGGGGAGCCTCAAGCTGAAGAAGGAACAGGTCAAGTCCCCAAAGCTAAAACCTGAAAGTGATCATCTCTCTCCCAGCTATCAAATGGTCATAGCCTTAGATACAGAGCACTGTCTGAGGCAAGGAAGTGTTGCAGACAGTCTTCCATTTACGTTAGTTAGAACCCAGCAAAATGAATTTATGAGCATCTCAGCTGCCAAGGAGGTATGATCCTAAAACATTTTCAGTGAGTAGGGAATGCTAAATAGGGTTTTGATGCAGCCCCACATCTATTGTTTCTGGCTCAAGTGGGGATGTCATCACTATCCCTCTAACTGGAACTACTGTCCTTACTGACTTATCTTATTGCCTATAAGATAATATGAAAACTGTGCCATGTTCATTCCTAATTTCAACCCTCTGAGCCCATCTTCCCCAGAGTCTTTCCTAAGCCCTGTTAAGCAAAGCTGACATGTATGTGCAGGATTCTGCTCAGATCGTCACATGTAAATTGTCCTCTCCTTTCATAAAGAGTAAAGACTAAGATAAGTACTCCATAGCAGACTGGCTCAAAGTAACTTTCTGGGCATGGTGAACACACGCCTATACCAATGTGCTGTGCACCATTATTCATAGTGACTATCCACATTGGCAGGATTTTAACTTTGACTACCTAAACAGTTCACAAATATCAATACTTCAGTGATACTTTATCTCAAAGAAAGGTTTCCTTTCAAAACAAGGATCACTATTCAGTTAATTATTAATTGGGACATTTAATTAGCAATGAAATTATTTAAAATATATTGGTTGAGTTTTAACATTTATTTTAAACTTTTTTTTAAACAACAAAGTAGTACAGAGGCATATTTAGAAATATAGTTAAGGGCTGGAATGCAGTTCAGTTGGCAAAATGCTTGCCTAACAATCATGAAGTCCTAGGTTAGATCCTCAGAAGACAGATGGGTAATGAGGGACATGACCATGCCAACCTGTAACCCCTGAACTCAGGAGGTAGATAATGCTTATGTAGTTCAATGTCACCCTTGACTTATGCTTCAAGCTCTTTCCCAGTGAGAAACGTGTTCTCAGGCAAACAATAAACAGGATCACAAGCTTCCCCAGTGGAAGATAACAACTTGGCTTAGGGTTTCTACAAGGATAAGAATAAGAAGTAGAAACGAGGAAGAGAAAGACAAAGATGGCTCTGTCATGGGGCAATTGTAGGCTGCCAAGAAGAATGAATCCAAGTCAAAGAAGATGTAAGCTACCCTTGAGAATCTGGTCAAAGGTTTCTTCACTATTGAGGAAATACATGTAGAGCAACTTCCCCCTATAGCAATGGTTCTCAACTTTCCTAATGCTTTGACCCTTTAGTACATTCCTTGGGTTATGATAACCCCCAACCATTAAAACTATTTTATTACTACTTAATAAATGTTTTGCTAATGTTATGAATCTCAGTGTAAATATCTGATATGCAGTGTATCTGATATGTGACCTCTGGATGGGGTTGAGACCCACAGGTTGAACTGCTGCCCTACAAGTCTCTTCAATCACATAATCATACCCCCGTCCCTTCACCACCGGTAGAAGCGGCTCCTCTGAAACAAGTGTTCTAACACCTACCATTTCAGCTGGGGCATATGCTTACCACCTGTCCCTTGGGCTGAGGCTTTCTAACTAAGGACCATGACCCAGAGCTTCTTTGTCTACAAACTAACTTAGGAATGTATGTATACACAGATGAAGTCCAGATTCTGCTTGCAAAGGCACCCAGTGAGTTTGCAGCCTTTTGAAGACAGAGGTGATAACAGCTCCCTTGTAAGAAACAGGTTGAGTGAAGGAAGCTCTTGGAGATGGAGGGTGATTTGAAACAAGCAAGAACTATCAAGGGAGAACAGGCACTTTTATAAGCCAGTGATTCCCAAGTGAGTGGGCAGTACTGATTCCCTCCAATTCATATTCTCAAAACACATTATAGTTTTGCTTTAATAATAAGGCAAACAGAAACACCTGGAATTAATTTTAACACTACTTTAGCTCAGGATATAGTCCAAATCCCAGCAGGCTGAAGCTTACCTTTGACCTGCCAAATGTGATTACTTGGGTTCAACATTTCTCTGGGCCCCACAGCTGTTCTTTCTCCCCCTTCAGAGAATCCATTTCTCTAGCCAGAACTCCAGCAGAAGCAAGAGCATCCATGGCCAACTCAATTGGAATGTCAATTTCTTCATCAGTCTGTGTGCTACACACACCACAAGAAACAGCAGGGATATTTTTGCAAGGACAATGGCATGGCATAAAGGCACTGCTGTATAAACAACCACCTAAGAGTGCCACACAGCACTGGACTTAGGTTTTGAACAAAGGGATATCAAAGAATGCAAGTTATGGGAGTTAAACAAAAAGCAGAGCATCAGGCCTATCTGTGGAGAAACTGTGGTCGCAGACAGTAGAGACAGAGGAGCCTGGCCCCATCCTGGCTGGAAAACATAACAATCACATGACCTTATTTTCTCTTTAAACCAGGGATTGGAAAAAGCAAGGGAGATACTAGAGACTGATCCCAGGACTTTGTCTTAGTCACTGAGCTATTGCTATGAGAGACCATGACCATGGCGTCCCTTATAAAGGGAAGCATTTAATTGGGGGTTGGTTATATTTTTAGAGGCTTAGTCCATTAACATCATGGCATGAAACCTGGTGAAAGATATGGCACTGGAACAGTAGCTGAGAGCTGCCTTCTGATCCACAGGCCCAAAGAGATAGTGAGCCTGGCATGAACTTCTGAAACCTTAAAGCCCACCCACTGTGACACACTTCCTGCAGCAAGGCCACACCCTTCTAATCCTTCTAATCTACTCAAACAGTTCTACTCCATGGTGGCCAAGCATTCAAATACCACAGGCCTCATGTGTCCCAAATTAGGTGAGCACTCTAAATATCTTCAGCCTTTATTCTTCTATTATATTCAAACAGGGGTCTCACTAAGTTGCCCTGGCAAACCTTATACTTAAAATTCTCTTCCTTCCTTCTCTCCAGTAGTTGAAATCACAGGCTTGTACTTCCAGGTTCTGCTGACCCCTGAGAAAACACTGTTCTCTCTCTCACAAATGTGGTGGAAACCCAAGGACATGTTTTCTTTGTGTGTTTAGCTATTTAGTTTTATTTACTTAGTTTCTAGATAAAGTCTATGTAGCCCAATTACCCTGAGACTTACCCTGTGGTGCAGGCTTGCCTTAAATTCACAGTAATCCTCCTGACTCAGTTTCCTGGGTATTGGCCTCACACATTTGTAACACTATGGCCAACTTCAAATTGTATTTTGAGCCATGTTTTGTACACATTTTGCTGATATTTTCAGGACTGACCTTTGGCTTCCAAATTCCATGCTTATTTTATCTAGAGGAAAATAATACTAAAAGTATTCTTTATGGATCTTTTTTCTCAAAATTGAGCAGGTACTGAGCTTACTTATCCAAAGGGCAATGATAGTCAGTTTTTCCTCAATTCTAGAAGCCCTCACATAAACACTCTGCAGATCAGCAGATCTTTTTGGAGGCATTAAGAGTACCAAAAAGGGATAGCCTCATTATTATGAATAAATCTCTCTTGTAATTGAAGGAGTGTTTTTTCACAATAACCTTCTGGAAAGAACCAATAAAATTAAATATAATAAATATCACCTTGAAAAGATTTGACAGGATAGAGAACTCTAGGAATTAATTATGAGGAAAATGCTGGATTTTAGAGACATAAGCAAAATTGTCAGATCATGTAGCCTATTTCTCGGTGCTGAGAATTGAGCTGAGGGTCTTGTGTATGATAGGAAAGGACTCTGTGGCCAAGTGACATGACCAGCCATGCAGCGAAGACTTCTTTAAGGACATTTACTTCTGGGGAATGAGATACAATTGAAGGACTAGGATACATAACTAAAGAGAAGAGTCTTACAATATTATAAATTGAGATTCCCCAAAGGAACAAAGGCACAGAACAAAGCCGTATCTACATAATCAAGGCTAGGATTCCAGATCCAGAATAAAACAAACTGTCCTGACCACAAATCCAAGAGAATGTCTATAGCACAGATCCGTTCTTGCAAGCCCACGTGAGCATATCTAGTAGACATAGAATCTCCAACCATGGACTTGAAAGTGACCAGTGATAACAATACCAACTGTAGGAGAAATGCATCTTTATTTTATTGCCTTAAAGAAGGTTGACAATTTTTAAACAGAAATAACTAGAAGCATTAAAAAACAAAACAAAACAAAACAAAACTGAACACACAAGAAGGAAGCAAAGAGAGAGTGAGAACCCCCAACGGCTAAAAATTACAAGGAAACACAAAAAAAGTTCTGCTTAATCTGCAAGAATAAATAAAAAATAAATCTCTCTAGCTATTAGGGAAACAAAATGTAATATACATGATTTAAAAAACATCAAACAAAACAAGTGGATGAGGGAGTTGGGAGCATGGAGGTGACTCAGGGGTAAAGAACACTCACTGTTCTTGCAGAAAACCCCAGAGTTTGGTTCCCAGCACCAATGGAGCTTATTTATAGATATCACCAGCATCAGGGTATCCTACACTCTTCTGACCTCTGCAGGAACCCACAAGTACCTGCTTACACATGCTCACACACATAGATACAATAAAATAAAACATTTTTAAACAAAAAGAAATGAAGGGGAGAGCTATAGTTAAAGTGAAGAACTTCATGAACTCTCAACAATAGACTGTTCAGAGCCTTGTGAGAAGAGGACAGATCAGAAGAAACAGGAAGATCAGATAAATAATGGTAAATTTGCAGAAAAGGCTAAAAAAACAAAAACAAACAACAGCAACAAAAATAAGCAAGCAAACCCTAGTGAGCAGAATAAGACAGCCCAATGCGTTTTTAGTTCAAGTGTCACACAGAGTAAGATGCAGAAAATCTGTGATAAATGGATAAGAATTTTCCAGAATGAAGCAAACTCAAATGTCCAAGAAGCCTCGTGGTGATCACAAGTAAGTCGAGAGAAGGGAACCCACACCTAAACACATCATGGCGAAACTACAGGGCTGGAAGCCAAGAGGACAGAGACTGAGACGCTCCCAGAGAAGAAAGGCAGGTTACCTTCAAAGAGTGGTGGTCAGGCCACAGCTGACTTCTCAATGGCTTCTGATTAGGAAAGCTGAGTGGATAACAGCCTCAGTTCTAGACCAAGCTCTATGAGGTACTTAATATCATAATTGCATGCTGACTAAGTCCTTTGTCTGAACTCTTTCTCAAGGTAATGGCAATAAAGAGGAGATAAATTTCTGAAAATAATTCTGAAACCTTCGGCAGCTCTGAGCTTTATTACCCAATAATGTGGTAAAGCCTCCATACTAGAGATAATGGCACTTACCTTGTAAGTTCTGTCTGTGTTAAAAAATCTTCCCACCAATCAATTAAAATACCTTCCTGGATCTGGGCCACAGGGAAAGAAAGGAAAAAGCAGAATTGATTCTTTCCCAGTGACAAATGGGGCTGGCATTGTAGCACCTAAATATAATCTCTCTTATATATGTGTGTGTGTGTGTGTGTGTGTGTATGAGGGAGGTCAACTTTTTTGGTTCTCTTTTAATGTTTGATTTATATCCTATATCTAATTAATTAGTTAGGCCTTTGATGACATTGGACATCTTATGCTTTGGAGTAAGGACACTCAACGATATTTTTATAGATATAAAAAAAGCAACCAAAATGGCCGCTCAGGGCCAGCTATTGCTCTGCAGTGAAGCAATGTGGAACACATACAAGAGTCTATGTTCCCCCCAGCCCTACCAAAAGAAAAAAGGTAGAAACAAATGAACTTCCCATGTATCACTAAAAGTTAATAGGCACTAATACATAGTCCATTTTGCTTAACCAGCTGTCTGCAGCCTGTTGCATGAAGTACCTGCTTTATCAATAGGAGAACAGATACACTGGGGAATTTTTAATGAAACTCTGAACAGTTGTCCTTTCACCAGCAAGCTTGATGACAGCCCAGTTTCTCCATATGAAAGACATGCAGCTGAATATTTTGCTTCCTCAGTTAAGATGATCAAGAGGGGCCTGCAGTGACAATCAGGAGGGGAGTAATGGCCTGAGATGAATAAGCCCCGGGTACTGCCCCCAGCACAGTAAGAAAAACTAAAATGTCAAAAGGGTCGATAGAATGTCTGCGACAAAGAGGAAACCTCTCTGGAAAAATTAACAGTGCCTATATAAAAGTGAAGGAAGGTAATGTATAGAAATTAAGGATAAGTAACCTATACCTCAAGATAATAAATAACTGGGAGGAGGGTTATAGTAAGAATTTCAGAACTAGCATGACTGGGGCACACACCTGTACTCCCAGTACTTCGGAGGTAGTGGCAGAGAGAATCTTAGCTGCTTTGGGAATTCCTGCCCTGAGCCTCAAACAAAAATAAGAGGAACAGAAATATAGAAAGGAGGTAGAAGAAAAGGGGGGCAAGGGGAGAGGGAGGGAGAGAGAGACAGAGAATGAAAGAGACAAAAATCCCAGATACTTACTTTCTTGGGTCTTAGGACAAGACTCTGGATTAAAGCACATAGCTCTTCCAGAGCTGGATTCTAGCTCATTACAAAACCAATTGCTACTAAAATGTAGTTCCTGCCTATAGTTTTTACTTCTCTGTGTATTCGCAGGGTTCAGTATGGCATAAATTTCATAGAGTTCCATCTCTATAATGTGCTTGGAAGAAGAAGTGAAAGTTAGTAAAGTGAAGGGAAGCTGGGGAGCTACAATTCACAGGCAGTGCCCAATGTCCATGGAGAACTTCTCTATAATGCCTCCTGGACTATAATGCATTTATACTTTATGGTAGGCTAGCAATAACTCTTTTCCATATTTTCTCTAAACTATTCACATACATCCACAATCGAGGTGGTTGCCAAGATGAATTACACTTCATTACTCTAACACTCACCAATAGTTGTTCCATGGGAGATAAACTGTGTTCCCCACAACACCAATTATTATTTTCCAAGCTCTTTAGAACAGTCACTTCCAACTAACTTTAGCATCCCCAAAAGATATGGACCACCAAAGACTCAAGGAGCATACCATACGAGACTAGAGATCACTGACCTACAAAAATCAGATTCTGCCACATCTAAGATTTCTACTTGTTGTCACCAGAGGACAATGCCTAAGTATGTAAATGATAGCTAAAGTCACAGGAACATAGTCTGTCTCCCTCTTAATCACTGCCTAGAACAGTGTACCACCATAGGGACCTCCTTGACCAAATCTCCTATTCCTCTTCCTCGCAGGAGAAGATTGTTTATAGATCTCTCTGTGTGTTTCTTTCTTTCTGTCTCTGTCTCTCTCCATGTATCTGTCTGTCTGTCTCTATTTCTCTGTCTCTCTCTGTCACACACACAGACAGATACATGCACATACACACAGATACACATACACACACACACACTTGCATGCACATGCACACACTCACACTCACTGACAACGCTTTACCCTCTTGCCCAGGTCTAGAAGTACTCCCTGTGCATGACCCAAAAATGCTTCCAGCCCATGCTAGGTTGAAAAGCAGTAGCTGTCCTTGCAGTTCCTTGGATGCATTCCCAGTGGACTCTTCGGTCCCTTTCTAGCCACTGTTTAATTCCCTCATTAATGAAGCTGGCTGAGCATGAGTCAGCAAACTCTATGTGTCTCTACTAGCCTCAAAGGAGCTGCATTATCCTCAAGGCAAAGCTCCTCCCTGTGCTACAACCCACAGAGTGCCAGTATCCTGGGAAGCTCCAACCTCAAGACTCATTCCCTCTATTCCTTGGGAAAATTCCATTCGAGGCCCAGACATAACCTACAATATGCCAAGTCTTCTTTTGTTTTGGTATATTAGCCAAATCCAAATGGCCAGAAGTAAATAACTATGGCAAACATTTATTGCATCTCTCATTCCTACTAAGCTTTTATAATAATAATAATAATAATAATAATAATAATAATAATAACAGCAACAACAATAATAAAAGTAGCAGTAACAACCTAACTACTAAGATACATAATAAGTCCACCCAGTAAAAACTGAACGTTTACCCTACAAAACGAGTGGTAGAGGATAAAATCTCTGACTGTTGGGTTGTTGGTTGTAACTTGCATATCCATCAGTGGCTGGTCAGTAGCTAACATTTCTAAGAGTGACTCAGCAGCTGTCCAGGTGCAAAGGTTCTTGGCCTTTCTTGGATGAGAATACTGTTTCTGACGAATACCATCTATAGAAACTCAGACATCTCTCTCTCAGTCTGAGGGTATCCTGCATGAAGAAGGGCTTTGAGAGTCTTATGGCAGCTCACACTCACAGCACATAGGAACCCCATAAGCACACCTAATACCATCATCTTCCATCCTGTGACATTATGACTTCAGTGGCCATCTTTTCCGAAGGAATTCACTATATTGTGTAAGAAACTGTAACAAGGGACAGGAAGATACAAAGGTGTGGTTGACTTAAATTTACAGCTGGTATTGAAGTAAAATCATATCATCGATGTCTCCCAAGATGTTACTCGATGACATGGGAATCCATGTCTCTTTCTAAAAGACTAATATGCCCAAACTACTAGAAAGTAAATTCATATCCAGAATTAACCTTAGATTTAAAACCATAATATTATAATAATTTAAATCTCTGTACTGAAATCCAAAGGGCTGGGTTCTAATTCTGGAACCCATGTTCTTGTACCCAAAGACTTTTGTTATCTATAATCACCACCATCCCCATCACCATCATCACACAAGCAGATGACCACTTAGGTTACCATCTAGTGCTAACACTCAAAACCAATGGCATACATAGAAACTTCGTGTTTAAGTAGTGTGTTTGTTTCCTTTTCCATTGATGTAAAAGAGCCACAACCAAAAGCAACTTGGACAGGAAAAGGCTTATTTGCCTTATGGGTTCATCATCAGGGACCATCAAGTCAGCCAGGAGGTAAGATCCTAAGTAAAATCCATGGAGGAATACTGCTTACTGGCCTGCTTCCCTGCTTGGCTCCTTTTCTTATATAGTCCAAATCCACCTGCCCAGGATGGCACTGCCCACACTGTGCTGGACCCTCCTACATTCATTAGAAACTAAGAAACTTCCTGATACACAGACCCACAGACCAATCCAAGAAAAGCAATTCTTCATTTGAGGGTCCCTCTTTTTAGGAGTGTCCAGTTCACAGCTGGCAGTAACACTACTGGATGGATTTTAATATGAAGATTACGTCATTTGCTGGGAATGACTGCTGCATATATCTATGTAAAGTTGATAACATAGCAAACATTATGTGCAGATAATGTACAAAATAATCTGCGAGTTTTAGCTCTTTACACTGCACTTACCTCTTAGCTAGCTCTAAATGCATAAGACAAGATGGAACGAAAAATACTTCAGGATGAGTAAGAATTTAGATTGAAAAAAAAAAAACCCTCTAATGCCTATTCCTTGGGCAGAACCATTGAGCACTAATTAATGCATCCTGCGAGCTTTAAAAATAAACTATGAAAATTTAAGCCACAAAATAATGATTGGTCAGTGTAGGGCCTGGTGACCTGCGCTGACATTTTCTATAATGATGTGATAGCATAGTACTGTCATAACTGACAGTTCCAAACAGGTAACAAACACCTCTACACTCCAAAGTATGTCCCCAGCTCCAGACTGGCCTCTGATGGCATCACACTGTGTAAGGAAAAGTTAACTCTGGGGAAATTGCAGCCTCCACTAAATCTCGTGGAGATAAAAGATACTAACGTGTGTTCCTAAAACCACCCAAAAATTCTTCTAACCTACCATCTGGGAATGATAGGTTATTTACACTTCTTAATGTCTGGTTTAATAGTTCAGAATTTGTACAAGCTCTGAAATCTCATTTCAAGGAGTAATTATAGGAAGACGTCCTATAGAAAGGTAAATCTACCACGTTAGAAAGCAGCTCTGGTCAATTATAACTGTTAGTTGTAATTATTAATACTGTGTGTTAAGGTGCTGGGAGCAAATCCAGGAAGCTCTGCATTCAATCACTGTGCTCTGCTGCACTTCCGGTTCCACTGAAACCAAGTGCAAATGAAGCGTACGACCATAAAAACTGTGGAACCACATGTTTGAGCATGTGCGAATTTGATACTCAGAACCTAAACCACAAAATCAACACGTAATTATTTCACTTTTTTTTTCAGGATAACATAAAATGTTTTTTTTTATAAAATCATCAGCGATAAGAAAGAAGCTTTTAGTGTCCAATATGCTCTGACTTAGGACAGTTCTTTGTTCAACAAAGAGCCGTTCTGTACATAATCAAGTACTAGGTTCTTATAGATCACTATGGGAAATTTTTATAGTTAGCTAAGATAACCAGCAAAGCATTTGGGGATCATTCAGAGTGATCTCTGTCTTGCGAAGACTTGTAAGATAACTTAGGACTATGAACTCTTTTTCTGATTCATCTGTGTCTTGAGCAAGAGAAGTAACCGTACCTGTCCATAGAACTGCGCATGTGCACATGTGCACGTGGTAATGACGCGCCTGTGCTGAAGTTGGCCGTCATTTTGAAAAATCTCCTATATAAAAGGGCACAAAAGGAACATCTCTTCTGCTGGGTTCTGTCATGTCAGAGGCACAGGCACCTTGAAGTTTTTACAAACAGCATGTCTTACATTTCCAAATCCATGTCCTGCAAGACCAGGTCCAATGGCCTCTGTCTCTGTGGAGTATCATCCCCAGACTACAAAGTTTTCCCTGAAGCTAGTGGTTTTCTCCTGTGTCACGGTGCATGAGAAAGAATGGAGTCAACCATGAAAGCACCTTTTCTTTTACAGAATGTGGCCTCTTTCTCAAAAAGCAAAATTTGGGCTTTCATGAAGAGGAAACTGGTAAGGACCTAAGGCTCCATATTTCTTCTGTAAGTGGCTGAACACCGTGGGAAGTCACATGCTTTTCTCCTGCACTGCCCAAGTTAGAGGTCTTTATCTATCCCACAAAGATCTTATACCCATCAGATCTGGAGACTGTGAATTGGGCACCATATCGCTCCCTCCCTTAGCTTCTTCCCACTCCCTGAGAAAGGTGTTGGCTTTTGTCTCTCTTGCCTTCTGGAAATGGACCATGGTCTCTTTTGATGGGCAGAAAATATAACGAATAAAACACTTAAAATGTACTATTTCTCCCCCAAATATCACAATAGAGTAATTCTTTTCTACAGATACTCTTTCTGTCAGATTGAGGACAACTAGGACACACAATGTCATTAACATGCTTTAAAAAAAGATCAGATCCTCAGGACTCAAGTCTCCTGTTCCTATTGAATTTAATATATGGAAAAGCATGTATTTCATTTTCCATTCAACTCCGCATTCAAATAATTGGTTTTCTCCTGACAAACCCACCAGCTCATTTTCATAATTCCTATAAGTATAATTTTTCCCAAAGTAGATAGATAATACACAAGCAGTTTCCCCAGGGAGGAGTCCACGTCCAGGGGCAAGGTGACCTCACTACAAGTCATAATCACAACCTGTTTTCTGTATTTCATCTAATCCTTCTGAGGACAATATATAAGCCATCAATATGTTCTCCCAGAAATAGATGGTAATAATTTTTGGTATTACTGAAGTTATAGCTGTTCATAAAAATCTACCATCTCATGAGCCTCAATGCAGACCCTCCCTTTTTTAGTTATTAAAGAAATACATGCATGTAATAATAATTGATGAGAAAGAGAGGCCACAAATTTGAAGAAGATTGGAAAGGGGAATATGGGAGGGTCTAGAGGGGGGAAAGGGAAGAGAGAAAGGTGTGTAATTAAAATACAATCTCACAAATAAACCAAAAAATTAAAAGTAAAACTTCTGAGTAGAGATTAAATAGAAAATGTTGACAGTGTGATGCTATCCTTAGTGTCAACATATTTCTATTTTATTAATAGCAGAGAATATAGAATATACTAAAAGAATATTGCAGCAGATCTGGTGCATATGCACAAAATTATGATCTACTTACTACACTAATGAAAATCTACTTCAGACAATGAATATACTATGCCTGATAATACAATAAAATGACTAGCAAAGCAATTCACAGAATATAGTCATTTATTCTTATGTTTCTGGAAATAGCCTATAGTAATACATGCATACATATATATGTACATATAATATATAACACATACAGAAATGTAAACAAAATCATATATATATATATATATATATATATATATATATATATATTAGTTTCATTCATTTACTCTAAAAACCCATGCACAGAGTAGAGTACTAGGCACTGTGTGCAAGACAGTTATCCATATACTATTCTCGATTTCAAACCAAGGGAAGTTATTAATGGAATTGTTATATATATGAAAAATAATAATCACATATTTTGAAAAATTAAGAATATGGATATATGCATTTAAAATGCATGAACAAGATGACAAGCTATAGGGGGAGTCAATGGCTGCCGAAGGGAGAAACAGTTTCCTTCAGGAACAAAGTCTTGTATAAGCTATATAATCTTAATTGGTCATCCCTGGACACATGTCCGTATGATAAGCATTAAATAGACTAGTGTGTGGTATGTATATATATATACACATATACATATATGTAGATATAAGTATATATGTGTAAATATGTAAATTATAGATAGATGTAGATATATATGTGTGTATGTGTGTACAAGCATATATCTGAATATATACATTTACACATTATTAAAGAAGCAGTGATAAATTGAGAAGGAAGAAGTGGAACAATGGAGGAGCCATAGGTTCAGATGGAGAGGCAGAAATGATGTAGAAATGTTTACACGCATCACAAATGTAACGCATGCAATACAGGACTGATCTATTAAGACAACACCTACCACTGGCTCCTGGACCACCTGAAAAGGAGTTTATCTATGCATCCTAAAGTTCATCCAGTACCTTAAATTAAGAATCCCTGGCTGCTCTTTGTATGAATGCATTATATATTTATATAAAACCTTCACCAATATTCCAAAAACGTATTTCATAGATGGTGCTAGTACAATTACTTACCAAGAATCTCTATGCATAAGGGACAGTAAAAAGACATACAGTGTTAATAAAGTTATCTCCTATGGGCTTAAACACTGGTAACTGCATGAAGTAAGAACACAGAGGAAAAGAGATAGAAAAAAAAGTATATTTTATTAATAAAATTGGTGTTTTAAATAAAACTGACATTTTCTCTTGGTTCTACATCCAACACAATATAACACCTTAACCCCAGAACTGGAACATGAATCTCATAGATTACTGTTCACATGTGTAAATGTGGAAGTGGGACCCAAGACATGATATGGACGAATCATGTCTGACTCACACCAAACAATCAGAGACAGAGCCAGGACCTTGTCCATTAATCATCATTGTTCTGTTCTAATGGTCAACGAAAGCCCTGCCACAGTCAGGATTAAACCAGGTTTTCCTTCTTCCTAAAACTAGCATCTAAGCCACACTAGCACTGATGTGTCACCAAAACATCTGATGGGAACTGTTCAAAGCCAGTATTTCATGAGGTGTTGCTCTATAATGCACTGTACACAAAAATAACTAATCTGAGGGGAAGACTGTACTGGAGAACCCCAGACTTTGTGCCCATAAATCAAGCGTTCTGCCACTGCACTGTCCCCAGCCCTCTTTTTTATTTTTAATTTTGAGATAAGGTCTAAGTGGACCTAGAACTCACTGGTAGATCAGGTAGATCTGTAATATGCCTTCCTCTGGCCTCAGCTTTCTGAGTCACTGGGATGACAGCCTTATGGTACCAGGTTGGACTCAAAGACAAGAACTGTCAGGCACTGGGCAAAAGCCTAATGCAACAGCAGAATGATTTCTAGCTAACATGTTCAAGGCCCAGAGTCTGGTTTCCAGCACTATGTGTATATGTCCACACATTCACACACACACAGGGACGCTGCAAGGTCGTTTTGTTTAGACTGCTGAACGGTAGTGGGCACCTGCAGGTAAGAGGAGTTTACTTTAGGGTGATGAGGACAGACAAACTTGGAAGAAGACAAAATCTGCTGAACTCTAGACTGATACAAGAGTCAATATTGTCCCTGAGTGGACACGACTGGATCAATTGTCACAAGTGGGGTTGGGGACACAAGCATGTGAATTCAAGAATATTCTTTCAAGGGGGATTTCATTTCTCAGTGCCTCCCAGAACATGGAGATGTGAATTTAAAATGTAGAAACCTGTTAGATGGCTCTCTGGAAAAGGTGCTGGCTGCCGTGCCTAACAACCCAAGTTAGATCACTAGATCCCATGTGATAGAGAGAGAGAGAGAGAGCCAGTTTCCACAAGTTGTCCCCTTCCCACTCCACTCAAGGTAGCAAGTGTTCATTCACAAGTTCCAACACACACACACACACACACACACACACACACAAACATGCACCTTTGCACACACACGCACATACACATACATGTGCACATGAATAAATAAATGGATGTAAAACACTATCAGCCATACTTCATGCTAATGGATTGATAGAATTAAAACTATGTTATTTAGCATAAACATCATTCAAGCTTATAAGAGTTATTCAATTATGATTAATTATAATTAAATGTCCTGTCCTAGATTTTGCATGAACTGTAGACTACAAGTTCATGTTTTTAGCCTCATACTGACTCCAACTGAGTTTACAAATGGCTAGTATCCAGAAGTCTGCATGAAATAATAAAAATAATAAAGACATACAATCCTCTTATTACCCATAATCCTTAATGTAGTATTAACTCATAGTAAGAAAGTAAACCCTCCAGGTTAGAAGTGGAAAGAAAATGGAGAAAAGAGAAAGAGAGAGCAATAAAAATATTATAACTCTGTTGAACTTAATACAAATTATCACACGGCGGGTATGAAATTATATGGTGCTGCATCCAATATAACTCCTCTTATTTTGAATTGAAATTATGTCAGTTACTATTAAAGAAGATGACCAAGCCCTCATTGTCCTCATGGGTGGATGAAAGAAAGCCCAAGGAACCCAGAAAGGCAGAGAAAAACAGACATAGGCGGCAGCAGCTAGAAAACTTTCCAAGTGCACACAAACTTGAAAGGACAAAAAGTTGAATGTAACATTACATAACAGCATATGAGCTCTATCAATACAGGAAAGTGCTCTTGCTGTGAATGACAGTTTTCTATTAAATGCCTTTCATCTGACACCTCCTATTCTTTGGCTCTGGATGCCCTTCTAGTGACCTTACATATTAGCTGCAATTTCTTTATAACTACAGTCAAGGGAGAATTCTGAAATAAATAACATATGAAACAGTTAAGTTAAACATTTTCATGTATAAAATCGGGAGATTTCTTTTTTTTTTTTAAATACCATTGCTTCATTCTAATTAACTCAGGAGAAAGAGAATAAAAAGGTACTTTTTTCAACTGATAGTTGTCGTTGTTATTGTTTCTTCTTCCTCCTCCTCCTCTTCCTTCTGTGTGTTGGATGATGCAAAATGTAATTGATACTGAGCTTGTTACAAAACTAAGCAAATCTCCATGACTCCGGACTATTCATTCTGACCACATAGCATGTCACTGAGATGTTCTGAGTTTAGGACTGGCCGAGGTTTTGGGTGGCATCTTTAAACCTTAAATGAGTGACATTCTTCCTATGTAGCCTTCTTAAAAGGGTTAGGCTGGAGAAATGCTCAGTGGTCGATAGCACTTGCTGCTCTTGTAGAGGACCCAGGTTCAGTTTCCAGCACCCACATCAGGTAGCTTAAAACTACCTGTAACTCTAGTTCCGGGAGATTCAATACCCTCTTCTGCCCTCCAGAGGCATCAGGGACGCATGTGGTATACATCCGTCCAAACGGGCACTCACACATACACAAAAAATAAAAACAAATCCTTCCTACAAACGTTAAAAAATTCTAAAAATAAAATTAATATTCAAATTTTATCTGAAGCCAAACTGAAGTGTAAGTTATTACATATGTAGAAATTTCAACTTTCAATTTGTAACTTCTTTAAGAGAATTAAAACATTCAAAGCATTTGCTGCATATTTTCAAATTATATTTATTTGAAAAAAAAACTCAAAATTGAAATGTGAGTGAGTACTCTACAACTCTATATCCCAAGCTCTCAGAACTGGAATGTAGAAATTCCGTCTGATGGACTGGCTTTAGGTTCATTATGGTATAACTAAAGATATTGTGTTGTTCTTTATAACTGTAACTTTAGACTCCATAACTGGGCCATCTGGAGTACAATGACTTGCGAACAAAAGAGTATAGTTTTAAAACAGGCTTTACCTGAACTTTCACTTTATAAATATAGCCACATTATAAAAATATGAGATGGCTCAGTGATTAGGAGCACAGGTTTTGTTCTAATGGAGGACCCAGGTTCAGTTGCCAGTACCCACGTGGCAGCCCACAACCATCCAGTTCCAGGGGTTTTGACGTCTCTTCTAACTTCTAAAACTCTTCTTCACACTTGGAATGAACATTCAGACCCTCAGGATACACACATACATGTAAGATCAAATAAATAGTTTGTAAAGAATGTATAAATAACTGTAAACATCAGGAAATACATCTGCACTTGATGCTATGAGCAAACCCAATCTGATGTAAGTATATCATTAAAAAATATATATACATGAAAAGTATGTTAATAAGGTAAACAAAACTTACTTCGCAGTCAAAATTGCCACTCTTTTTCTCAATGTCAAAACTGCTAGTTGTCCATCCCTGTAACTTTAGTGACTTCATCCTCTGTGGCTATCGGAGGAGGCTAATGTATCAACTGCAGAACATGCTGCTTCTCCAATTATCCCCTAGTGTAGCTTTTATGAGTGACTTTAATCCTATGTCATTACTGAAATTTCTAAGGTACTTTCAAAGTTATCAGTATTACCACATTATTAAGATAATATACAAAGCATAAAGTCAAATTACTAAAAAGAAAAGAATCTGATACCAAACTCTGTGACATGTGAGCGTAATCAGCCATGCATGACCTATAAAACTGACAATTTCATATGGTTCAGCTTAGTAGCATTCCCTTCCTCCAGCATCATTGCAGCAAATCTGGACAGCTGCCGCACACTCGGCTGCCTTCCTATTGAAGCTGGGAACTGGAAAGAAAGCCTTGGGACACTGTGGCAGAGCAAAGGCTGTTCCTCCTAGTAATAGTTCCTTCCCAGCAACAAGTAATGAAAACTGTCTTACCCTTTATAAAAAAAATACAATGTGGGAGTCAGGGTAGATATAGACAGCAGAGGGTAGACACAATCATGAACAGACTAAAGAGATGGCTCAGTGGTTAAGGCAGCTTGCAGACTTTGGTTCCCAGCACTCATGTTTGGCAGCTCACAAACATCCATAATTCCTG